>NC_087079.1:10082300-10682300 GCF_026151205.1 Bolinopsis microptera
TGCTAGATAAGAGTAGAGTTTGACCCGTACTCTATCAGGTGCTAGATAAGAGTAGAGTTTAAGCCCGTACTCTATCAGGTGCTAGATAAGAGTAGAGTTTGACCCGTACTCTATCAGGTGCTAGATAAGAGTAGAGTTTGACCCGTACTCTATCAGGTGCTAGATAAGTGTAGAGTTTGACCCGTACTCTATCAGGTGCTAGATAAGAGTAGAGTTTAAGCCCGTACTCTATCAGGTGCTAGATAAGTGTAGAGTTTGACCCGTACTCTATCAGGTGCTAGATAAGAGTAGAGTTTGACCCGTACTCTATCAGGTGCTAGATAAATGTAGAGTTTAACCCGTACTCTATCAGGTGCTAGATAAGTGTAGAGTTTGACTCGTACTCTATCAGGTGCTAAATAAGTGTAGAGTTTGACCCGTACTCTATCAGGTGCTAGATAGGTGTAGAGTTTGACCCGTACTCTATTAGGTGCTAGATAAGTGTAGAGTTTGACTCGTACTCTATCAGGTGCTAAATAAGTGTAGAGTTTGACCCGTACTCTATCAGGTGCTAGATAGGTGTAGAGTTTGACCCGTACTCTATCAGGTGCTGGATAAGTGTAGAGTTTGACCCGTACTCTATCAGGTGCTAGATAAGTGTAGAGTTTGACCCGTACTCTATCAGGTGCTAGATAAGAGTAGAGTTTAAGCCCGTACTCTATCAGGTGCTAGATAAGTGTAGAGTTTGACCCGTACTCTACCAGGTGCTAGATAAGTGTAGAGTTTAACCCGTACTCTATCAGGTGCTAGATAAGTCTAGAGTTTGACCTGTACTCTATCAGGTGCTGGATGAAGGAGGACCGGACGCACTGGCTCGCGCAGTCCGACAGAAAAGCGGTCTGCTACTGACGGACACGACGTGGCGAGACGCGCATCAGAGTTCACTCATGACCCGCATGAGAACACACGACCTCTGCAAGGTTTGTTAGATTATTTATAAATAAACTATTTGTAAACAGTATAAACAGTGATAAGCAGGTGTAGAAGTTGAGAATAAGCTTCCGTGTAGAGGAATAATAATAGGAATAGCAGAGAATCAGAGAACATCCGAGAGTTTACTATACCAGCAAATTTCAAGAGATAAAAGCAACAGCGTAGAATTGAGAGTCAACTAGCAAATTTCAAAAAATAAAAATTATAGCGTAGAATTGGATAACTTTCGACATGCTATTTGCTACTACATGATCTCAATAATTAAAATGATTGGAGAATGGTCGAGAATGTACTACCAACGTAGCGGTATGGTTAATTTGTGATTTTCATTGACAAATGTGCCTTACAATGTAGTCAGGGTTATATTAAGTAATTTATCCTCGAATTAGCCTAATTATGCTGTTGTACTATAATTATAATGAAAACACTAATGCTTCAAAGTTCAATGGACCATTGGTGCTTTTATTAATTTATTATGAAACCAACAAATTATCATAAGATTTACAATCGTGTGATGTCGTCTTATGTGATATTTAATATTATCATACGATGCATGGTGTGATAGTGAATATTTATCTAAGAAGGTGGTTTGAAGTGCTGGTCCTTGTGCTGAAAGGTTACGTAGTACTCACTACTCAACCTACTCGACAGATAAAAGGCCGGTATTGGCAGTTCTACTATTAGAAGTATATACAGTTTTATCAATATTATAATCAGAATATATACAGTTTTATCAATATCATCCACTTTTCACTGGTATTTCTAATATGTTGACATAATTTTCTGATGAAGTTAGATGATTTAATCATGCTAGTGCCTTGAATCTGTAGAATGCTGATTGCTGGTTCGTAATCTCACTAAATTGTACCTGATTCGGACGGGTTATAAACAAGTCAGAAGTTGAACTACCGTTTCCACAATAATTATCACGATGCATAACACGTTTAACTTCTGCAAATAATGCCATTATATTATGGGGTATGTAATCCGAACACGAACTACCGCTCCCACAATATAGCAGTTATGATCACCAAATCACGAATAACCTCTACAAAATGCTGATGTTGTGTGTGCGTGTGGCAAGGGGAGTCTTGATTATATTATGGTGAACATTTCCGGATTACTAGAGAATAAAGATCCGTTATGTAAACAAAAGTAATGTTAACAAAAGTCACATACTAACTACGTGTATTCGTAACCTGTTTGTAGCCCAAAATATGTCCTAGAAAATGGAGATTTTTTCATGATCAAGAATGTGCCAGATCTTCCATATTCTGTTGGAAACAACTAAACCTGTATATAACTTTTTAGTTATATAAGAGCTATGGTTTGGGCACAGACAATATTTGTATCATGTTCTCGTATTTTGAAAGACTCGCTAAATTTGCCATCATGAACTACTACAGGCATATCCTATGTCAAACGTATTTAAAAAATCACATTACCAATACCAGCCACAGAATATAATGTAGGATAATAAGATGATGCCACAGGACACGATCCTGTGGCAAGATGGGGTACAGTTTGAAATGCTCTGTTTCAATCTCATTATCAATCTCATTATCAGGTACATATCTCATTAAGTGTTTCAGGTGAAGACTGTACTACCATGTTTCAATCTGACAATGTGTTTCAGGCTGCTCCTATGACTGCTAAGTACATGAACAATCTCTTCTCTATCGAGATGTGGGGAGGCGCTACATTCGACGTGGCTTTAAGGTTTGTCTTCAAATTATTATGTACACTATCATATATAATTACCATAATCAATAATATACAGTGAAATATCAATTTCCGGACTCAGGACCTGTTGATTCCGGACATTACTGGACCATCTTTTAGTTGTCTGGCTAATCAGATAACCACACATCAGGTTTCTACACGAATGCCCTTGGAGGAGATTAGAAAGACTAAGAGAGGCTGTACCCAACATTCCTTTCCAGATGTTGCTGAGAGGAGCAAATGGAGTTGGATACACTTCATACCCTGACAACGTGGTAGGTTACTGACAAGTTACCATGACAACGTAGTAGGTTACTGACAAGTTACCCTGACAAAATGGTAGGTTACTGACAAGTTACCCTGACAACGTAGTAGGTTACTGACAAGTTACCCTGACAACGTAGTAGGTTACTGACAAGTTACCCTGACAAAATGGTAGGTTACTGACAAGTTACCCTGACAACGTGGTAAGTTACTGACAAGTTACCCTGACAACGTGGTTGATTTACTAACGCAATGTCTTCCAAATTTCATGTAGTTTGTTGAGCCATATCGTGCTGTGTCATCTTGTAAGTTTAAATCAATTTTTTTATCCTTATCTTGTTTTATCCTTTTAGGTGTACGAGTTTGTAAAGCAGTCCTCGGAGGCCGGAGTTGATATCTTCAGAGTGTTTGACTCCCTCAACTTCGTGGACAATATGCTGCTAGGTAGACTTTCAACTTCAGACCTTGTTATATTGCCCAGAATCACGTGATATTTCTAATTGAACCTCCAGTATAAGACAGTATGTTCTTCTTCCTCCAGTTTTTTAAACGGGATAATGGACCTATCCATTTTAATCATAGTATTGTACTGCTATTGTAACATAAACCATGGTATTGTAACATAAACCATGGTATTGTAACATAAACCATGGTATTGTAACATAAACCATGGTATTGTACCACTAATAATAGTACATTTAACCAGGGATAGATGCAGTGAGACAAACTAAAGGAGTAGCAGAGGCTGCTATCTGTTACACAGGGGACCTATCAGCTACTAATGGTGGAGGCAAATACAACATTGATTACTATCTTAACTTAGCAAAGGTACAACATTGATTACTATCTTAACTTGGCTAAGGTATGGTCACAGTTGTGCAGCTTAATAGTTAATATTGCTGTGTGACAGCAAGGTCCTCTTTAACAATCGTGAAATCGTAATGATATATTGTTGGAGACTTTGGAATCTGTCTGACGAATTAAAATCTAGTCAAATGCTTTTATCGTCGTTGTACAATATCTTTGCATATCTATTCCTCTGTAGATTAAGTATATCTTACTAACTACTGCCTACTCAATATCTCAGGTATTTGTTGAAGCAGGAGCCCACATTCTCTGTGTAAAAGATATGGCAGGGTTACTGAAACCGGCTGCGGCGACTACACTAATCTCAGCGCTTCGAGCGGAGTTCCCGGATACGCCGATACACGTGCACACACACGACACTGCAGGTATACATTATACATTGTACATCCTGTATACACTATACATCCTGTTCAGGGTCATAGTTAATTGTATTTGTATACACGGTGGTTATGTCAATAAGCTCAGACTAAACTGAATTATAAAAAGGTTTCAGGTTAAATTTCCTTGTTATGTTCGTTCTAGTTATTAAAGTTTGTCGCAAGTTTAATTGTAGATATTACATGCACATGTTGATGTAAGATCAGGCGATTATTTATGATAGATATTTTCAAGTTCAACAGTTATTCTCAGTCCGATTATATGCATAATAATATGGTAATGTTTGTAATCCAGAATATCCATACATTCAACAAAGACTCTCTTTTAACCTGGAACAATTTTACTTGCAAGGATCACGATTCTTCCAGTTCGCCTGTCATAGACTAAATTTGAATTTCTGTGGTGATATTTATCGAATTTTCGTTACAAAGAAATCAATTTATTAATTAACAGCATTTTATCAAATTAAGGAAACGACTAAATCACACTATAGTGTCACCAATAAAACGAAGGGGAAATATGAACTAGAAAACTCCAATTTTGGTAGATCTATAAACGGTTTTAAATCGGTAATAAAAATTCATCATTCTTTCGCAACTACTTGTGGTCACTGTACTGAAAGTTTTCTGTTTTATAGGATTGATGATATGACGATGAATAATATTTATTTAGGAACTCCCGCGCCTTGGGCTGATTACGACAATTGTAATTTGTATGTAAAAAGGTGGGCATCGACAATACTTCCGCGCGCGCGCGATTGGACGTGACGCGCGATGCAATGCTTCATTATAATATAATTTATATTATGATATTTTCGGCGACATATCAGATCAGCTGTTCAATCTTTCAGTCCGTTCTTGCAAACTTGTTAAGGCAGATTCGTCCGAGTGCCGATGTTTTACCTGATGTCTCCACAGATATACAGTTGTATTTAATTGAGTCTATAGCCACCACTGTACCAAAGTATCGGCCATCTCCAGATATAAATCTATGTATTTACTATTTCTCGCTTCCTTGTGTTATTTTTCTCAGATTATTAAAGTTGAAGTCTCAGTTCACTGATTCTAAAAATGTAAGGCCCTATTATGCATTTTATCACTCATCTTGATCTTATACCACGATAAGTCAGCACAACGTCGTTTAGTAATGTTAAATCCCAAACTTTTGTGAAGAGTCAAGAGTGAACAACTCCCGAGATTCGAGAATAACATACACTGAGCGAATTTTCTGAGAACTGGCATGAAAGCAAATTTATAATTCGTGATTCATTTCGGTATTAATCAACTTGAAATTATCATGTTAACATCTAAAATCCCAAATATTTCAATGTGCTTTCTATCGAATTAATGCAATTTTACGTTATATCACGAATTGTCGTGGATACTGGATATCCTCGAATTTGTATTTTTATAATTCATCGCAAGGATTCACCTTAGTATAGGTCACTGTGAGGCTGTCTGATTTGAAGGACTATCAAAGAATTCACAACGCTGACAACAATTTTTATCAGCTCTCAAAAACTTAAACAAAAATCCCTCCACTATTAAAAGAGATGCAGCTTTAAATTGTTTGATCACAAAATTTAATCATAACGTGGGGGCTTTCAATTGAATTGCAGATCTTCAAATATCACTTGTTCATGCTGAATAGTTCCAAATGTATTTTGTTGAATGTTACACTCGTCCTTATGTTAGTAAAGTCCCGGCATGTGTCCAAAGCGTACCTCGCATATTTCCTCTCTCTTTTACTCCTCTAGGTCCTCATCAATTGCCCTTAACTTGGTGTCTCCTCTCTTAAAAGAAACGTTTTTAGAAGTTGTGGTCGGATAAGTGATGTAGGCCGACGTCGATTGCTTCATCTCAGAAAAAAGTTGCTTTTTCTCATTGATCGACTTTCTGATACTTTCTGTGGCCTCATCTTGGAAAATTATCATGGCTATGAATAAAAGAGGACCCTGCATGCCCGATAGAACGATGAACAGATATTGCACGAAGGCTCTGAAAGCTACAGGGCCCACAGCTAGCCCAATAACGATCCAAGGTAGCCCTACTGACACTGCAACTACCATCATAGCCCTCGCTGCCTTTATTACATTTGTATTTCCTTTACCAAGTCTCGCTGATTTGATAATCACTCTCGCCACCATACCAAAGCACACGCAATTGAACAGTAAGATCAGGTATCCAGGTGCTAGGAACCCGATGTATCTCCATGGATTTTCAACCCAACAGCTTGTTCCGTTTTCTTTGCTTGCTCCGACGTAAGGCATGGTGTATCCGTCCTTGTTCTGGACTTTGAACAGAAGTAATGCTGCAACTGGGAAAACTGCTGGACAAACCCAACTGATTACAGCGCACTTGTGAAAGTAATATTTATCCGTATTTCCAAAAGTCTTGATTGCGTTCGCGATCTTTTTGAAGAAGGTCCAAGCAATGCAACCCATCCAGAAGAAAGCGGAGAGAAAGAAGTACTGAGTCAGGGTTACTCCTGCCACACATCCGGTGTTTAAAGACAAAAGAGGATCTCCCGATGCGTCCACAGTTATTCGGGCGGAAGCGGAAAGTGAGGCGAAGGATACGTGCCCAAGTATCAGAGTTAAGATTAAGCTGAGTTGGATTGCCACCAGCTGTTTATTCCTCAGCTTCTTGAAAGGAGCTACCAGGCAGAATGTCAGCGAGAGGAACATTATATTTATCAATCCTACGATATAGCTGACCAGCTCTTGTGTATCAGTATCGGTTATTTTTGTTGGGCTCATCAGAATAGCAAAGCTTGTTGTGTGAGAACAGTTGCAGGTGCAGGTTTCGTCTTTGTTGATAATGGTTGTGCAACCGTTAGTCATCCATTCGTCAGTTGTAGTGTTTAAATAGACACACTGACTTTCCATAGTGTATCCTTCGTGCTCTGGGTATTGCTTTAGCTGGAATGTCAGTGAGAATGAGGATTTGGGTACTTTTTGAGTGTTCATGAAGTTTACTGACACGATCGGAGAACCGATAGTGTCGTTGATACCTTGAGGTTTTGGCAGAATGTCTTTGAAAGATTCATCCATTACAACCACGTTAGCCCTCTGTCCTTCTTGGGTCCCAAAGTTAATTCTTACAGGAAGATTCACTTTTGGTACGGCTTTCGGAGCATCTAACTTTACCCCTTCTCTCTGTGAAACGATTGACTTTGCCAACATTGAAGCTGTCGTGATATTACTGCCCTCTTTTAACGTCATTGACACGGCTTCGATAATCTCTATAATTTCAGAATTCTTTTTCTCGTTGCTAAATTCGGGTTTACTGTTTTTAACGATTTCAATTATCTCCATAATTGCTGTACTAAGTCCCTCAATGTTTGTTGAAGCATTTTTCAAGAGATGTTTGATGGATGACAATAATTGTATTAATTGTTGGGCATTTTCTGGTGACAGGGAAACATCTGAATTCACGATAACATTGAACCCATTTATAACACCTTGGATATTGCCAGATTTGAATGCCCCGTTTAAAATGTCCATGTATTCAGATGTTTTGGACTGACAGCTGTCCAAACGTTCACATCTTCTGCAGGGCGGCCGATCTCCGTTAGTAGAATGCCATCCAAGTGTACAACCTGAAAAATACAACAATTCACTGCTTCAAGACTTCTACTTCTATACTTTTTAATGTTTTGTTGTGACAATCATTCTGACTAAAATTACACCTAAAAAGGGTAATATTCCCTGCTACTTAATTTAAAGGTAAAGTATAAAAAGTAACTTACTACAACTAGTAAAGTTAGCATTAGCTTCGGAACCAGCCGGGCAGGTAGTGCACTCTGTTGAACCGACTTCACTGACAGTGTTTACTCTGCAGTTTGCACATGTAGTCATATTATAGCTTCTGTACTGACCGGCAGGGCATTCTTCTGAAACATACAATATTTTGAAAATATGTATGTTATACAAGGAAACGATGTAAAAACTCGTAATCTCGTGAATCAAATAAAATCTGAATGAATGCAGTTTTTGATCAGTTCTCATCAGAATAATTACAAAAGAAATGAAATATCAAACATTTTAAATTCCTTTGTGAAAAGAATGGTGCTAACAAAAGCAAGTGACAATATCCAAACTTATAATTTAATCCATTTTTACCAAAGAAACAATCATCTGATGTAGATCCAGCTTCAGAAACCATGCCCTCAGGACAACTCGTACAAGAAGAAGCTCCATCAGCACTGAAAGTGTTCTCTCCACATTGTTGACATCCAATGTCTGTCATGTAGTTTCCAGCCGAGCATGGTGCTGCAAAAAGCGTACAAGTAGAGACCAGAAAAATGAGTTCATAATCTTACTAAATCGAAGATATTAATTTGAACTGTCAAATAATACAAATTTAATCACTCTTATTCTTACCAAAGAAACAATCCTCCTCTGATCTAGATCCAGCAGTAGACACCATATCCTCAGGACAACTTGTACAAGAAGAATCATTATCAGTACTGAACGTATTCTCTCCACACTGTTGACACCCATTGTCTGTCATGTAGCTTCCAGCCAAGCATGGAGCTGAGGAACAGTGATCAAGACCAGAAAAATGACAGTTTTTTAAAGAATTAAAGATACAATTTTGAATAGATTTAATATCGTTTACTTAGCTCTTAGTGATCAGCGGTCAAATGGGACAAATTTAGTTAGTCTTACCGAAGGAACAGTCGTCCTCTGATGTAGATTCTGTTGCTGAAACCATGTGCTCTGAACAATTTGTACAAGAAGAAGCCCCCTCAGCACTGAAAGTGTTCTCTCCACATTGCTGACATCCAATGTCTGTCATGTAGTTTCCAGCCGAGCATGGTGCTGCAAAAAGCGTACAAGTAGAGACCAGAAAAATGAGTTGACAATCTTATTAAATAATTAAATCGAAGATTTTATTTTGAACTGTCAAATAATACAAATTCAATCACTCTTATTCTTACCAAAGAAACAATCCTCATCTGATGTAGATCCAGCTGCAGAAACCATGCCCTCACGACAACCGGAACAAAAAGAAGCTCCAGCAGCACTGAAGGTGTCGTCTCCACATTGTTGACATCCATTATCCGTCATGTAGTTTCCGGCCGAGCATGGTGCTGCAAAAAAAGCTTAAAAGTAGAGACCAGAAGAATTAACAGAAATTTTTGTAAATTGGAGATATGTTTTTGAACTGTCAAATAGTAAAAATTCAATCACTCTTACCGAAGGAACAGTCGTCCTCTGATGTAGATCCAGCTGCAGAAACCATGTGCTCTGAACAATTTGTACAAGAAGAAGCTCCAGCAGCACTGAAAGTGTTCTCTCCGCATTGCTGACATCCACTATCCGTCATGTAGTTTCCAGCCAAGCATGAGAATGTAAGAGCAGCCAGAGATTCTGATGGTTTTTGTGAAAAAAAGAGAACGATTTATCGTAATATAGTTAATGAATTTGTTGTAAATTTTTGTTCCCTATTTCATTTAAACTATTCGAACAGTCTTCACCGAAGTGGGATACATATTATTTTAGCACCTGTTGTCGTTGATCCTTGATCCAACACTGCTGATGTTGTTGATTGTGGTTTAGTCTCTGAACTCTCGGTACTTCCTGAACAAAACGAATAACTGAATTCTTATAGGTACAAATATTTTCGATTTTCGGAACGAGATTCATCAATAAATGATTTGTATCATTTTGATAGATTAACAACTTGGAAACCAATTATATCTTACCAACAATTAGCACATCAGTAGTTGCTGTCGTAGGCGGGGGCGTAATTGTGGGAAGAATTTGATCTTCTGAAAGATTTTTCATTTTGAAAAAATGGCAGCCAACTACCAAAAGTGCATGAACTTTGATAGGGAGTCGCCAATTGATTTACTTATTACTTGCAAAAATAATTGAGCTGGGAATGATGAGGACTACTTTAATATGTTGACTTTAATGATTTGTTTACTTCATATATATACTAATAAGTTCTAAATAACGGATAGTGTAAACACAACGCTGCTATCTAATCTTTCTCTAAAGAAACACAATTATAAAACTTGCATTCTGCGCCGATTTGCTCTGTAAAAAAAATATTCCTAATCTAAACATTCCCATGTTGGAACTACATGTTCTTACCTTTTCTTAGTCCTATAACAGCAATCTCGCGAACTGGCAGTACCCAAGCACTGCTCTTCACATTAATGGTGATAATGTCTCCGTATATACATTCCGGACGAATCAGTTCTGATGACACATGAGCTTGCTCAGTAGCGGTACTGACTGTTGCGGTGTAAAGACGGCAGAAAGTGTAAGAACCCTTACACTCGCATGTCCTGCCCGAGCATGTCCATGTCCCTACATATGGGCTCCTTGTGAAGAACAAAACCTGCTGAATACAGTGCACCTGATCAAAGAATACCTTAAACCAAGGGTTGGTACCTCCGCCTGCTATTAGTACAGGTATGGCATTGGTCTCCGGGTCCAAGTCAATAGCGTTGGAAGCCCCGTGCTGCTCCTGTTTAGCCCACGCAGCTCCGGACTGTTCAGCGCGTACTGGTACAATCTCACCAGCTAGTCTTTCTCTTTCTAAAACAACAAATATTTCAATGAAACCCAGACCGGTCTTAACCCAACAAAAAGCAATAAATATTTTGGATATGCCAATGTTTTTAATATTTCATAAAATTAAAATCAGCACGATAGGTGTGGATACTCGTGAGGTAACCCATATTTGTTCTGACTCGTGATCAAAAGCTGGCAGTCATCCAATGTAATTATGCCATTAGCTGAAACCACGTGCTCTATAAAATTGGTTTCACCAACTAAAAACTTTCAGCTTTTGGTGACATTGAAACAGAAGACACTGATATCAGAGAACAATTGCAAATTTGTGTGATCATAGTCTAGACGTCCAGTGAGCTCGTGGTGAACAAAAGAGTATTGCATTTTGATTTTTAGCACGTGAGTTTAAAATCAGGGTCAACCCCAATTCGGAAAGAGCCCGAATGGACGAGCATTAACTAAAATGCTCGTTCGGCTTGACCCCCAATCAAAATTCTTTGGGTTGCACTGACTACTTTATACTTCATTGAACAAGTCAAGACAACAATTTGTATACTTAAAATGTTAAAAACGTGTCCAAATGTGTGATCTTACCTTGAGTAGCGAGGAGTGGAAGATAAATGATATTGAAAATCACAAAGTGTATAACAAAGTAGCAAGCCATGTTATTGATCATAGATCCAATCATGTTGGCAGATCATGAGTTATAATCAAAGTTCCTTTCAACAACACGACCATTTAGCAATCGCAGCTGAAATTGAAACAATAGGGAATGATTGAGAAATAAACATTATCCATACGACTTTATATTACTACCTCATACTACGAGGCGTTAGCGGAGTCGTTGGATTGCATTATCATATCATTTTGTCATTACCAAAATATCATTCTGCGCTATTACTTTTGCCTAACAAAAGCGTCGTTCCTCACGAGGAATAGCATCAATTAGCACAACAGACAATTACTATTTTAGTGAAGTAAGCTTGTAATATTGTACCACAAGTGTAGTCGGCTGCCTCCTTTCTGCTTGAGAAGAATAAGCTTAGTAATACTTAATAGTAAACATTTGACAAATGGCACTAATGATCAACAAATGGGTAATGAAAGGAAAAAACATACTTTTTCTCAGATACCTATTGACTGACTAAAAGGTGAACACAAGCAAGAGAAACTGATTTAAGTTTTAAGATTTTTTTTTCGCCACCACTTTAAAGCATGACCGTCAGCCTTTGTACCCCCTTAAATATATAATGTTTAGTTTAGATTCATCAGAAGTCGTTTGGCAGGTTTATTTATAGAATTTCATAGTTCAAAATATTATAATTTGATGTTGAAGATGACAGGAATACATAATACCTATAAAGAGATTTTTACGCAATTTGCACAAAAAAGCGCTTGCACTGATAAATTAAATTCGGTTAAAAAACCCAAATTCGTCGATTTCGTGCGACCGATTTCATTCTCGGCATCATTTCGCGTTTGAATACGGTAATTCAAATTGATATCATTTCCTTTTGTTTGAAAAAAGGAGACATTGTGCATTGGTGACAGTCCACTATAACCAATATATAATATTCTGGTTTTAGAATAGTGAATAACAATTCGGCACATAAAAGAAGAATTTGTATAGATAAACAGGCAAAAGGAACGTTTCTATTTCAGATAGAAACTGCAGTGCGGGATTAATCCGATAGACAGACCCGAGTTCGCAGTGTTATCACGTGACAGTGCCGTCACAAACAATTGAATAAATCATTAGTGAAAAAAGTGTATCTATTTTAGATGAGTCGGCCTGCAGTATGAGTCATGTGAATAAAATTACTAATTAATGGTGTAAAATCGATTTAAAAAGTTGTCACTTTGTCAAAAAACAAGTTTTAAAACGGTTAACTTGATGACGTCATCCATTGGCAATGATAGTGTCAAATCATTTTTATAGATAAAGTAAACTGAAGTCTAAATAATTATCTTCAAGATCTGTGGCCGGAAATGGCTGTATCTTTTATACTTATATATGCACAATTTCAGATCTCTAACTCAATTTTAACATGGTTTTCAAGGCACCTGAATATGGAGATTTTTGGTTTTATACCGAATTTCGTATAACAGTGCTGGCGCGTATTTTACGCAAATTTCTTGAAAACCTCTAAATAACTATTTCTTATTCCTGTCAAAGCTTGTTATTTGTCTGATATTAGCTGGCTTTAACTTGGTATCTTCACTCATAATCCCGGAGAGATATATAAAGCAAAGGGCTTGACATGTTGTAAATCGTAAAATTCATACCCAACAAAATAAAATGATAAGCGTTCAATAAAAATCTGCTTCCCAAGAGAACGTCCAATACATCAACAATCAACATATAAAAAAAGTAAAAACACGTGTCTATATGCAAAAGGAAATCTATAATTGAAAAAAGGGAAATCAACCTGGCGGCTTCTTTCTAATCCGCGACAGTCCTGCCAACAATGATCATTGTGATTGAGCACGTACTACAAATTCGGCTGGTCCAATTTAATCAAAACTAATTGTAATGATCTTTTCTATTAATAATCTTCATTGTAAAGCACCGAACATCATCTGAGCAATAAAGCATGGTCTGAATACGATATAACATCCGGTGAAATTGTAGCTTAACTTCCATCTGTGCACGTGTTCATCCAACGATGGCCAATATTTGTCAATAATCAAGAAACAAAGCTTGAAGTTAAACTACACGTACCGCAGGCATGCCACCGGAATATACGGGTAACTGTCACTTGTCAGCCAAGATCTGCCACAAATTATTTTGGTGGAAGCCATCAAATTCAATCATGGTTTGAAATCATTATTGCAGTTTTCTACACAGAAGTGTCCAGAAAAAGGTGGTTTAAATAGTCAAAGTGGTAAAGGTGGTTAACACAACATTATCACCCAGGTACCGGAGTTGCGAGTATGGTGGCATGTTATCAGGCTGGAGCTGATATAGTCGACGTCGCAACGGATGCTATGTCTGGGGTAACCTCGCAACCTAGCATGGGGGCTGTGCTTAACTCCCTGCCTGCCATAAACTCTGACTTTGACCAGGAGAGACTGTTCGAGATTAATAATTATTGGGAACAGGTGGGTTCTACTTTGTGAAAGTTACATTTTAGTGTCATAATTATTTTATAAGCTGTTGTAACGACGATTGATTATTTAGTTGGGTTAGTTGGATAGAGTCTGTTGTGTTTTATCATTTCAGTTGTATATCTGTATCAGCTGTAATGATTCCAAAAACGACCGTAACATAAGCCCCCTACAAGAAGTTTTATCAAACGTTTTACCGAACCTGTTTTATCTTGTAACGGAAGAATTCTTTGCTTTCAGATAAACCTGCACAGATTTGTTGTAACCCAGAATAACCTAGAATAACCCAGAATAACCCAGAATTACCCAGAATTACCCAGAATAACCCAGATTTTATCTCAGGTTCGACAGCTTTACAGGTGCTTTGACCCAGGCACCCAGGCTACCAACACTGAGGTCTATAAACACGAGATTCCGGGGGGCCAGTATACCAACATGCTCTTCCAGGTAATTATATTTGTTTGTTTGTTTGTTTGTTTATAGAACCCGTCCCCAATCTCGTATCGGAAAATGACTAAACTCAGGTCTGAGTGTGAATACGGGTGGTACCTGCAAGAGTGTTCATTAAGCATTTAGAGTTCTGTAAAACTGCAGTTACAATTGTGCTAGAGTATTTTTAGTTTATACGATTGGTATCAGATATATATCCCTACATGCTTCCAAAATTTGTAAAGCCGTAGTACATACATATCACATTACACCGGAGCCTACACAGTGCAATCTCCTCCAGTCGATCTGCGCCGCGTATGTTTATATAAGCGCGCGGCGCAGACTGGAGGAAACCACACTCTGCAAGTTCGATCCAGTGCAATGCTACATGTACGTACTACGGCTTCATCTCCAACTTTCTGCACAATGTACTGGAATGTTTTGAAGGAAAAGAAAGAACCAAAAAAAAAAGATATATATAAATAAAATCAGCGATTTAATGTTAGCCTTAGGAGGGTAACTTTAATTGAAATTCCCTGGTTTCTAAAATCATCTTTTAAAAAAAAAAATAATAAAGTATGTAACGTCGATACCAAACCGATTATTGAGCGATAATAACTGAATAGTGGATTCCTGGGTTGCAGAGTCATTCAGATGTTTCAGTCTTCGAATGTGGTTCTTTGTTCAGTTTTGTCCATGTTTCCTCGTGTTATGTTCAAAGTTTTAGGTGCCATGTTGTCCTGTGATGATAATTTCTAAAGCGTGTTATTTATGGGCTAACGTGTTTTAGCGAGTGTAGAGTAGCGTAGCTTGAAGATATTTATTTTGATTTTTATTTTTATTTGATTTTTTTTAAATGAAGAAGAAGTACATTGAGTAAAAGAAGTGTATGATGGAATATTAATTGCAATGTATCATAAGTGAATATAAGTAATGTATCTTGAGTGAAGTGAAAAAATCCTAAATTGTAAAAACGGAAGGCTACAGGATAATGTAGTTACGGTATGAAAAATATTTAATCGGACCCTCAAGAATTAGCAATAGAAATAATTGTATAGTAATGTAAATCATTGTACGTATTGTCTAAGGAAAATTTCGCTTTTTTTAATGAATGATAATAATTTAAAGGATTTTATTTTGAAAAGGTCATTTATTTTAAGAACTGGAAAACCAAAGGTAGCGCTTCGTAAGGTGAATAAAAATGGGCAATTACAAAGAAAATGGACATTGTCTTCTGGTTCTAGATGGCATCGAGGACAGATATCTGTAGGTTTCTTTTTTATTTTAAACAAAAATGAGTATAGAGGTGCTCTGTTAGAAAGTATGTTGGTAAGTTTATGAAGGTCCGCTGTTGTCATTTCTGTGATGGTGGATAATGATTCTTTCTTATGGAGGGAGACAACTAGCTTATGAAGCTTATTAGTGGAGGGTGATGCTTCTAAAGATGATTTGCTTTGCGCGAAAGACCAACTTTTGAGTTTGGCTTTGAAGCTGGAGTACGGATAATATATATATCATTACTTTAATTTATTATTATATATGCATGTTACCTCGTCCGTGATCTATTCACTTCTCCCTTTGATCGTTTCGGAACAGTTTTATATCACGTTAACTATTCTTTGGCAGTTTATTATTATCAAGCTTTCTAGCAGTATATATTTTGTTTTCTATATTCTTTCAGACTTTTATTTAAGTCTAGTTATACATTACTTTATCATATTTTATCGAACTAAGGTGTAGTATTGCCAGATCCCAGTTCATTTTGTAACGGAGTTTTATATTAACAGGAAACGGTGTAACAGAGTCGATATATTTTAATGCTGCCATGGGGTGGCAAGTCCCCATACATCGTGGTCCGGTAGTTTCATTGCGTCCTAATTTATATATATAATAATAAATTAAAGTTTAATAACACCACTTTTAAGATAAAACTTATACATAGTAATCTATATATACTATCAGGTCGGTAGAAATCCAAGTATTTTGTTAGCACGCACTGTACAGGCCACAGGGATTTTTTTAGATAAGCTAGGTGTGGCAGCGAAATATTTAAAAACCACGGCGACTGCAAAATATAAATGCTTAATCGGATTCTTATAATATTTAATTACACTAACTTTTGAGCTATAAGACTCGCATTCTTAGACCTGTTATATATCTTTTATTATCTGTTTATAATTATGAACCGTATTTAGCATAAAATAATTGTCGAAGATATAATAGCTTTTATGTTACATTTTTCTTTGTCGTAGAAATATTTGTGATGCCTATTTTATAATTATTTTATTATAAGTAGCGCGAATAGCGTTAGCAAATTAGCGTAAAGATTTAGTGCCTCAAACAGAAGTCCGATAATATTAATACAAGTGCAATTGAATTAAGCTGTCGTTTAGCATCTTTTGCACTTTGTTTGGAATGGAACTTTTAAGTTTTTGGCATTATACCAGAATTTATAGATATTTTGATTTAAGCTGTTCGTTGCGTAGACTCCAACTAAGTTTTGAGCCAATTATGACGCCTAAAAACTGTTGATGTTCACTTTCCATTAATAGTTGTCCTTCTATACTGGTATTTATGTATCCTCCGGTGATCTGTTAGTGTCAACTCCTCTACACTGAGGCCCTGGCAGACAGGATTGACGAAGACAACGCGGAGAAACACGCCGACGTTCTCCGTATCTCTAAGGACCTCCTGTCTATGAACGGGACCAGATCAGAGCAGCTTCGAGGCCTTCACGCAGATAACCCTTCCGGAGTCCTGAAGCCTCTTCTTAGATATGATTGATTCGTTACTTTTTTGATTTACAGTGTGTTTGTATTACAATATTAGCTTATACATTCCAGATTAGTTGAATTCCCAACCTTATAGCCGGCTTATAACCACTTTTGATACCTAAACGGCTTATAGCCGGTTTCCCTGAATTTCTTATAGCCGGCTCCTGACTATCGTTCAGTACGATGTGGTTGAATTAATATCTTATAGCCGGCTTATAACCACTTTTGATACCTAAACGGCTTATAGCCGGCTAATAGACGGCTTATAACCGGCTAATAGCCGGTTTCCCTGAATTTCTTATAGCCGGCTCCTGACTATCGTTCAGTACGATGTGGTTGAGTTAATATCTTATAGCCGGCTTATAGCCGGCTTATAGCCGGCTTATAACCACTTTCGATACCTAAACGGCTAATAGCCGGCTAATAGCCGTTTTCGCTGAATTTCTTATAGCCGGCTCCTGACTATCGTTCAGTACGATGTGGTTGAGTTAATATCTTATAGCCGGCTTATAGCCGGCTTATAACCACTTTCAATACCAAAACGGCTAATAGCCGGCTTATAACCGGCTAATAGCCGTCGCTCAACAACAAATGTAAGCGGCTATAAGCCGGCTATAAAAATTGTAGCCGGCTATAAGCCGGCTTATAGCCGGCTTATAACCGGCTTATAGCCGGTCGGTGATCTACCAATTTCCCTTGACGTGAACATATTATCGTCTCCGTTAATTGTTAGATATGACTCGAACCAAAACAGGCTGAGGCGCCCTTACACCAGTGTTCCAGCTTCTGAAGAAGTATCTCGCTGTCAACTAGATCAAATACCTTGGAAAAGTCTACAAGCATTATAATGCTTATTGACTGTTAAAAACACGACCGATTTTAACAGGCCCAACTCATGCAGGCGCTGATATAATCCAAATATTAAACTGATCTATCATTAGTGTCGACAGTTGACGCAGAAATTATTCCGTAAACCGTTAAACGATCAGCCTCTAGTTCATCTTACTATTAGTAGGTGCTGGTGCCAGTATTTATAGATATGCCAGTATTTGTTTTTGTTGTCAGCCAGTATTTTTGTTGTTGTTGGACGTTCAGAAAATCGCTCTAACCTAATCTATCCTCTCAAAGGTTAGCTGACACGATACGATCATCGCAAAACGACCTCTAATTTGTCGGCCTGCTCGTTACTAAAAGTCCTTGTTGATATTCCTATCACGATCAAAATCTTATTGGGGTTCCTGAGCTTGTACTTCTAATATGATCATAGCAGACGGTGTGGTAGTTATCAATATCATTATTGATCCAGATCATAATCAGGTCATGCAACACATTAACGACTAAACGACTCATTGTTGGAGAGGGATGAATATGGAGTGAGGGTTCTGTAGGGAGCTGCTAATTTATTATTAAAGTGGGCAGTTGTATTGGTCTCCTAATTTAAATTACTATTGTGGTTAAACCATTAGTCAAGAAAATTACCGGAGATAACACAGACGTCGACATACATGTAATGCTCGGTAGTTATAATTTCGCCGTTGGGGGGTTCTAATCGTCTTATCGTCTGGTAGATTCTGAGATAGCAGTTGAGGTCCGTGAGCGAAGTCGATATAATTATGACTATGATGATTGATGTACGAGTGGGCGGGAACACCATCGTATCGGCAGGCACGTAGACAGGGGGGGGGGGGGGCTAGGGGGGCGGCAGCCCCCCCGGAAAAAATCGAACCCCAGAAAAAATATAAGCCCCCTAGTCCCCATGGTCGCCTGGTAACTGGGCTGTGTTTATGACTGCAGTCAGTCAAAGATTTGAACTGTGGATTATAGTAAATATCTGTCATAAAGTAAATATCTGTCATAAAATCTGTCATAAAATCCAAGCAAACATTCTAGAAGACTTCTATAAATAGTCAATAGTGTCCCCTAGACCGTAGGAAATGTAAAAATCTTAAGACGATGAGGCCTGAGTAAGTCGTAAATTCTGATTGGAGAATGCAGATTGCTGTTGTGAAGTTACCAAATTTACGTGAGTACTTGATTCTTTTCAATCCCAGTTTATTGCTGTCCTACAATTTTCTTTAGTGCCAAATGTCGTCTAAAACACCCTGTTTCGCAAAAAAATTCCGGGCAGTCCGTTAATTATCTTTTTAAAGAAGCGTTGAGATGTGGAGTAGGTTATTAACAAGTTAAAATAAATATTCTACCTTTCTTATTGCTACCTATTTCATTTTTCTGCTCAGCAGCCGCCCGAATTATTGCTTAAAATTTGATAAATTTTTTGCAGGAACGGCATCATACAATGTACAATTGTCTTCTGTATATTTTTACTGTTACAAACGCTAAGTGGTGTTGCAGTGAGCACTATACCGACCCGAGCTCGAGGCGTACTGGTCCTAAAACAAGCCTTGATAGATGATTCGCCACCCCAATGCCCTTGTTTAGGTCATGTTAAGGCAGCACGATAATTTGTGTGTGTGTGTGTGTGTGTGTGTGTGTGTGTGTGTGTGTGTGTTTGTGTTTGTGTTTGTGTCTGTGTCTGTGTTTGTGTTTGTGTTTGTGTCTGTGTCTGTGTCTATGTCTGTGTTTGTGTCTGTGTTTGTGTTTGTGTTTGTGTCTGTGTCTGTGTCTGTGTCTGTGTTTGTGTTTGTGTTTGTGTCTGTGTCTGTGTCTGTGTCTGTGTCTGTGTCTGTGTCTGTGTCTGTGTTTGTGTCTGTGTTTGTGTTTGTGTTTGTGTTTTTGTTTTTGTTTGTGTTTGTGTTTGTGTTTGTGTCTGTGTCTGTGTCTGTGTCTGTGTCTGTGTCTGTGTCTGTGTCTGTGTCTGTGTCTGTGTCTGTGTCTGTGTCTGTGTCTGTGTCTGTGTTTGTGTTTGTGTTTGTGTCTGTGTCTGTGTTTGTGTTTGTGTTTGTGTTTGTGTTTTTGTTTGTGTCATGATGATATTGATATTGTTAGTCCCAGTATCATTTTGGCTACATCTGGTTCATATGCGTATATAATCTTATCGGGTTCCTTATTAAACTGAATCTAAATATTTGGTCTTTGGGGCTCGTTGTAGCAGCAACAATCATTGGTTAGTTGTGTTTAGCAATGTGTAACCCGGTATTTAAGGTTACTAGCAGGAACCCGTCTAACCCTAAAGTGGTGTCAAGACTCGAGAGACTAAAATGATTATTACCTATTTAATTCGCGTTTTTGACACCACTTGGGAGTCCAAATTTTGGGCACTAAAATTATTATTCCTTGGCCAATTTTTTATTTTTTCATGCTGATTTGAAGGCCATTAAAGCATTTGACCCAGTCAAAAAAGTTTCAGTTGTATATCTTTTACGGTTTTTGCGGAAAGTTGCGTTAAAGTTGATGCCGTGGTGTCAGTAAAATGGCACGGATATATACATACATATATATCGTCTCGCTTTATATATAGTAAGATATCCATTGAAGCTGTTGATTTAATCAGTTTTTGTTTCCTATATCGAGTAACTTGTCGTTACATATCTTTTTGAGAAGGGATTTGCCTTGACAGGATGCTGTGTATGAAGATCATTATTTAATTTAATTTATTAAATTAACTTATTTTAATTGCAGGTGGTAGACTCCAAAATCCAATTGAAGCTGTTAAACTTACCCGGTACCTTGTATAGAGGGCATACCGCAGTTTCTGTCAAGAATCAAGTTTGCGACCATTTGCATTTTTACCACCTGTCAATGGTCACACTCACATGCGAACAGACAACAGTCTGAACGAACGCCAAGACATTGAAATTTAATAGACATTAGACAATGAACTTAATTAATTCGTGCAAGTGCATTAAGATTATAATTAAGTTCATTATGATTGTAATTAAGATTGTATTTTGTAATTAGGGAGCGCTTGTCGCTTGTGCCTGATATGACCTTTACATTAAGTCTGTTATTGTGCTGCGTTATTATAGTATGGAGTATGGTGTATAAATTATTTAAGATAACTTATGCGCCATAAATTGTGTATTAGCTCCCAGGACATACATGGGTATCTGTCAAGACTCTGTCAAGACTCTGTCAAGACTAAAAGCTGATGGGGGAGGGGGGATGAACCAGCACAGCTGTGAAATCATTGGACACCTGAATGTTTAAAGTATCTCCAGAGGTTCTTAGTTGTCGGAGCTGATTGGATTTCCCAAGCTAGCATGTTAATTAGTTAACTAGGTAAAATTGACAGGTTCTTAGTTGTGCGTCAGCCGTTTTAATGCGTAGATTCTGACATATCAAAAATGTCCAGAACATAACATAGCGATGATCTGAATAAATTGAATCGTTGACAATTTGCACACACATACGATTGTCGTACCGCTAAATTGGCATGTCACAAATTGTTTAGATAGGTAATGTCGAATGCATATGTTATCAGTCACAATTATACTTAATGACCTATGATTTAATTGGTCTGCGGAGCAATTTTCACTCAAGGCACTTCATTGATCAAACACAACACATGAATATTTCATATTATTTCTGTCCGATTGATTGACTGATTAATTGAGGAGCAATAACCGGAAGCACTGAAACAGTACTCGGTGCTAACCAATGATCTTCATCATATGCCTATCACATAGTAATTCTTGAGTCGTGTAACTTTGTAAATGACATTTCTGTCATTCGAGAAATCTGTTGCATAACTATAGTGACCGATCTTTAGATTGAAATTGCTTATTTTGTAATTGTTTAGCAATTGTTTAAAACCATTTGGTTAATTTTGCATTCTTGAAAAAACAGCTAAATTTATTCAAGAATGTAAAATCAATATCGAATCTATTAAGCTCGATTCGATAATTTTGAGACTATTGTAAACTTAAAGACTTCGATTAAAACCAATTATAAACTAGTATACTAAATGTGTGAGTAAAGATATATTATAAGCTACGTCAGTGAGCACCTCGTGAAATAAAAATGTTGTTAAATAACAGATTGTTTCCAATTATATAGTTTATAAACATAGAAATATATTGAAGTAAACTTACGGCGAATTCGGTCGGATTAGTTGCCCCCTTGAGTTGTTGCCGCAATTTGACATCTGCCAGCAGAGTCGAATATGTTCGAGAAACTTCGATTGCACACTTGATCTTTTTCTCTTTAAGAGGGCTCAACACCAGGGCGATAAAATGGATCTCCTCTGCTCCGGGACCCAGGTTAATAGTGTTGTGGAGCAAACACATAACCACGTGATTCTCTGTGACCTCATTGCTGCTACACAAGATTGTAATTATATTTAATTGATTAGTTAATTGAGTAATTTTTATTCAATATTTCTACATAATTGAGACCATAAATTTTTTTGATAGATAAATGTCCAATTTACATGCTCATCACAGAAGTAAAGATTAATATCAACTGATATTTACAACATATTAGTTAGAGGCGGTCCGTGTAGGCCTTACACTGTGCTTTCAGCAATACTCATATAATAAAAACTAATAACTGATAATCCCTCATATGAAATAACATTTTCTTTAAAATGCTGCAATTCACGGCTACTAAGAATCTTATCTAAATAATTAAATCCTGCGACTTTGCGAGTGAAATTGTCTTTCATAAATAATAATAATATAATAAATCAAAACTCGTCCACTGATCTCTAGACTCTAACCAAGATTATTTTTCTCCAAATTCACCAATGATAATAATACAAGGATTCACATAAATATTCTGGCTGCTACGAGTGGAATAGTTTGTGAAAGATTCCTCCTGAAATACGATGATATAATAAAGTTATTCATTGTTTGATGTATGACTATGGGCTCAACAGAGAGCTATTAATTATTAAATTAATCACAACGTCCCATGCCCGCAGCTATATTCAATATTTAAACATGAACAACCACGTTCAAATGAAAAATTACCGTGATGATGATGATGATGATGATGATGGGTGACTTGCACTTTTTGGTGCTTTTTTATTTTAGGTACTGTATTTCCTGTTGCATCAATGATGGGTAGCACTATTACCAAGAGAAGTAGCAGGAGGTATATCGTTTTCATTTCTTGCCTGTACTAGTTAATTTATTTTAATTTATAGGATGGTGTGTGACTGTAACGGGTCCGCATGACTGCAAAAGTCAGTACGTTTAACGCCTCGAGGAAGATCGCAGGATTCCTAGTCTACGCTACTCTTTTCATCATGGCTACGACACTCAATTTTGGGACATGGAATGTTTGCGGTCTATCGACCACATACAGGCAACACTTCGTTGCAGAGGACATTGACAGATATAACTTAGACATTTTAGCACTTCAGGAGACCAAGACACGTGAATACTTGGAAACAACACTCCCCGGACATCATCGATTGTTTTTGTTTGATCAGAGACACGATAGACACGGTGGACTTGGGTTTATTGTTAACAAGCGTTTTTTGGAATGTATAGTATCTCATCATCAGATCAGTGACAGAGTTGTTTATATGGACTTTAAATTAAGTGCTAAAAGGGTGGATCAACCACCTTGTCATATCAGAATTGTTAATTGTTACAGCCCTACGAATCCCAAATCAGTTCAGAATCCCCGATTAGCGACCCAATTTTATGATGAGCTACTCGAGGCTATCAGTGTTCCTGCTAGATTTGAAGTATGGATGTTAGGTGACTTTAATGCCAAACTTGGCAAAAGAAGCCCTGTTGATGTAGAAAATGGTTTACAAGTGAATATTGGTAGACATGGTGTTGGGAGGAGGAATGAAAACGGTGAAAGGTTGCTACACTTTCTCACTGCTAATGGCCTGTTTGCTGCCAACACTTCATTCTCCCATAGCAGCAGACACATTACCACACGGACTGGTTGGGTTCGGGATCGAGCAACCTGGAAAAGTAAATCTTATTTCCAACAGATTGACTTCATACTCTGCAAGTCCAGAAGCAAGGCACTGCTAACTGATGCCAGGTCATATGCAGGTACAAAGCACCGCAGTGACCACAAACTTGTTGTTGCCAAGGCAGATTTTTCGCAGCGCTTCAATTTGTACAGGGAGAGCAGAGCATTTCAGAAGAGTTATAACACAACAACCTTGATTGGAAGCAAACAAGCTCAACAAGAATATCAGCAAGAACTTCATCAGAAACTTGAGCAAACTGTATCAGATCCTGACTTTACCTCCAACAACACGGAACAGCAATTTGATATGCTTTTTGGTGTAGTTAAAGAAGCTGCTGTTTCCACTGTGGGTTTTCGCGAGCCACAGCGAAAGAGGAATCATTCCTCTGACAGTCAAGTTGTTAGCATGTCTGAAGAAAGGAAACAACTTTTACAACAACTGAACAACAACGAATACAGAGACAGGACAGCTCTCAGAGCTAAAATCAACAGGCTCTCTAATGACATTACTAAACGGTTGAAAACATTGAGAGTTGAGTTAGCAAACAGCCTAGCTGACTCTATAGCCACCATAGACGAAGGACGGAGAATGTTTGAAGCTGCTCGTCAACTATCAGGCAAACAGAAAACGGGTGCAGGCTCTGTGTCTGTTTTCAACACTGACAACCAACTGGTAGATAATGAACGAGACAAGGCTGAAATCATTCGCCAGTACTTTGAAGAACACTACACTGGACCTGACAGTGAACCACCACTACAACCGTTCACAGGTAACCCTAGGCCCCTTCAAAACCCCATTACAGCGTTTGAAGTTGAGCTTGCGGCCAAGAAACTCAAGAACGGTAAAGCTGTTGGACCAGATGGGATCCCAAACGAGTTCCTCAAACACTCTCCTGAAATCTTTTATTCCACATTTGCACAACTTACTAATCGATCTTTTGAGCTCCATGAACATGTACCTTCTTTCACAGAGGGATACCTTACTCCGCTCCAAAAACCTGGAAAGCCACTAGGCCCCCCTAAGAGTTTGCGCCCACTTTGCCTACTTAACGGTACTAGAAAGATATTGTCCATGATAGTCTTAAAGCGCATCCAAAGGCAAGTATCTCAGTACACTGGTCCTTGGCAGAATGCCTATAAACCTGGCCATAGTTGTGCAAATATCGTTTGGACCCAGCGAATACTAGTATCAGTTGTCAAGGAAAAACGCTGGTCTCTTCATAAGATGGGCATTGACATGTCCTCTGCTTTTGATACCATAAAGAGGTCGGTATTACTTGACATTTTAGCTGATGCTGGTTGTAGTGAGGAGGGGGGGGGGGGGGCCAATGGCATAAAATGGCATAAAATGGCATAAAATGGAGACTTTTTCTATGGAGAAAATGGAAAAACCCATGAGTAATTCTCCATTTTCTCCATTTTATGCCATGAATTTTGTCTTCGAAATTTCATCTTTAACACCATTTAACACCTAAATTGGACATCCTAACATGTTTATTTACGCTTACTAGGGGCGTAACAAGCTTATGAAAGCTCACAGTAGGCTACTAGATGCTTATACTAGGTTAGTAGAGGCACACTTCAGGCAAACTCATAATTACTCAAGCCTAGTGTAAAGTTATTTCTACAGGCTACAGCAGGAGTGAGTAATAGGGGAGAGTAATAGACACTGAGAAGTGAGACCTACATCCTCGACAGTCGAAACAAGCTCGCACTGCAAAGGGGAGGCCTGCCCTCCGAGATCGCATTACCAGGGGGAAGCCTCGAGTCCAAATTTGTGTATCGAGGGGTAAGTGCAGACCTCGATAAACCGAAAAACCAAAAAAATATTTTCGGCTAACAACGAAGAGGGCAGCATGAAACGCGGAGAAAAGCGGTCCCCAGAAAAACCTTGAAAAATTTTGACTTAGAAAATTTTCGGCCCGAGTCATTCTCGATACGTACCTCTCGTATCGAGAGCTCCCGATTCCGAGCTCGTGTTGCAAAGGGGAGGCCTGCCTTCCGAGATCGCATTACCAGGGGGAAGCCTTGAGTCCAAAATTGTGTACCGAGGGGTAATTTCTAAGTCAACATTTTTCAAAGTTTTTCTGAAAAACACTTTTCTCCACGTTTCATGCTACCTTGTTCATTTTAAGCCGAAAATATTTTTTCGGTCAAAACTTTTCAAATTTTTTCCGAAAACCGCCCCCCTCCACGCCTCATGCTACTCTGTTCACCATTTGCCGAAAATATTTTTTCGAAGTCCACACCCTCCCCCCGATACACAACCCCGGACTCGAGGCAATGCGATCTCGGAAGGCAGGCCTCCCCTTTGCAACACGAGCTCGGAATCGGGAGCTCTCGATACGGGAGGTACGTATCGTAAATGACTCGGACCGAACATTTTCTAAGTCAACATTTTTCAAAGTTTTTCTGAAAACCACTTTTCTCCATGTTTCATGATTCTCTGTTCATTATTGGCCGAAAATATCTTTTTTTAAAATAATTTTTCTCGAAATTCTAAATTTTTCAGGTTTTCAATGGCATAAAATGGCATAAAATGGAGACTATTTCTATGGAGAAAATGGAAAAACCCATGAGTAATTCTCCACTTTCTCCATTTATGCCATTGGCCCCCCCCCCCCCCCCCCCCCCCAGTGAGGATGACATTCGACTGGTAAGGTATTTGCTCGCAAATACTAAACTGAAGATCAAAGTGAACTCAACAATATCGGGAGAGTTTATTGTCACGATTGGAGCTTTTCAAGGCGACAGTTTGTCTGGAAACTTGTTCACTCTATATCTGGCAGCAGCACTTTACCACCTGCGTGCTGTTATGTCCTATCTAAGACCTAACCCTCCCATAGCTGAGAATCTATTACCCCTCGAGTGGGAGTACGCAGATGATGTTGATTTTACTGATGAGGATAAAAGCAATTTGGAGTCTTTGTTGCCAATATGTAAAGAGATATTGGAAGAGTGGAATCTTTTTGTCAATGAGTCAAAAACCGAGTTCACCCATTTCTATCTGGCCGGCAAGATCGAGGTTGATAACAAAGGAGAAACACTCAGAGGTAGAGAACCTTGGAGGTCATCTATCTCTTTAGGCTCTAAGTTGTGTAGCATCGAAGATGTCAAGAGACGATGTATACTTGCTAACATTGCTTTTCAGAACTACAAAAAAGTCTGGGAACAATGTAGACGTATACCCTTGAAGATTCGACTCAAGATATATGAAGCACAAGTTGTTTCAATACTGATGTATAATTGCAACAGTTGGGCAACATCTAAACAACTCCTTCAAAAACTTGATGTCTGCCACAGGAATCATCTCCGTACGATCATCGGCATGACCTACCCTAATGTCATACGAAATGTGACTCTATACAAACGCTGCGAAGTTGTACCACTAAGTGAGCGTGTTGCTCGTGCACGGTGGAGAATGCTCGGTCACATCCTCCGCAGTGATAATAACTCACCTGCCCAGCTTGCCTTACATTTTGCTGTAGAGAGTCAGAGTTTGATGAGAGGTAGAGTCGGACGACACCAGTCAAACTTGTTAAAAACTATTTTGAACGATTTAAGTGATAGAAACTTTAGACTTGTAAATACAGACGATTTATACCATTTAAGATTTTTAGCGACAAATAGAAAAGCATGGAGAGAGTTAAGCATGATTTAGTTTATTCTGTGTTATTTTTCTCTTGGTGACTTATCAGGTCATCAAGATGTTCTTTATGTTCTATTTTTGATTTGAATAAAGTTATATAATAATAAATATAATACTAGTTAATTAGAGATCTTTTTGAATCAATAAAAACTCAGAGGTTTGCACACTACAGTTATCATAAAATCAGGAATTTAATTCTTTGATAGAGAACTGATAAGATTGTCCGGCTTGGAAAACTGCGAAAGGTTAGCCGAAAAATCTCGAAACAAAATATCGAACATCATATCAAACATCATAGCTAATAGTCAAAGGCAGGAATTTTCTGAACAACTTTTTATACATGGTTCGCAAGATAGAAAATTTGAAAACCACTAATTCTAATCAGTGTTATTTAGCAGTACGAAACTTATTTTCCGGCCACTAAAAGTTAATAAATAGAGTTCAATCCCACACCAGCATTGGCTATTAACGCGTCACGTGACAGAAGTTATGCGATCTGATTGGGCAATATACTCATCAGTATTCAGTATTATCACTGACTTTAGTTCTTTTGTTTTGAAAGATTCTTTACAATCTGTCATTACATCAGGTCTTTAGTTATTAGCGATAGCACTGGTATTAGACTCTGTGTATTGTGCTTCTCTGGACACTAACTTGAGAATCCTTTCAATGCCATGTCATTGTCTTCTCAGTCTCTCACTAATTAATTTCAGTAATTATCAAGCGATTGTTTATCTGGAGACTGGATTTATACTTCTACAATCTACAGCTAATATCTTTAGATCTTGAGTCTCGACTACTAAATTTGACGTTACGTGTTGATTTAGAATTAAGAATGTATGATAAACACAAAGACTCTTTATCAGGCACAGTCTTTGGGACTGGGAAGTGAATGGAAGCGCGTAAAGCAAGCCTACACTGAAGCTAACCAGATTCTAGGAGACATCGTTAAAGTCACCCCATCCTCCAAGGTAAGAATCTGATTGAAGAGCACATTATATCCTGAAATGTTTTGATATTGATGCAGTTTTTAACTGAGTCATTGTGAAACTGTGAATTGTAGTCTCACTCTAAATGTAATATTAATGTACAGGTAGTGGGTGACATGGCTCAAGTTATGGTATCTAACAAACTCTCTAAAGAGGATGTCCTCAGAGACGCAGGTTCTCTAAATCTACCAACATCAGTCATACAGTACCTTCAGGTATTAATAATAACTAAACTTCGTTGTTGGTAATTTCTTTACAGTAGTGATGGGGATATAAATTTATACATTACACCTGCTTGAGTCAGGAGAACGGCCCTTAGGTACACAAAATCCTGATTAACTAATAACTTGCAAAGTGATAGGGATGTGGTGAAAGCTTGTATAAAAACATGTCGGAAAAATGAGATTTGATTGCATGTTACTGTGAGTAAGAGTTTATCAGCTGCAGACAAGTAAAACGCCCTCCACAGTGCACATCTCCCCAACATTCTCGTACATTATTACAAAACTTAAGACTGAAGAAACACGAAGGTGATTTAACTCAGAATACGTATTACGTATCACTAAAGAGATATTTACCAGGGTTACTTAGGAGAACCAGAAGGTGGTTTCCCAGAGCCGTTTAGAACCACAGCGCTGAAAGGCAAACCAATGGTTACTGGTCGACCTGGGGCCGCACTACAACCACTTGATTTGGAGCAGATTAAAAAGGATCTGACAGAGAAATACGGTTCATGGATAACAGACAGGTACATTAAAACTGGTTATTGTTATACACTCTGAATTCTGATTGCAGCGTTTATACAAATAAGTCTGATTGATCGAGTGCTTGAATCTCAACACTGTTTTAAGTAATTTTACTACAAAATTATGCGTGGGTAGTTGACATATCTGAGATACCTGACCTGCTATCTGACAGGAATGTTACAATGATTTCAGGGATGTTATGAGCTACGCGATGTATCCTGCTGTATTTGAAGAGTTCGCTCAACACTTCAATATGTACGGGGACGTCAGCAAACTCACATCTGACATGGTTTGTCACGTGACCAATACAGTTTATTGCCCATAACTCCCCGTTCCCCAAGGACCCGTTTTTTACCCTCATGATTCATGGGCGGTGATTCGGATTCGTACGAGAGTCTAGAATACCGTATTGTACCGAACTCTACCGTAGTTTCTAATTCTAACTACAGAGTACCATACTGATCCTTCAAAACAGAAAGTTTTAGAGCTAGTTCCAACTTGCGATTATAGTCTGTTGGATAACGCACTTGGTTATAAATATAATTATTACTTTGCAGGTGTTTAAGCCTCTGGAAGTGGGTAAGGAGTATATATATGATCCATCGAAAGGAAAGCGGGCCTACATCATGCCCATAGCTCTGGGACAAGTAGACCCTAAAACTGCCGAACAGGATGTCTTCTTCGAGCTGAATGGAGCACCTAAACGAATAACGGTTGCCAATAAGAGCAGCGCTGCTACTGTAATTACACGCAAAAAGGCAGATCCTGCCATGAAAAACCAGGTACGATTTTAGGTTCTATTAATATTATATATAGGCACTATAACGTAACATTATTAGTAATCTTAATCTATCACACTTGCACTCTATTGGTATACAACTATGAGACAACTATAAGACCCCAGTATGATCACTTAGTCACAATTATTAGTATGACTTGGTTTTATCCCTAATTTGTACATATTATATCCAGCGCTAAATAGCTGTCAAGTCCGACACCCTGGGCTTCAAAGTGACTATGCTTACCTGGCTCGCCAATCTCTGTGCGCGGCGCTCTTTTCACTAGCTTCCTGAACAGGAAGCTTGAAGCTATGCCTATGGCTATACGCGAGCAATAGACTAGCAAGCTAAGTAAGGCTTACGTTCGGTAAAACTACCTACCAAGTTTCCCCTGACAGCTGTTTTATACCCAGGTTGGAGCACCCATGTCAGCTAACATCCTAGAAGTACGAGTAACGGAAGGAGTGAAGGTAGCAGCAGGAGATCCCCTCTGTTTGCTAAGTGCTATGAAGATGGAGACGGTTATTAGCAGCCCCATATCCGGTACTGTTACTTCTGTTGAGGTGTCATCTGGGGAGAGCATAGGAGCACAGGACCTTATGTTCGTTATTACTCCCAACTAACAGAACTTAGAGTTAAATCTTACATTAAATTTGAGCTTAAGAAATTTTATTATGGGCGTTATTTAATTTCAAATTACCTCTGGATAAAGCTGAGAATAATTATAATTACTTTCTAGCTCACATATTATACCAGTACAACAATAATAACGCGTTATATAATTATAAATATATAATAACGTTATACTTATAGGGTATTATGTAAACTAGTTGTATGAATTTGTTTCTACTTGAGAAAAGTACATATTTTCTGAAGTAGTTCAGCACTCAGCAGGCTGAAGTGCAGCTCATAATTAACGTGTATTTAAGTATTTTGTTAGGACTAAGATAAAATACCCCGCAACAATTATTCGGCTATTTTATGTGCGAAGTAGATATGTATCGTTTTTTATCGTTTTTTATAACATTTCTTCGGCTATCTGGCAGAATGACAATTATATTTATAACCTATAAGAAGATATATTTGTTTTACAGAATTATTGGATGTTTTTATGTCGAGGGGTAGTTATGAGCTAAAGGGATTTTCAGGTGGTTCAATATTCAATAACCATAGGAATGGATGTTAGTTTAATTGTTAATGGAAGATAAAAGATTATCAAAAACTTTGAAATTGTACAAATTCGATTTCATGATCGAACGCCTGAAGATCCGACCCCAATTTGACAGAAAATGCAGCGTATTATAAGATTTGTTAGTGTTGAGATATAGATGTTTATATGTTAAATTTAAACTTGTTTATAAATATATAAGATTAGTGGTTGTTATAAATTTTATTTTATTTTTATTGATTATACATCGTGTGGTATTACTTTTATTTGACTGATCTTTAAAACTTAACTATGTGCAAAATACACAGCTCCCGGGAGTGACATGTCGTACTGAAGTGCACGTTAAGAGTCACCACTCCTTTCTAGAGGAATTTTATATTTTCCTGCGCTTGAATGCAGATTGATCATTCTATCCTCAAAATAATTTTCTAGATAATCAAAAAGAAACACGAAATTGTTCGAAAGAATTCACACATAAAATCAAATGCAAGGAAAAGTGCAATAAAAGAAGGGCGGTTATAATATCTTACTATTTACTACCATCTTTTTGTATATTAATATTTTAATCAAATTACTAAAACAGTGAATACTCAAGATACCAGCAAATAAACACCATGGAGTTATGTAAACTATCAAGGTTTAAAATGGCAATAAATGACAAAATTATTTCCGGTCAAGAGAAAAGGTTGTGTTACTTTCTTGCTAGCTCGCCGAGTGAAATAAAGTTAATATCACGATAAATACTAACTCTGGTATTCATTAACCCCAATGTGCAAAAATGATAAACAAAATAAACAATTCAAATAAACAAAATACAGCTAATTATCATGGATCGCATCTGGGCTGAAAAGTTATGATAAAGTTATTTTGATCTAATTCTAAGTCTTAGTTGAAATTTGAATAAAAAACGCAGTCATGCAGGGTGCCTATCTCTAACAATCGCAGATTTACAATTGCGCTAATTTAAATCATACATTCGACTAATTGGTGAACACAATTTTTTCATATTCACAATAAAACATTAAATGCCATGCTGTAGTTAATGAATGATGTATTTAGTATTAACTTTACACTTATAGTATTCACAAGATTAGGAAATACCAGTAATTATAATTCAAATATTAAATCAATCAAGCAAAAACGCGAAAAGATAATATGGGATCGTCAACAACATCATTCTTGAATTTTAAATAGCTAAAGATTTTGAATAGTTAAGCGAAGTTTCTTAATCGTTCTCTTCATTTCTAACACCATAAATCGATTGGAAATATTGGTTAAATACGCAGCATATCTGGCCATTAAGTTTGCTCATAGCTCACGCTTCTGAAGCTGAAATTAAATTTAGTGGCATTGACTCCATTGAGTAGCTGTATGAGCTAATATGTGTACACTCTTTGATGCTCAAACTTCCTACCAACAAATACTCGTCTGATTGAAAAATGCGGAAAACACCATGAAAATAGTGGGATTAAACAGCGATATCAGAGTGGTCATATCAAAGAAACACAAACTGTACCCCTGGCCATATATCTCCGAAACTTCTTATAAGCAGTACTCTTTGCTTACCAGTATGAGCAAAATTGTAGCAAAAAAATAGTGAAATAGGGCTGCCTGATAAATCAATGTGAATTCTTCAGTTCACCAGTTGAAGTGTTTCGCCAAACTAAAATTAACTTTAATACGGTCAAATTGTGTACTTATTAAACAAGCTCTTCCATATGCTCATAAACTGTCAAAATTGCTTTATTTGTTGCAATCTCTAGTAACTATGCGAATGTTGTTGTAACTAAGCTCGTTGTCATGGTAACTACTAAATAAGCTTTATGTCATGGCAATTTTAAGCTTGGGTGAAGTTGGAAGGAACATCTGGACAGTTTTCATCAGTTGGTTCTTCGTAGTCACTTTCACCTTCGGGGTCGTACAATCTGAGGAGGTTACCATGGTTACTAACTGCTCTTACAGTAACTCATAGACATACTGGTTACAATAAAACCCCGCGCACTCTGATTTACAGCGGCCATTTTTCTTTCTCTCAATTGGGGCTTAACACTAACAGTTAACAATAACATACATAACGTGAACATTGAACAATCAAAACCCCGATTTACCGCTAGACCCGTGGGTGTTTCCTTTCCCACAAACTCTGCGTTATATCGCACTATATAGGTACTAATACAGTATAACCTCTCTATACCGGGCTTCTCGGGAGAAACGAAAAGTGCGCGCTATAAGTATAGAAGAAAGAAAACGCTATAGAGGTTCAGGTAATCCCAATCACAAGTACTCAGTATCTGTAACCTCTGCAGAGCTGTCGTTCAGAGCTCTGTAAGGACATACCATCTCATTATGTGCCTTGCATTATGTCGGTGGAATCATTGCGATGGAATTCAGCTCGATATGTACTCATAACACCAAAAAATGTAATGTAAGCACTAAAAAATTACATTTCTTCTCTTTCTTGCACGGAGTGGCCAAACACGGGCTAATCGACTCAAACTTTGGGAGAGAAGAATATACCCGGCAATCGGCATGCCGAGGTTTTACTGCAGTAACATATAACAACAGTTATATGGAAACAGACAGTAACCGTAGTTACTATCTCCCTCAGGGTAGTATAATCTGAGCAAGTAACCTCGGTTACTAACAAGCAACTCCAAGACAAACTGGTTACTAATAGTTAGTAGTTACATTACCAGATGTACTTAGTAAAACCTAACTAGCCGGGAGAACTGTGGAATCTTCTGGATAACCCTGTACTAGACACAAGGGGTGTTGTGCAACTAGGAAACTCTCAGTAAATGTGGTTGAATTAAATAAGAGGTTTTGTTGAATTATTAGAATGTTATAAATCTCAATACCTATGAAGCTGAGTGACGATGAATTTATAGAAAGCTTTGTAACCCCTCCAGTAGTAATGATCGTAGCTGGAACCGGGCCTGAAAATACAGTCGTTACTATGGTTACCAAGTCGTTACTATGGAAATACAGTCGTAACTATGAGGGTAACACTGTAACAGTAAGGAGTGGGTTTTCGAAACATTGATCAAAATTATTTCGAAAATAACAAGCTTTATAACTTATTAATATTCTCCAATCTTTACCACGAACACGAGGATTTAGAATTAATGTATGTTTTTGCAATCTTAATCAAGTCCAAAACCCTTGCACGTGGATATATGCAGATTGGTGCGGATATCTGACACGTGGGTAGCATGAAAGTGGCACGTGTGCAGTATGGTAGTGGCACGTGTGCAGTATGGAAGTGGCACGTGTGCAGTATGGTAGTGGCACGTGTGCAGTATGAAAGTGGCACGTGTGCAGTATGGTAGTGGCACGTGTGCAGTATGGTAGTGGCACGTGTGCAGTATGAAAGTGGCACGTGCAGTGGGCAGTATGAAGTGAGGGTATTACTTACATGCAGATATTGACAGCCCCAGAGTCGTTTATCAGATATTTGCAGATGGGGGCGGGGTTAGAGGTGTTTACTACATTCACATTCAGGGGCCGAGTCCTTTGAGCCTCGTCCACATACTTATCTATTGTACCTGAGTAGATGATAAATTTAACACACTAGCCTGAACCTTTTGTAGATTTGTAGATTGAGAAGGCCCAGCTACTCAACAAAATTGAAAAGATAGGCAATGCCTGGTTTAAGACGAATCTAAATACTGTAAAAAAGTGAATAAAAATAGCAAATAATAAATAGTATTCCCTGGTATAGGGAGGAGTTTTACCTAAGTCAGCTGGTTTGACTTTGTTACTGTCTACAGCAAGTGTGTTCTTTGGTTCCAGACTAATCTCACTAAACTCTATAGCAGTAGCCTCCACTCCGTCCTTTCCTACTGATGGTACAGGTTAAATATAATACTAGAGTCACATTGAGGCAGAACCTTACGCTCACACTCACACTCACAGTTCACACTCACACTCACTCACACTCACACTCACACTCACACTCACTCACACTCACACTCACACTCACACTCACACTCACACTCACACTCACACTCACACTCACACTCACACTCACACTCACACTCACACTCACGCTCACACTCACACTCACACTCACACTCCACTCACACCCCACCCAATCACCCATTCTCTCCATCTTTCTCTCTCTTTCTCTTACATTCACACATACATTCAGAAAAACTGAAAACAAATATTCCGATAGATTACAATAGTTCACAAATTACGCACCTGCTTCACCCAGCTGTGGCTGGAGAACAATGATTGTGTCGTAAGCGTCCAGTAGGATAAAGGAGTTTTGCACTGACTTAACTGTAATAGGGCTCAGAGGTAGAGAGAGCCTGAAAAGTGGTTGGGTTACTATAGCTACATGCATTTCTTTAATGTCGCCCACCACTGACCACATCTTTCAGCACCTGTATTTTATTTTAAACAAAGAAACCAGTTCGTGCTCTCTTTATCTCCATTCTCAAAAGCATTAGCAGAAATGTGCACAAACTATAGAATTGGTGTACTGTGTTGTCTTCTTAGAGCGAGCTGAGAGGTCAGATTCGGCTGAGAAGATATATAATTGCTTATTGCAGGTGTGGTAAGCCTTTATAGTTGTTGCAGCGGCCTCATCTGACCAACAATGTATTTCTACCTGCACGCACGAGCAACAACATCTGTCATGTATTAATTATTATATTCATGCACGCGCGCCTGCACTAGAGCTTCGTATATACGAACGATCGTTACGTTCATTGATGTCGAAGAAAATGCGTTAGGCGATGCAGTGTATGCACCGCAAACCTTTTCGCGCGTTCCATTTAAGACAACAATAATTAATCATTTCCTAAAAGTAGACGCTAAGTCCCACATAGGACAAGCTGGACAGCTTCTTGCAAGTTTGTGGCAAATAATACAGCGATCATGCAGCAATAGCTGGATTAACACCTTCTAAGAGTACTAGCAAACCCGAGCTGAGCTGTACACTAAACCGAGCATGGATTATCAGGAATGTTGCGCAAGTTTGTTTTGAACGGCAGCTTGCAGAATCGACCGACAGCATTCCAAAATCTTGGTCCAGATAAGAAGGAGCAATTTTAAAACATAACTAGAACAAACCCGGGTGATTGATGTGGATCCTCGAAACTCATGAGATGAGGGTAGAACAGGAGGGCGAGGTGTTCCGGGTTGGCTGATCTGAAATTAGGGTGGTTTTATTGCAAAGAATGTGCATTCTTCTGCGTTATCTTTACTCTTCCTATTCCACCAAAAAGATTATTCTAACTATTCTAGCTTTTCCAACTGCAGGTGAACTTGGAACTGCAAGACCAGTTACAAATAAATCGTAACATTTATTACACGCTTCTACATTAAAATATAACCCACCGAAGATTTACATTTTAGTCATTCAAGTGAGACTTAGTATGGAAATATCAAGATTCTATATAAGTTCAGACCAATACCAGCTACATATTTTTATTTCTGGGAATAGCTAAAGTGTCTGGTCAAAGAACGACGCAAAATAGCGAACAAAGTTGACTTTTATGACATGTCATAACGTCTATAGAATGTTAATATCTTTGGACAGAGATTGAAGATTTCTTATTTGTGTGAAACTGTATTCTGAAGTGTCACTGAAACATAATCTTCTCTCGAAAATCCACATCTAATCAAAAAAATATTATTACAGGGAAAATGTGTAATGTTTTGTTGCCATGGTAACACTCACATGCACTTTGATTGGAATGCTACCAATTGATCCAGGGAAATATCGGGTCTACATGACATGAAGGGGCAGATGAACATTCCGTATACCAATGCTGCCATGATCTGAAAATATTATGTTTATCTTTCAACAATTTCAATTTATCTACATTTGACGATCTGCATCGTAACACTTTAAGTTATTAAAATTAAATGTGACAGATTCAGAAATATAAAGTAGACCCTGGTCATTAGAAACACCCCTAAAAGTTCGTTTTTGAAAAAAAATTTAAAACATCCTTAATTTCATTTCTGTTTTAGTTACGCATTCAATTTTTTGTATGCGTATAGAAAATCAATACGGCTTAAAAATGAGATGTCCGGCGACCTCCTAGCTCACTCACAAAACTCAGTAGGAGTGATTGAACTGCGAGGGACAATTGAGGCTAACAAATTTACTCATTATTTTCAAAAAAGAACATTCTCGTGTTACGTCCATGATATCCAAGTTGCAAGTATAATCCATAGTGATTATACTTGATCGAGATCTAAGCTTTAATTCTTCGAGGTGAAAATGAGGCTAACCACCTTTTGAGAGGGTGAAATGAGGCTAACAAGTATACTTTTGTGTATATTTTTGAGCAGGTTCGGTATTGTGACTATTTAATATGTCAACAATAAAAATGTATTCATCCTCTTCAAGCTCAACATTTCAGAAATCGCCGAGTCTACTTGTAGGAGGCCAAAATGAGGCTAATAAAGAATTTGACCGCATTTTAACTTTAATGTACGGAAACAGGTTATGGACCCACTAATAAACTTGTTATTGAAGCCCGAAGGTTATTGAGACTTTATCGATATCTAAGCTTCAAATATTCGAGGTGAAAATGAGGCTAACCACCTTTTGAGAGGGTAAAATGAGGCTAACAAGTATACTTTTTTGTATATTTTTGAGCAGGTTCGGTATTGTGACTATCTAATGTGTCAACAATACAAATTTATTCATCCTCTTCAAGCTCAACATTTCAGAAATCGCCGAGCCTACTTGTAGGAGGCCAAAATGAGGCTAATAAAGAATTTGACCGCATTTTAACTTTAATGTACGGTAACAGGTTAACAACTCACAAGTTACTTGATATCTATGTTGCACATTAAATTCCTTGGGATTATAGCTTCAAATATTCGAGGTGAAAATGAGGCTAACTACCTTTTGAGAGGGTGAAATGAGGCTAACAAGTATACTGTTGTGTATATTTTCGAGTAGGTTCGGTATCGTGACTATAATCTAATATGTCAACAATAAAAATTGATTCATCCTCTTCAAGCTCAACAGTTCAGAAATCGCCGAGTCTACTTGTAGGAGGCCAAAATGAGGCTAATAAAGAATTTGACCGCATTTTAAGGGGGCCGGGGGGTCTTCATCAAAATTCTCTCGAAATTGATTTTATAGTTGTTTCTGATAGAGGGGAGTGATATCTATCAGCTGCTTTTGGTCCCATGGAAAAATATTGTTCCTAGCCAAAATTATCGCCAGTCAAAGGTCAGCGCTTATGTGTAATTGTATTGCGCGAGCGATTTTCAATCGCGCGCCCTGAAAATCGAGTCTAAAAATCTATCTTCTCCTACATTTTTTGAGCAATCACCCTGAAACTTTCAGGATATGTTCTATGGATCATTTAGAAGATATCTGTCGAGCCGAATTTTGAGATAGGCCTTAGAAGATTTTTTATTCAATTTTGAAAATCTTGGACCTCATTTTTTTACGATTTTTCCAGGTCCAAGATTTTCAAAATTGAATAAAAAATCTTCTAAGGCCTATCTCAAAATTCGGCTCGACAGATATCTTCTAAATGATCCCTAGAACATATCCTAAAAGTTTCAGGGTGATTGCTCAAAAAATGTAGGAGAAGATAGATTTTTAGACTCGATTTTCAGGGCGCGCGATTGAAAATCGCTCGCGCAATACAATTACACATGAGCGCTGACCTTTGACTGGCGATAATTTTGGCTAGGAACAATATTTTTCCATGGGACCAAAAGCAGCTGATAGATATCACTCCCCTCTATCAGAAACAACTATAAAATCAATTTCGAGAGAATTTTGATGAAGACCCCCCCCCCCCCCGGCCCCCTTAACTTTAATGTACGGTAACAGGTTAACAACTCACAAGTTACTTGATATCTATGTTGCACATTAAATTCCTTGGGATTATAGCTTCAAATATTCGAGGTGAAAATGAGGCTAACTACCTTTTGAGAGGGTGAAATGAGGCTAACAAGTATACTGTTGTGTATATATTCGAGTAGGTTCGGTATCGTGACTATCTAATATGTCGACTTTACTACAGTAGTACAGTGGTGAACTAGATGTAACTAAATGCACCAATATCGAATATTTATCAGATGGAGTCGGGCTCTGAGATCGATACTATAATAGTAATATGTGAAGTTTACCAATTTTGTTTGTCAACTCTATAATTTTTGTAGTTCCATCAATGATCAAGCGTATAATATAATATATTCTTGAAGCGAGTTTGTGACACTTGAGTTTAAATGTAACAACATAAACAGCGCTGGTTACTTGGGATTCGAGTTATTGTGCCAGTTCACGATCTTACGACTGTCGACTATATAATGACCTGATGTCATTTCCATTCTAAAATGGTTATACAGTTCTGAAAATGTATACTGTAAATAACTGTAAATGTACCTGTAAGTGAGGATAAACGGAGAACTCGACATCAAACTCCTGAGAATCGTAGGGTAGCGTCTCGTTGTAGTGGGATAGCAGGTACACGTACGTGTCTAGCACGTTAACCCGACCTTCATTTACCCCCCACCTGTAGCAGGCGTCCAGACTCTGGAACAGTTTATGTTACAGTTATGAAATATTAGTATTATATTTAAATAAATAATAAATAAATTCTAACATTTATTACACGCTTCGACATTAAAATATACCCAACAAAGATGTACATTAAAGTCATTCAAGCGAGACTTAGTGTTGAAATAGCAAGATTATGGACTTTTTAAACAGTTCAGATTTTATGAACAAATATTTGTATGAAGTTACCAAAATTATGCACTTTCATATCAGTTCAGACATTATGGACAAATATTAGAAATATTATCAAAAGCTAGTTGGAAATAAAACGTCTTTAGGGCATTTTTAAAACATTCTACAGATGATAATGATCTCACTGAGTAGGGTAGTTCATTCCAAATTTTTGGTCCACAAAACATAAATGCAGCATCTGTTCGTCTGAAATGAGGAGCAGGAGGAACTTTCAACAAATAAAAGTCATCATCTAGTCTGGAACTTCGTCTTCGTACTTCCCTTAGATTGACGTGTCCTTGTAAGTACTGAGGGGCTATGTTATTAAGACACTTGAAGACCAGAAGTGATATTTTGAACTTAATTCTGAACCGAACAGGCAGAAAGTGGAGCTTTTTGAGGTAAGGCATGATAGGTTCACGTATCTTTTTTCCGTAAAGACCAAAGATAAATCTAGCAGCATTGTTCTGTATCTTTTGTAGCTTATGGAGATTCTTTTCTGTTATACCATAATAGACTGAGTTGCAGTAGTCTATGAAACAGAGGATATTGGAGTGAACTAACTGAACTTTTAGGTCATGGGAAAGCTTCGAACCGATTCTTGCTAAGTCCCTTTGATTCAAATAACATACTTTGGAGACAGCATTTATTTGAGAGTCCAGATTCATTTGGTGATCGAAAAGGAATCCCAGGTTCTTGGCCTTGCTAACAGGGCAGATTGAGAGGTCTCCTAAATCCATTGTCTGGATTGGGCTGACATATGGACCTATATCAATGAACTCTGTTTTTTCATCATTCAGTTTTAGGAAGTTAACTGTCATCCATTGCTTTATCTCCAGAAAGCAATTTTTCACAGCTGTTAAATCAGGATTAGAACTGTGAACATCAAAAGTAAAGTACACCTGTGTGTCATCTGCATACAAATGTATCGAGAAACCATATTTTGTGACAATTTCTTCAAGATCTCTGGTATACAATATGAACAGTAGTGGTCCTAAAATGGATCCTTGAGGTACACCAATATCCAGATAGCCTTCAGAAGATGTGGCTTTTTTTACTTTAACCTTGAATGTGCGATTATTAAGGTAACATTGTAACCAGCTGAGTGCTAGTTCTGTAATACCATACGCATTCTTGAGTTTCGTAAGAAGGAGGTTATGGTTTATGGTGTCGAAAGCAGCTGATAGATCTAAGAGTAGAAGCACAACATTCGATTTGCTGTCAATCATCATTAGAATATCATTATGTATTTTGGTAACTGCAGTTTCACAACTATGGAATTTTCTATAGCCTGATTGATATGGGGAAAACAGGTTGTTGACATCAGCATATTCATTTAATTGGCAATGAACTACTTTTTCTAGTATTTTGGACAGATAAGTTAGATTGCTAATCGGTCGATAGTTTTTCAGCTCATCAACATCTAAGGTAGGTTTCTTGAGTCCAGGCCTAATAGATGCTTCTTTTAGGGCAGATGGAAACTTTCCGACTCTTAGTGATTCATTCACGATGTAATGGATGATTGGGAGAAGCTCGGGTAAGCAGTTCTTGAAGAGCCACATTGGTATGACATCGAGTACGCTTGATTTATTGGGAAGACTCTTAATTAAGGTTTCAAGATCTGATAATGAGACTTCCTTAAACTGATTAAGTCTACACTTTGCATTATCTATCGAAGTAGAGTCCTTGGTACCTTGACCGTTTAGGGAAGTGTTTTGAATTTCCTTCTCAATATTAGAGTAAATGGTCTTTACTTTTTGATCGAAGAAAGTCTTGAGTTTGGCAGCCACTTCGATATCTTCACCATTTGGCAATTTGTTGGAGCCATATTCCTTATCTAAAAGTTTATTTATGACTTTATAGGTCCCTTTCGAGTCTCCTTTGCAAGAACTGAGCTGTTTATCATAGTAGCCATCCCTAGCTCGATTGATAGTGATTTCTGCGTCAACACATTTTTCAAAATGAGTAGTTTTAAACTCATCATTCTCTGGATACTTTTTGGCTTTTCGTTTTGCCCTTCTCCTCTCTCTGACAGCAATTTGACATTTATTATCCCAAAAATCAGACTTTTCAGCAGTAAATCGTTTCGTAATAAGTGGGGCATGTTTGTCTAGCACCTGTTCAAGGACATTTTGATAAAGGTTCACAGCCTCGTCTAAGGATTGATATTCAGAAAGGTTAAGCTCTGAACAAAACAGATCTTCCCTGAACTTATCGATGTCAATTTTGCTTAGCTCTCTGACATCTTTTTCTTCATATGTACGAGCTTTATGAAGATCGAATGTGACTGGGACCTGAAAACTTAATAGATAGTGATCAGAGCTGGTTCCAGTGCTTGTCTCTACCATCATATCTGTTACAGACAATGAGTCACTTACACAGCCTAGAGTAAATAACAAGTCCAGTGTCCCGCCGGAGATGTGAGTAGGAGAGTCGACATGCTGAAGGAAGCCTTTGCTCTCACAAAGAGCAATAAAGTTCTGGGCAGCATTATTGTATATGTCTTCAACATGGAAATTAAAGTCACCACAAATAATTGGAGATCCAGTTTTAAGCAGAAGATTGTCCAGGTATCCATCAAAGTCATCCATAAACTTAGATATTTTTGTTTCATCATATTTCGCTTTGGCCTGAGTGCTGCGATAAACTACACATAGCCTGATAATCTCACCAGCAGTTTTAATGACACATTCAAGTACTTCAAAAGATGAATATTTAGTAACATCATTGCGTACAGGCGATATCATTTTTGGGTTGAAGATAAAACCAACACCACCTCCCCTACCTCTTCGAGGGGCACTGATAATATCGAACCCAAAATCACGGATTTCGGCAAACTTTGCCCGATCATTAGTTTTTAGCCAAGTTTCCGTGATACAACAGATAGAAATCGAGTTATCTTTAAGCATTTCTAGTACGCCACAAGTTTTGTTGCATAGAGACCTTGCGTTGAAACAACCAATAGAAAGCTGTGATTTCTGTCGATTAGCACCTAATTTCACATTACGTTTTTTGAAATAAAGTCAGTGTTAGCAGCAATACGTTTAGTTTCTCTTACCAACACAGGACAATCGTAAGCTGCCGCATTATGTGTTCTTGAATTCTCGGCATCATTAGTGTGTGTTGAAGCCAGACATCGAGCACAGGCATGTTTGTCCTTCTTCTGCTTAAATTGGCATGCTGAAGACCGGTGACTTCCCATACAGTACATGCAGGTAGGATGTTTATTTGTTTTGACTTCATTACAGTCAACAGAAGTGTGTCCAATCATTTGACAATGATAACACTGTTTGATGTAGAAGCGATCAGTTACTTTGTATCTGCGACTACCTAAATAGAGAGATCCTTGTTGTTGGTTAAAGAGGACTCTATAGACAGATGGTGATAGTTTGATTCCAATAGTGAGCTCTGTGCGTTCCTGCTTATCGTTGGTCAAACGTTTTATCTTATTGAGATAGACAATACTGATAGTGTGCCCTGCTTCATACAAATCTTTGTTGGACGAGTTTTTCTCCACAATTTGGGCGACTAAGTGGTTCTTTTCAAGATCCCTAAGTTTATCGGCATCATTCCCTACAGCTGTAGTGTCTATATCGTCAAGAACTTCAGAAGAAACACCATAAATAGTAACTTTTGGCAGCATTTTGTTGCCATTCTTAGACTGATATCCATACGAATCTAAGGTATTTCCATCATTGAGAAGTGAAGTAGCCTTATCACGAATTTCAGCATTAGGGAAGCCAATTGAAACTTTCTTGTTGTTTTCATTACATCTGAGAAATACTACTTGACTGCTCTTTAATTTATCAGTAGCAAATTTTTTCACATTCGTCATTGTTGCAGCATTTACCGATTGTTCTTCTTTCGGGGACAGAATTAGAATCTCGGGTGATGAAGGTTGTGTACGTGTTGGAGCAATTGGAACATGTGGTGGTTGAGCAGATGGTGTGGAACTGTTTGAGTCGGTAAACAAGCTGGAATAGAGAACGTCCTTTTTATGAGAATCAGTACCGGATTTTGTTACAACAGTGTTTACTTTATTGTCAATAACATCATTGATATTTTTCGTGAGGTCTTCTTTTAAAGATGAAAACTGTTCAGCAAATTGTTTCATAAAATCAACCTGATCTGAGGATCGCTCTTGAGCTCTCTCAGGTTTCTGGGACAGTTGTTCCTTCAGCAAGGTTTTAAGTTCAGACATCTCTTCCCTGAACTCCAAATTTATGGCATCTATTTTATTATCTAACAATCCTACCCGATCTACGGTAGTAGCAGCCCTCTTTTCCTCCTCAGCAGTACTACAATCATTACAGATAAATAGAAAGCGACCAAATCGTTTAGCATAAGATGAAGTGTTGTTCACAGCATGAGACAGGTGAGCAGTAAAAACCGTGGGCGCACTGACATTGCAAGTTTCATCACAGTTGATAGCATGAAAACTGTCCTTACACCTAAAACACTGTACAATGTCGGTACTTTTGACAACAGTTTGTAGGTTAAAAGTACTACCTTGGTAAATCATATTATATACATATTATATTATATGTATTATATGACCATATAGTTTTATAGTTATACTGGAGCCTGTCAAGACGACAAGTTTATATCCGTCTAATATCTCGACAAGGCTGCCGAGTTACAGATTCAGGTAATAATCACAAAAATCAAGATCTAGGCTTAACCACTATTAGTATTACTCAACTAAGCTACAGTTGGGGTGGTTAAAATGTTTTCAAATTCATCCTCAACACCTCACGTGTTAGATACATCATCTAACGTTAAGACCAGAGTATAATGACTGACTTTAGGTATTACTGTCAGAGAACGCTCCGATCTTGTCATTTTAGAGAGATAGAGAGAGAGAGAGAGAGAGAGAGAGAGAGAGAGAGAGAGAGAGAGAGAGAGAGAGAGAGAGAGAGAGAGAGAGAGAGAGAGAGAGAGAGAGAGAGAGAGAGAGAGAGAGAGAGAGAGGAGAGAGAGAGAGAGAGAGAGAGAGAGGGGGAGAGGGAGAGGGAGAGGGAGAGGGAGAGGGAGAGGGAGAGGGAGAGGGAGAGGGAGAGGGAGAGGGAGAGGGAGAGGGAGAGGGAGAGGGAGGGAGCACCGCGACCGTTTGATCACTTTTTTAATCATCGGCTAGTTTCAGTGACATTTTGACAGATATCGAAGATAGCTAGTGGCTTCCAATTTTAGGAACGTAACGTACTCTGGACCTAAATCACACTTTAACCTAATTTGATGTACATTCCAAAATGTGACGTTTTTTGCACATATTTTACGCTCCATGATCACTGATCAGTTGCTGATCATGAAGCGCATCTAATGAGTTAAAAGCTCTATCTATTTTCTCTGGACTTTATTGAGTTTAAGAGAGTGTTTGGCCATTTTCCATCAACTGACTCATTTCAAAGATTCCAATAATGAAAGTTCTAACAAAACACCCGCCGGGAATCCAGAGACATAAAAATAGAACTAGAAGGGGGCCGGGGGCGACAGCTACTCTGACTATCATTTAAAAGGTGACATCTAATTATGCTCTATAAACTGCAGTAGCTGTAGAAAGACGAAGGGAATCTGAGAGGGGCACAGAGGACCTGATATTATAAACGCTGTATTAATTGGAGTGACAGTGGTTCTCTTTATCCTGTAAGTAGTCCCGCTAATGGCTTTATAGGGCATGAAACCAGGCGAGTCATATGATAATTTGTTTATAATAAATATTATGAGAGGTGGAACGATTCCTTATATTTAAATGAACTGCGTAAGATTTCACGTGGGAGTCTTTTGATCTTGTGGCGATTTGAGTAGTTGAGGCTCAGTGTCTCCCAAATAGGGCAAATAACAAATATCTAATTTCTACGTTTATTTTGCGATTTATTGAGAACAAAGCAAAGTGTCATGCAGATAATTGCTTTCTTACATTCTCATTAATAGATTAATAGGGAGATAATAATATGTAACTACAATATATTATGTAGGAAAGTGAGAGGTATCCAAGTAAATTGTCAACTAATTTATTTATTCATTTAACGTACCCTGTAGACGAAAAGTTTTGTGATGACTTCTGGATCAGCATTATCAAACATGTTCTCAATGTACTCAACCGTTGAAATCTTCAGCGTCTGTATTCTGTGATAATTGTTCTTAAATTACAGCTTTACAGACCTTATCGAAATTTTAGGAAGTAAGTGGCCCGAAGATTAGAAAGATAGGACCCCGGCCCGGGTTACTCCATCTACTAGAATACTGCTCTATAATTCGGTTTTGTCTATATTCGGTGTTAATTCAATAATTCGCTATAAATAGCGAATTAGAGAAATGTATTACCGATATGGAAAATACGAGGTATAATGTGAACTCTAGGTTCCGATACGTAAACATTTAAACACTTTGTAAATAGTACATGTAGACTTAAAAAACACAATATTTAAGTTTTTAAGTCAAAAATTTACCTGAGTTTTCGTTGTCCCAGTTCGTTAGTGTAAGCGAAAGTTAGTTGTACAATTGCTGGTCTCTGCTCTTCGAATGCATTAACTGAGCCGCGGTAAAACGCAAACTCTGCAGCAAACGCCTGGACGAATATTCATTATTCAATTATTCATTTAATATTAAATTATTATATTATTCAATTATATAAGTTCGATAATCCATATGATTTTTCTCACTATTGTAACTAATAAATATTTAGAAATTGTAAAATTTTGTTCTACTAATAAAGTAATTCGATAGCTAGTTTCTTAATCATAAGGTAGTTGTAGCAATATGAGTACTAACACTACCACTCATAACCTATCATGCATCGACTGGCTGTCAAATTAACATTTTTCTTTATCAAATTCTGTTTCATTAAAACAGCAAATTGAATATAATTAAATGTCAATGCCCGGGCAGTGTCACTTCAAGTGACATGTAAATGCAATATCACGAACAGTGTCACGCTCGTTGTACCTGATGTAAGTCCAGCCCAGCTGCATGCAGAACGTCGTCTCTGTAGGGATCTGGCGCGCAGGGTCCCCGCACTTTAGAGACACGGAACTGAGCGGAGGTGCGGATACGTAACATGCCCCGACCTGCCCCGTAAAGCTTGGCTAAAGTTGCACTGAAATCAGTTAGCTGTTATTTTATACGGTATTATCGTGTTGTATGTGGTAGATTATTTATATATGATACAAAGAAAACTCCATTCACGGACGTGAGGAGAGTTAGGACTCCTCCATAAAGATCCTCATAAAGATCAGGGTCACGAGACGACTATTTAAATTTTAATAGTTCTAGTTTCTACTTTCTATAGAAACTAGTCTAGTCAACTATTCGCGTCGTCTAGTCAAAGATTCGACAGAAATTAGAACTAGCCAATACAATTGAAATTGGCACAACTTCAATACGAAGAGTGGTTGATGTCGTCAAACTGACAGGAGCCAATCAATCAATAGAGAATCAGATACTCAACTACAAAATTATAAACGTTATTGGGAATATGCGCAGTTCTGATAGGATATAAGGATCTTAGATCATGACAGCAGTTTAGCTAGTTGTTATGTGACCTGCCATTGTCTCCGAGCCCAGAGGATGACGCAAGCATGAGGGGGATCTTAACAGGTTAACAAGTTAGCAGTACCACAACCGGTATGGTCATTTAACAGTTAAAACACCACAAATTCCTATTCCCTTGCTGACTCGGCATGACACCACCATGCCGACCGAGTCAGCAATATGATAATGTGCCCTTACAAAACTATACGGCTATTGCAATTGGGCCAGTCGTTTGAGATTTCACCTCTCATAAAATACAATAAAACTAAGAGACTTTACAGGGTAGGAAAATTAGGAAACTCTACTTCAAATGAACTATTTAACAACACAACTATTTGGATTATGGAGGGAAGTTTAAACCGTATATTTTCTCAGCAAAAAGTGACTGGGTTTAAGCAACCAGCTTCCAGAAATGACCAATCAGCTTCCAGCATTGACCAATCACCTTCCAGCATTGACCAATCACAGCCCAGAATAACTGTAACGTGTCAGTCTGATATAATCAGAGAGATACTAACCAGTCTTTAGAGAGGCTGCACTCCACTGGGTCGGTGTAGTGGACCAGACGCCCACCAGTAAGTTCACACACAGATCTGATACTGGCAAGATCCACCCACTCACTGGATACCACGTACACGTCAACACTGACTCCGCGGGAGGAGGCTAGCATACCCTGTGTGAGGTTAAAAGTGAGGTTAATATTCCTTGTGTGAGGTTAACAGTGAGGCTAGCATACCCTGTGTGAGGTTAACAGTGAGGCTAGCATACCCTGTGTGAGGTTAAAAGTGAGGCTAGCATACCCTGTGTGAGGTTAACAGTGAGGCTAGCATACCCTGTGTGAGGTTAACAGTGAGGTTAATATTCCTTGTGTGAGGTTAAAAGTGAGGTTAATATTCCTTGTGTGAGGTTAAAAGTGAGGTTAATATTCCTTGTGTGAGGTTAACAGTGAGGTTAAGGAGGTCTTCATGAAAATTCTCTTGAAATTGACTTTACAATCGTTTTTGATTATAGACTAGAGGGGAGTGATGCGATATCCATCGGCTGCTTTTGATCCCATGGAAAAATTGTTCCTAGCCGAAGTTATTGCTGGTCAAAGGTCAGCGCTCATGTGTAATTATTGTAGTGTGTGGGCGATTTTCAATCACGATCCTTGGAAATACATGGTTATTTTGCAACATTATGCATTTTATGCTATTGTGTAGTCTAATGGATATTTGTTAATAATAAAGTCCAGCTGGCAGCCGGGCAGCCAAGGTGTTACTAATTTCAGCAAAACTACACGGATTTTGTTGTTCGATTAACTAGCTGCACGGCGGTTTTTAATAATGATTCTCAGCAATCCAAGTTTTCCAAGAGTTATGGTCGTGTGTTCTGAGATCGCATTTCTGAGAATTACAATGATACCAAAAATTCGAGAAAATAGACATTTTTTACCACCATCAGAGACAACTATAAAGTCAATTTTGAAGACCCAAGCCCCCTTAATGTTTCTTGTTTGAGGTCGACAGTAAGGTTACTATTTCTTGTGTGAGGTTAACAATTAGCAAAGGTTTAATCTACTCAATAAATTTGAATATATTTCTCTCGACTTTAAAAGGAATTTACAATCTCTCTAGAGCTCTAGTAATAGCTGATTCTAGTAAATATTAATAACTATAAATTGCCACACCCAAGTATTTATCGTTATCACAACAGTTCAGGACACATTTTAAAGAGCAATGGCAGCAAACCTAAAAGATCTTTAAAAAAGGTTGGATAATTTAAATAGTATAGGCGGCAAACTTACCAGATCTTTATAGAAGTTGGATTGAGCTTGGAAAACTTTCTTGTGTACTCCCTCATTGTAAACATCTTTACTCCTGGTGGTGAGTAAATACATAACACTTGATTAAATACATAACACGTGATTAAATACACATGACTTTGAATTTTGATCACAGCCGCATAATTACATATTAACATAATATTTGAAATATTTCAGTAATGGAAAATATCGAACGCACTTAAAGGACAATTTATGTGGAGATCATGTTAAATATCTAAGATATTTCTTGACTTACTTGAATATGCCCTGTTTGTAAGTGTTACTTCGTCTTTGTGTTAGAGCCTCGACACCAAATGTACAGGGGCCACTTAGGAACGTTAGCAGTCGAGCTGAAAGTCGTAAGAAAATAATTACAAAAACTAATAAACAAAAAAGTTTATGCACTTTCAGCCCACTTACGAAATTCTAGCCATTTTGAGTGAAATTATATATTTTTCGTAACATTTGGGTACAAATAGATGAAGATTAGGATATTTGAATACAAACAATAAGATTGATGAAGGGGGTACCTAATTGAAGGGCCAGCCTTTCATGCGTAGGGTAATTGTAAACCCTGGATGTAGTAACTACGTTTACAGAAATATTTAGGTCCTAGAGTACATTAATAGTTGAAAGGGTAAAAGCATGGTCTTCACTGCACGTGGGGGCTGGGTATTACATTAGCTCTGCCAAACAAATAATTATGACGTTACGTTGTACCAACATACAGTTTTTAACTGTAATGTAATGTATACATTAAAACACAATTGTATCTGATGCGAAGCATGTGCACACGCACACAGTACACACCACCTGTTACTGCTCTATAGTTATATAACATAATGTAGATTATACAGTAGTTTATAATATGTTATAATATATAACTGTGAGATCAGTATTTAAATCCAGATCCAGCTCAGGTGTATTAAAACAATTAATATTAACATATTATCATTGTTTGCATAGAGCCGGAGTGGCAATGCCAGGTACGTGCCTTTAAACATTAAATAGTACAAAAGCTGTATTTTGTTTGATAAATATAAGCTGGGAAATATTATTTTCAGCTGGCTAGATCTCTAGCCTAGCCCTACTACATGTTATGTGACAGTTGCAGTTGTTCTTTTTTAGATCATTGATTCATTATAACAGTGTTTTATTTGTTGTATTACCCATCTAACACGTGTCAAATAAAACCTAGTTTTGTAAAACTCAGACCTCTCGGGTTACATGCTACAGCTTTAGGGAGCCGGGGCCGGGGGGGGGGGGGGGGGGGGGGGGGGGGTGGGGGGGGCGTGGGTCTTCAACCTGTACAACCCACGTACCCAAACTAAAAACTTCCGGAAATGAAACATAAGATAACATAATTATAAATATGACAAACCTCTAAAAGTAGTGTGTCCCTGGTAGACGGAGAAGAACTCTACCAAACTTTGTACGGCCGCCCCAAAACAGCGATTACCTCCTTGCTGGGCTATTTGGGAGATATTATCTATTGCTGCGTAGATACTCTTCCTCATATCACCCACCTGATAAAATATAGCGTTATTTAAAATAAACCAGAGACAACCCAGAGTTATATCTATATCCTTTTAAGGTCAAGATATTAACCTATTAAACATGGATATATTAAAACAGTAAATGACATCATTTATTAGATATTATATTATCAAAGACTGGCTATACTCCGAAATTGACAACAATAGGGTAAGATTACAAACGAAATGTTGCAAAGAAAACGCCTACCCTAACAAGAGTGTCATCATGTTGTATCATTTCCTGCAGATTTATGGGACAGGAGCCGTTGGCTATGCGCACGTGTCGCACGTGCGGTTTCGCGCAGTACAGATTGTAAACTCCTATCCTTTCATCGTACACAACAAGCCCGAATAGAGAATCTGAATAATATAATTTAAATTATCATTTAAATGGTTAATTCTAGGATAGACTATATGTAATCCTATTAAATCATAGCCTTATTAAGGCTCTTCTGCAGTTTGCCGCACTGGAGATTGCAAGTGACACGACTGTGTTTAAGTTCTTTAATGCTATTAATAAATCTGCAGTTAGCAGTGACCAGTGAAATACGCAAATACCGCTCACGTACCACAGCCTCCACCTCTTCATATGAATTTAATCTAGAAATTAAAAATAGAAAAGGTGTGGTTATCCATATAATAAGGTAGGCTTACCGTCAGCTAAGTTGTCAATGATGGAGTAGAGGGATTTCTGGACAGTTTTAATGAAGTCTGGGCACCCGGTTACATCAACTACACCAATATAGATAGGCAACATAGGAGGATCCTGAATATAGAACGCTTTATATAACTTTATAATTAAACATGTAACCGGGATTACATGTTCCGGTTTCAGCTTAAACTATAATCAAGTCAGGATTATGTGAAAATGTTTGAGCGATTCCAACATAAATTCCCAGCAGGAATTTAAAACTAACCGGGCAGAGAGCGTTATCCTCAGCATCTGGGCTGATATCGAGTTCTATTAAAGTCTGACTGAGTTCAGGTTGAGGGGTAGCATTAGCGTACCTCGGTATAACCTCGTTCTCAGAGTGGCACATCATACAGTGCCAGTGGGTCTTGTTTACTACAGTAAAACAGTTTATGTAACTGTAGCAGTTGTGGCATCGTGCCAGTTTTGAGCATGATTCAGGAACTATACACTCTGGTGGAATTTGTGTAAGTGGTTCTAACGAGCAACCCCAAGGTATTCCTGTGGCATCTTCCAGTTCCTCTGAAATAGTTGGTTTATTAGTAAACTTGACAATTACTAATAATTGTGGAATTGGATTTTAGACATGATACATGGTAAGACCAAAGACTGATAAAATTGATAATAGATTGAAGTTTAATGACAGCACTTTTAATATAAAAGTTATACTCAGCAGTATTATTGTTATTAAACATTAGGTAAGCACTGAAAACTTATGCTTGAAAAGATATATACATAATGCAAAAAACAAAGTTTGTAAACTTACTGTTCAATGGAAATTTTCGCAAAGATAACCGGATCATCCCTCTACCTATAATGATAGGATAAGAATCTGAGTAAAAATATCATTTAGGAGGCTTGTATATCAATATCAAATCAAAGCTGAACTCCATTAAACATTTAACGCGAAAATTACATGTCACAGGTAAGTGGGCATGGTTAGTGGGTTACCATCAAACCTCTGGGAATTTTCAAAAGGTGCCAAAACGTTAATGGTTTAATTCCTTGGAATAAAATGCCAATCTTAAAATCTGTCACCAGACTTTAGAAGCCTGGCTCAAACGAAAGTGTGTATAAAAGTCACTCTTTAGTGGGCCTGTGACAACGTGGTATGTATGTAACGTAGTTTTTTGTGTGTCAATAAGTTTCTGCAACTAAATATTCAGCATGCGCATGGCAGCAATCATTAACATCAATTAATGACGCATTATATATAACTGTTTAAGCCTCAAATCATTAATATAAGTAAGAGCTGTCATGGGTTTTAAATATCACCAAGGAACACGTAACAGGGCAATCCAAAGTAATATAGGGATTTAAATGGCTATTTCATGGGGAAATATAAACATTAAACTCATGACCCTATACCGCTGAGAATCTTTCGTCAAAATTTGACGGTCAAGTACAACTTTTATTTAAAAGCTTCTAAACACATATAATATTTAATAGTAAACCTAAGTCTTGTTACAGGCATAATGCGGGAAAGCTGCAAGATTGCTAAAGTAACCCACATTCATAAAGGAAGAGATACAAAAGATCCAAATAAATATTCCCCCGTCTCAATCCTACCCATACTAGGAAAGTCCATAGAATTCTTTGTAAACTCTCAACTACCCAATATCTAGATGATAATGGAATGATATCTCATCAGTACTGGTTTCGTAAACAATACTCTAGTTCTTCCACTTATCTTATGTTAGATCTGTTTGATAATATAGTATATACTCACTGCAAAAAGGTGATAAAAAATCCTGCAATCATCTTCTTCTAGATATTAAGAAGGCTTTTTATCACAGTCAACCATGATATCCTAGAGCAAAATCTGAAACACCATGGTATCAAAGGAACAACTTTTTAAATGGCTCATTTCTTTATCAACGAATTAAGCCAACAAACTACAATTTGATGTAAAACTAGTGACATCCATATCATGACCTCTGGAGTGCCACAAGAAAGCATACTTAGAGTTCGGACCAATCCTGGAAAGTTTTGAAATCTTTGACCTCTGGTACAACTTTTATAAAAAGCGTAGAAATATCTGATCTCTGATTTTTTTCTGAAAAGTTTTGAAACTTCCTATTAGACCCCAAGGTCACCAGCATGTAACTTGATTGCCTGACATGACATTTTATCTAAGGACTCACCATGTTACATAATAACCAGCCTTCCAACCATTTCAAAAATAAAAACCGTGAAAATGAAGGTTCATTCAGAATAAATTAACACCATTGGAATAAGCTGCCTCTTGAAATTAAGAAATGCATGTTGTTGGACTTTTCTAAATTGTATGATCTAAAAATGTTTCTTTTCAAGCGTGCATATGATATTCCTGAATAGTTTCTTAAGCTACTACCTCTTTTAATCTATAATGGTTTATAATCTAAACCTGTGAATTTTAAGTTGTTGTGCCACTATCATAATATAAAAGTTTAAATTATTATTATTTATTTGAATTGATATTGATAATAGCAAGTCATACCAGAAAAAATTATTTGAATCATGCGCTCAGTGACTGAGAAATAAGCCCCAGCGTATGTGTATTGACATAAAGTTTGTAACAGTTTAGCTGACTCCACATAGCTAAATTCGGCTGGAAACATAGGCTACAACACACCAGTTTTCCCTAATCAATGAACATCTTCAAATGCTACGAGGATACTATTACATAACCATACTTCTATACTAGAAGTTGCACACTTGCAATAGATTACTATAGTCGCCTTGAAAACACTGAAAACGAACTACTCTGTGCTGCATTTCACGAACAAATCATGTTGGAACTTCCTTGGTATACCAACATCTCAAACCTTCTCACCAAATACAACTTCACCCCCTCATCTTCCTCAAAATCTAAGCTCTCCACCCAAATCAGTCATAACATGAGGGAAGAATTCGTGAATACATGGAAAGCTGCTAAGGCCTCCTTGCCAAAACTAGAATTCTATAACTTAATTAAACATGATTTCGAACCAGAGGCATATCTACGAATTATCAAAATACCTGATGTTCGAAAAAGTCTGACAAGGTTTCGTATCAGCTGCCACAACCTCTACATTGAAAGGGGCAGATACGAAACCCCCCTTGTACCAAGAGAAGAACGTTGGTGCACCTACTGCTTTTTCAGCAAAGGGCTCAAGCCTATTGAGGACGAAAGTCACGTATTGATTGACTGTTTGCTCTACTCCTCAGTTAGGGAAAAATTCAATTTCCATCCCCTCAACATTACTGACCTAGTCGGTTTGCTCTCCAACAAAACTCTAGATCCTACCACACTCACTGCCACAGCAAGAGCAATCCATTCAATTCTCTCTGTGAACGAAAATCATACAGCCTATTATAAGAGCCCAGATTTCCACTCAAATACTGGCAAGTGCTTAATGCTATAGGACCTTAAAATAAGATTGAACCATACAAACTCGATTTATCTATTTTTCTAAAAATAGCATTATATAACATTTCTAAATTATCCCTACACACCTGTAAATAATTAGAATTGTGTAACTTAAATTATTTCAGAATTACAACTATTGTGTACTCAATAAAGTAATTATCACTTTTGTATCCTTGTATCCTTGTATCCTTGTATCCTATACTACTAACTACTGGAAAGTGCATAGTACACATTAACGTTTTATATAGTGTATCAAGTTTTAATGATCTTGCATGGTTTATAATATTAAGTCATAAGTGGATTGCTGTTCAGGTTTTAATGCATCTTAAACTATTTTGGTAGCACACTTGTCAATTTTAACTTGTTTTGCCACTATTATAAAAAAGTTTAAATTATTATTATTCTATAGCTATATAGCCACAACTTTTATTGTGGCTTGTTTACTGCACACTTCAGTCCAGGATCAAAAATTAATCTGAATATTCAGTCAAGGTTGCAACTCAACGAGTTGTAATAGGGTAGCTTATTAACATTCATGATTTAAAGAAAATCAAACTGACTGTATTGAATGATCAAATGGGTACATTCAGGAAAGAGTGACTTTTAATAATTTTGTTTCTCTAATTCCGTCGAATTATACTTCTCTAACAGGGTTATTGTGGAGGAACCATGAAAACCAATTCAGTTCCAACCATGAATCACGATGAAGCATGGTGAAGATAAAACAGTATGCCACATAAAGACGAAAGAATTAACTTTTGAGGGATATTATTTTTATTAAATCTTAGATAGCTAATAATTTAATTAATTTGAGGGATAAAGCTAAAGCATATCATAATAATAACATGGGGAATTAGTGTAGATGAGGACTCCGCATCAGTAAGGATACATAAAAACATAGTTAATAATCAAATAACACATCGAAACCATTGTTTATTATACATAAAGGCTAAGGATATTCTGAAATACAACATTAACACTGAACTCCAAAGAAATTCTTGTAAAAATATAACAGTCTTCACTTCAGCGCTCGATTTTCATTCTACTATGAAGTAAATTGGCAAAAATATGCGCGGCGTACAAAAATGTTTCGTTTTAAAATGATTATTTTTTATTTAACGTACGATGATGACTATTTTTTTACTGGGCCGCGCTCAGCCTGTTATTCCGCCTAATCTCTATGTTTATGAATAACATAATAGCCTGAGGTCCCCAGGTAAACTATTTGACACACCGCCTGTACTGTGTGTGAAACTGATTACGCAAACAGAAAAGGGGGAAAAAGTTAACAATTAATAAATAAAATTATGAACGTAATTGGTAATATGCGAACTTGATAATTTGTTTTTTTGATTGACGATGTCAACCCTTCCAGATCGTTGTTTTATAAAACAACGATCTAGTCAATGCGAAGCAAGAATGCTAGTTTGCGCGGCGCGTCGAAGCGGCGAAGTCCTCCAATTTGTTTTTATGTCGGTATAAATCAACAAAAACAAAAAACAGGAAACGTTTCCAGTTTCAACAGTATCAATTCCTGCCTGTGCGAAAATTTTGAAAAGCTAAAGAGTGCCGTGCCGTGAATACTAAAAACGTATTAAAAATATATTTTCTTTAATGCGAGAAAATATACTTTTACAACATGAATATTTTACGTTGCCTTAATGCTAAATGAAGTATTTACTGCTACTGCACTAGCTGTAGGCATGAGTTCAGCTTTTAAAGTTTTTTTTGTGATGTCAAACTAACTGAAGGATTTAAATTTATTTATTTTTCGAATAAGAAAATGTACAGCTGATTGTATATTTTGAAATTTAAGAAACATCCTTTATTTTTTTTTTTAAATTAAATACTTTTCAAATTTTACAGAGTACAGCAATAGATGAATATAAAATAGAATCGTTCAAAATATCGCCCCCATCTGTAAAATATGATGGGCACCCAAACACGGTAAACACATAGTGAACTATGTCCGCAGTAACTTGGACCCATTACATCGAATTAATCTAAATCCAAAAATTTATGAAAAACTATTTAATAACAAACAAATCCATGGTGAATAACTGTGGATATAGAGTCAAAATTGGAATTTCAATACGTCAAATTCCAGATACATTAGATACAGGTCTGAAATGGTCATTAATGTGTGAGAAGGTGTGCGGGTGAAGTGTGATATGATGTTGAAAGTATAGGAAGGTAGATGAAAAAATTAATAAAACAAAAATAATAATAATATGGGGAGCAAAGAGACTAGGCTAGACTGTTGTTTCACTATCCAATAAACATTTCCATAGATGCTTAGTGACCTCAGCTTTGAAAAGACTAGTAGACACAATCTGTCTTACCTGTAAAGGGAGTCCATTCCACAGTATATGGGTTCTATAGAAAAATGATTTTGCCAGTGGGCTATTTGAGGTACATGTGGTGTGTGAATTCTGACTTAACTTAGGTAAAATTGATGACACAATAGACAGACTGTCGAGGTGGCAACGTCTTAGTCGAGAAGTGCCCTGATATAAAGAGAGATAGTGAGGCAGCGATACAGGAATTAAATTGTTAAGAACTTTGTGGAAAAAAATAAGATCATTCAAGTCAAACTTTAATTGAAAAAGTGACAGGAAAATGATCAGATTTGCACACGGAATGAGGATCACAGACATTCAAGTTATCGATTGTGTTATCATAATTACTGAGAAGAATGTCTAATGTATTACCACTTTTATGGGTGGGTGATGTGATCAACTGGGAGAGAGAAAGATCACTGAAAGAATCTATGAAGGATTGCTCAATATGTACGGTACTGGATGAAGATAGCCAGTCTGTATGGGGGAGATTAAAATCACCAATAACATAGATTTTAGGGGGATTCTTTTTGGAAACTAGCTTGCGAATATAGCTAACTATGACATCATGATTAGGTAACCCAAGAGTTCCTACTCTATAACAAGTACAGATTACAATACTCTCTTTGTTAGGAAAAGCAATTTTAACGGCAAGCATTTCTGCACCTAGGCTAACTGGTAGTCGGGTTGTAGTGGCATCGAGATCAGACCGAACAACCAAAAAAACACCACCTCCATTTTCCCTAAACTTTTTAGGGTTATTAGGATCTTGAGGATGAGTCTTTCTCGTGCGGTCATTGCGGAAGATTTCATATTGAGAAGAAGGAAAGATTTCGTTGCTAGAAATAGACTTTTTGAGCCAAGTCTCATTTAGGGCAATTATGTCAGGCTGCTCTATGTTAGCAAAGGATTGAAGTTCGGAAATCTTATTACCATCAAGAAGGGGATGGGAGGAGCTTAGGTTACTGAAAGGAATAAGACCTTGTACATTTTGGTAGAGTACAGATAGGGAGTTGGGACCTGGATTAAGCATAGAAGGATTAACAAGAGTTATCAAAAGAAAGTTAAGAGAGAAAACCCAAAGAATGAATAAAGAGACTAGACGCCTGAGGCGGCTGGAATACTTGACTCTATTCATCTTACCAGGGAGAAGAACATTTCTTATAAACCATGAGGAGATAATTACAAAGAAAAGTTTGATGTGGGAGCAAGCAAGAAATGGTATAAGATAACGTGAGCTGTCAAGGAGTAGAGAGGAATAAATATTAGAATCTAGGGGAAATACGGTGTTTATGGACCTAGTCGTGGAGAGAAGAATTGGGAGAAAGTAAGTCATGATGAGAGAATAGAAGAGAAACATATGATTATGACAATTGTAGTTGATGTGTGGGGTGTATGGAGAATTAAATGTGTAAATTTTGTTAGGTATAAACGTGTTGATATGTATATGTGAATTTCTTGACTGAGTACGAGGCCTTTTGCATGCAAAAAGACCTATTCTAAGTCTAAACGATTCATTGTCTAACATATGGGAAAATGGTCAGTGACCGAATGTACCTGAAATAGGAGGCATAAAATTTAGAAAAAGATTAAATCAGAGATTTGTTTGAGTTTTAATTTTAGGTGCAACGTCTTAATCAAAATATTAAATGAAAGAAAAGATCAAAGATTTAAATTCCCAGAAGATTATTTACAACCCTGTCAAAACTGTGTTTGTTTACAACAAACTTAAGCCAAGTGGAAAGTAAACCTACTCCTCTCATGTTGAGATGAAGCCAATCATGGTATAGAAGTTCATTACATGATCTAAAGTCTCGAGTTAAGAAGTCTGAGAAACAGTCTAAGAACACGCAATTACTATTTAGGCATAAGTCTTTAAGTAGATTATTAAAATCTAGAACATTCTTCGCTATGTAGGAATATAAACACTTAATAGGAAGACAACATTGGATTATTATAATTGCAGCGGGAAATAACTGCTTAGTGGTGTCAATTAAGTCATTAAGATACTTCCTAAGGAACTGAACCCCATACTTAGAATGTTTTATGTCATTTGTACCAACACTCAATATAATTTTTTCAATATCGTCAGCTTCTGCAGCTGCACGAGTTTTATGAAAATGCTCAATGTTTTCAGTGATGTCTCTAATTTTTGCACTACTTTGGGACACATTGATTACTTTCCTTCCCCGGAATCCCAACTTATTTGTCCGTACGAATTTTGTCATTGACGTACCAAACAGGACAGTGGTTTTCCTGCTCTTCGGTTTTCTTGGAGCATTTCGGTAGTAAAGGATTGGTGTTGAGGTGGTGGTAGGCGGCATAGGAATTGTAGGAAGGACAATCTGCTCCCTGACTACATTTTTATCTGTCTTCGGTATCTGACAGCGAAAAGATAAGCTATACCGAGTCTCCTTAGCTGATCTCTCTGCACGAACCTTGTGAAGACAATATTCCTGACACCCCGGTTTCATAATATACAAACTACAGTCCTTTGGGGTGATATGGCATTTACTGTTACATCGCTTATCCCCATTTTCTGGAATTATGTCGATGGTCCTCTCAGCTCCAAATGAAACTACATAGATACCTTGCGACTGGTCAAGAGACACCTCGTCGTCGTTGTGGTACCTAGTTGCACAAGAACCAGACTTGTACATGCTTGCTAGGCATGAGTTTAGCTTGCAGCCAAACTTGGAGTTGATATCATGCATAAGCTCTGATATCCCAGGATAATTTAAAATATCGATTGGCTCCTTAGTCGTGGTGTGTCCATTTGAGGAAGACCATACATATTCTTCTCCAGTGGAAGTGACCCACTTTGTGGCAGTTTTCTCAGCAGTTTGCTTGGCCATAAGTGTTTCAAGTTCAGACATCAACGTGCCATGTTGAACACTCTTGTTCTGAACAAAATCTGAATGCAACTCCAAGAAGTCCTCGCATTTAACAGAATTTCTCTTAAGTTTCATGACATTATCAACACTGGCCTTAAGAGCTTTCAGCTCATTTAATGAAAACGAGTTTAAAACATTGGTAACAGAATTCAGATCCATAGTGATGAGAGGAAGAGGGAGGAGAAGATGGCGAAGTCAATACTGTAGCCCAGGAAGTAGATGCGTTGCTTAGGATACAAACGGTCACGTCATAGTCTCTTCTATCGCTTTGACATTGGGACCTAAATAAATGTATTTAATTGTAGTTGTGAAAATAGTTTAAAACTGGGGCACCTAAAAAAAATAGTGTGATAAGAATTGCAATTGCTTGTAGTTGTGTAATCGAACGGAGATGGGCAGATGGCCACATGTTTTTTCAAGCTTGTGCACTGTTTTATTATTCACTTTTATGATTAATACTCATTCTCATAAATTTGTGTATCAATTACTCAATACAAAACAGCAACTTAACAAATTCCACAGAACAGTTAACGTTTTAAAATAAAAATCTCTTCTTTAGTTCCTTTATGATTATTTTATATCAAATCTGTCAAGTGTCAAAAGCTCCTTTAATAATTTCCCCGCCTGTATTATACGAAAGCAACATTTAATTGCGTTGATCGAGCGTGCTAAATCACTCTACAGTCGATCTATGAGATCAAAGATCGTTCTAAAAGGGCTCCAGACATTTAAAACCGACTTCAATCGATGTATTTTCGGACGTTTATTATAGTTTTAATACTTTCAACACTACTATATAACAAATAATTTGAGGTTTTTACTGCGTTTTAAACGACGACCAACAGCTTTTAGTGGGTTTATCAAGTACTTTTCAGCACTTACCACTATATTTATTTGGTTTGAGTTAAAGTAGAGAGGTCTCAAATCCTTTACAGCAATGGTTATCACTGATGTCTATGACAAGATGGAAAAGGAGTTAGAAACGTTAAACGACAGTTTAAAAGGTAAGAAGAAGTTGGATACTATAATTGCAGATTCTTTAGACTTACCCACAGGGAATAGCAAGCCGGATATGTTTGAAGTTATAAAGGAACTATACAGTTTCAGTAAGAGGGCCCTGTCACTACTGAAGACCAAGTCTATACTAGACACACCTGCACCACAGGAAGGGACAGCTACCGAGGCACTAGATATAGTGAGAAAGGAGCTAGCACAATTTAGACAAATTCTCATTGAGAACAATAAAGGTGGTCCATATATTATACCTGAGATTAAGACCAATCTCGGACCCAGTGAGACTCATACTTTAACTCTGGAAGGGCAGAATGAGGCAGATAAGATAACAGAAGAACTCTGGTCCTCAAAGGTGAAGAAACATGTCGCATCAATACTGCCCAGCATCCCTATTAAGGGGGTCTCAGGTGTCAAAGAAGGCACAGCAAGGTTAATATTCAAGAACAAGGAACTTATGGAGAAAGCTAAAGATGCTCTTAGTGTGGACTACAAAGTGTCTGCAAAATCCCACACCGTGACAATGCTTGAACCTAATCTCAAGGGAGATTTTGAGTCATCTGAAGAATTGCGCCAGAGCATCCTTGATAAGAACAGTTCCATTAAGAGTTTAGTTGAAGATGAGAACAACACTTTCAAGGTTATTTTCCTGGAGAAAAACAAGACCTGGGCATGCCTACAAGTGTCAGTGAAAATCAGGCAGTCTATAAGGGAGTCAGGTGACTTTGTACACGCTGATCTTGGACAGTATAAAGTTAAGGATAGGTATCATGTAATCCAGTGCTTTGACTGTCAGAGCTTCGGACACATGAGTGGCAGTGATTACTGTAAGTGTAAGAAGTATAATGCCGACCCAGTGTGCTTCTACTGTGCAGGTGCCCACAAATCGAAAGATTGTGAGAAGAAAACGGCGGGCCGAAGATCTAGTATCAAGTGTACGAACTGTAGCAACAGTAAAGACAAGAATGTCAAAGATAAATGCAAGACACATTCTGCAGCTGACAGATTATGCCCATCTTATGTGAGAGAGCAGAGTTATATCATGGCCAGAACGAGCGGATGTGAAACATCAAAAAACTCTTATCTCCAGTGGGCAAAGATTCGACAAAGAGAGCTTGGGATAAACTAGTCTTAGCCACGTTTAATGTTAATCGTCTAGTGAACAAGACAGTAGAGGTTCTTGAGCACCTAACTGATGAGGGGGTTGATATCTGTTTTCTTCAAGAGACTTTTCTTAAGGAAGCAGATACTGCAAAGCTACAAGAGATACGAGATTTTGGTTGGGGTATTTTATCCAACCCAAGGAAGCATCGTAGTGGCGGAGGTATAGGCATGATTTTCAATAAGAACCTTAAGTTGAAAAGCAACGGTAGAGTCAAGAAGTACAAGTCTTACCAAGTCATGGAAGTTGTACTTGAAACAAATAGTGGGATAATCAGACTTATTGATGTGTATAGACCGCCTTACACCAAAAAGGCCAGGTACACTGAGTGCCACTTCTTGGAAGAATTCAGTGAATACCTGTGTGATTTAAATCAAGAGGCTTGCATATAATGAACATATTGACACGGGTGCAGAGTTGAGTCTGTACGGAACCTAGTAGTTTCAGATCCTTGTTTAACTTGCCGTACAGCAAGGTCATCCACTACTTTAGCCCGGCGAGGCACATAACTCCCTCTACAACTCCATATCAAATGTTTCATATATACTAGCCAAGTTCACAAGATATATCCTTGTGTTTGAGAAGAGCTCGTTAGAACTGCTTCCTTTCCCTTCAGTATCCCACAGTCTCTCGAGTTTCGTAACTACCAGAGAACTCTCTTAAACAATTTGTCCGGTAAGCCAGGAACCCCGGTGATTGCAGGGGATTTTAATTTACATGTTGAAAGACCTAAAGATCTTTACCCCGCAAAGTTTCTTTCCCTTCTTGATCAGCTTGGTTTCATCCAATGTGTACCACTAGAAAGAACTCACAATCAAGCAGGAACTCTTGACTTCGTGATAACGACCAAAGTCTTTAAAGACTCTATAACTTCTATCAACATTGTGGAATCTGGGACTAGATCAGATCATTTTCTTGTTAAATTTGTAGTGTCTGTGAGCCTGAAGACCTCTTTGAATGATACTAGGGTGATGAACTACCGTGATTTTAAAAGTATTGTGGTTGAGGATTTTAAAGCAGATATTTTGGTTTCTGATCTCTGTAAAAGAGATGCTTGGTGCTCTGAGAGTCTTGATGAGTCAGTTAAGATGTACAATAGTATTCTATTGGAACTTATGGACAAGCATTGCCCTGTGATCAGTAAGGAGATGAAGAGTGAAGACAAAGGTAAACCTTGGATGAATCAGGATCTGAAAGCTTTACAGAGGCAGAGGAGAGCAGCTGAGAGAGCCTGGAGGAAAGGCAAGGGACAGAAGGATATTTTTGTCTACCTCAGGAACAAATTTATTGTCATTGAGCGACAGAAGAGGATTACTTACAATAGAAAAGCCCTCTTAGCCTCTGCGGGAGATACGAAGGCTCTGTACAAGAAAGTTTATAGACTCACGGGTGAAACTACCCAAGAAAGGCCACATGGTAATGACACTAAAAAACTTGCAGAAAGTTTTAAAGTTTTCTTTGCGGATAAAGTGAATGATATCAGACTTGGGATAGAAGAAGAAGGAAGTCATATCGGAGGGAACTTGTCATCGTCAGAGAATCTTGAAAGCACCTATTCAGGGCCATCATTTGATAAATTTCACTCCATCACTAGGCAGCACCTGTTACACACCATTTCTAAGATGTCTAACAAGTTTTGTAGTCTTGACCCTATTCCAACTTTCATGTTGAAGAAATGCTCTCAGGAGTTGGCACCGATCCTCCTGCACATAATAAACAGTTCTATGTTGAAAGGTGTGTTTCCAGCCGAGATGAAGACTGCACTGGTCAAGCCCACTATCAAGAAGAAGAATGCTGATCCAGATATTCTGAAGAATTACAGACCAGTCTCAAATCTTGCAGTTATGTCTAAACTGATTGAAAAGATTGTACTTGAGCAGTTAAACAATCACTTACATTTAAACAGTCTGCATTGCCCAGTTCAGTCTGGATACAGAGCGAACCACAGTTATGAAACCCTGATGGTCAGGATGGCAGACGATATTCTTAAGGAAGTGCAGAAGAACAACATTGTGATTGTAGTCTTACTTGATCTCTCTCTGCTTTCGACACGATTGATCATACAATCCTTCTTAAGAATTAGCTGGCAAAAAATTTTGGTATTAAGGACTCTGCATTGAAATGGTTTAGTTCATACCTCTCAGGCAGGTTTTTCAAGGTTAAGGTAGATGACTCATTATCTGACTTCCTGTGTCTGTTGTTTGGGGTACCCCAGGGCTCTCTATTGGGACCTATCCTGTTCATCTTATACATTAAGCTGCTCCAGGAAATAGCTAGAAAGTATGGTCTCGATATTCAGCTTTATGCAGATGACTCACAACTTTATATAGCTTTCCACCCGATGAGACCCATGGAGCTGCAGAATGTCACTAGTAGGATCAATGACTGTCTGTCTGAAATCAAAGTATGGATGGTTAATAATTTCATGAAACTGAATGAGAGCAAGACAGAATTGTTAGTCATTGGAAAGCCTTTGGTACTGAAGAAGTTTGACCTTGAAATAACAATAAAGTTTGGTGACACCATTATTACACCAACTGTATGTAAAAACGATACCTGGAAGAGTCTTGGAGTGTTACTAGATGAATCTCTCAACACGGAAAGGCAGATTAACAACGTTAGGAAGAACTGTTGCTGGACAATGCACAATCTTAGAACTATCAGAAAGTATCTAGATGAGAGAGTTAAGCTCATGCTGGTCAAACAACTGATCATATCAAAGCTGGACTATTGTAATGCCCTTTACATGAATCTTTCAAAGACTAGAGTGAAGAAGCTGCAATCTGTTCTAAATGCAGGGATACGTTTCATTTACGACATCTATGACAGAAATACTGACTTGTCTCCTTTCTACAAGAAAGCTCATATTCTCCCTGTTGAAAAGAAGATATTTTTCAAAGTGTGTCTCATCTGTTTTAAAGTGACCCATGGATTGGCACCAATGTACCTCCAAGAGTTGGTTCAAATGAACAGAGATGATAAGGCTGTCAAAGAAACCAGAACAAAAACAGCATGCAACCTTCTTATGAAGATACCTAAGTTCTCTAAATTGAAGGCAACTAGCAGGCGGTTCAGCAACTATGCACCTGAATCATGGTATTCTCTCCCTCTTAATGTCCGTAACATCGACAATATTGTCTCTTTTAAGGGTAAGTTAAAGAACTATATGTATGATCAGCTATAGCCTGGTTAAGCTATTTTTTGTGGCTTCTAGTCTTTTTTGTGTTATTTTTTGTTTTCCGAGTATCCACTTCTTGTTTTTCTGGTTTTTATCGGTGTGTCAATAAAATCAATTATGTAATATGTATACTTTAACCATTTTTTGCGACAGTTAATCTGATATTATCTCTTTAACATTATTTAGTATTTTTTGATTTATGAGACCCGTGTTTTGTTTTTAACTTTCTGCTCCGAGGAGGAGAGAAAGTTATTTGATGAGAGCCGCTCAGACATGGGCACCGTATTGTGTAAATTATTTAGTTATCTTTATACAATATCTTTGTCGCATAGTAGCGGGGTAGTAAATACAGTGTTTCGTTTCGTTTCGTTTCGTATTCCGAATCACCCCCATGACATAGGGTTAAAATGCTCCCCTGACGAGATATTGGCGAAAAACTGTCTCTATCACGTGATATAAGGAAGTTAGTATAATTTCTCGTTAGGGTTAGGGTTTCAGTATAATATGATTTTGTTAAGGATTGGGTTAGGGTTAGGGTTGGGATCAGATTAGAGGGTTAGGGTTTCGAATAGTCGTTCAGGACCAGCTAGAGAACGAGTTGAAAAAGTCACGTGACAGTCGAGTTTAAAGTGATTAATCATCATCCAATTGCATTGGGTAAGGTTAATGCAATATTGACATAATATCGAACATTTTTGTACTATCGGCTGTTATTCATTCTATCATATATTATGATGCAGTTAAACTATCAGACTACGATGTATGGGGACTTGCCACCCCATGGCAACATTAAAATATATTAGGAAAACAAATTTTTTTTTTTTTTACAAATTTAAATTTTGGTATTTATTAATAACAATCAAAACATATCATATCATAAAAATAAAGCCGCGCGTTGGTTGACTGCCTCAGTAAGGTGAATAATTTAAGCTTGAAGGTGCCCTGCGCATTTACAGAACCTTATGCGGCGATCACATATTCACGAGGACCTGTGAGCGACAAAATTAATTTAAAGTTTCTAGAAATCATACATCACTACGAGTTACTCATGCTTTTGGATTATAAGAGTGCGGATTGTCAGGTATTTCATTCATTCATACTTAATCGGTTTAAAGCTGTATATTTAGAACTCACTATTGTTTAAACTAGAAAGCAGAACGTAGATAATGGACAATATACCGACGACAATATTGACTCTTGTTACATTGTTTCCTGTTAATATGAAAATATGTATGTACTTGGTACTGCTCTGTACAATGAGCTGGGATCGACATACCCATAACTATGTTTACAGTTGAACATTGTTCATTACCTAACATCAAAAACATCGAAAGAAAGAAAATATCAAAGCATTTTCGGATATATAGTTTTCAGTACCTCAATGGTGATTTGTTTTACTCACACTGACCCAGTGGCGTAACGTTGCCTGTTGGCGCCCCCCCCCCCCCCCCTGTTGGCACCCCCTCCCCTTTTGGCGCTCCTACGCTACCTAAGATTGAACAAAATTAGGTGGTTTTAGAGGATATATGCTGGTAAAATCTCTAAAAAAGTGTGCTCCTAGAGCAGTTTTGCTAGTACCTCAGTTAAGTTTTTCAAAATTGTCCCACATTCAAACGACGATTTGGGCCCCCTAAGGTGACGCCCCACCCCCCCCCCCTCTGCACAGCAGGGTCAGCGGGGCCCTTCATTACACCACTGCACTGACCTCAATGATTGGTCACTGGCAAAAAATTCAGTCAAAATTGTATAATTTCAATCAAGGAAACGGAAAAAAAGCTTTTATTCAAAAATATCTCCTTTTATTCTGGTTGTTATCTGTTTATCAGAGCTTTCAAGTTGGTAATCTAACTTTCAGTACCTCAATCGTGTCTTTTGCCATACACAGTAAACTCATTAATTCGTCATTGAGGAAAATTCAGTCAAACTTGACTGAAATTTGGGTTGCGGAAAGCTGAAAATGTCCTACCGCGGTAGGACATTTTCAGAATTCTCCTTTCATCAAAGATTTCTCGGATACACAGCTTCCAGTACCTCGGTGGTGAAATGTGTCACTCATGTTACCACTACACCACCCAGCCGAAATTCCTATTGCATTGATCATTTTACCACATCTTGGTAAAAGGTTATCATATGACCACAAATTCTCATGATGATATTATGTTGCAATAGATAACTTTTGCATCTCAGAAATATTCAGACTGCTTATGTTTGTTATACACTATACAGACAGCTGTCAGACACTGACACAAAATAATCCAGGTATGACTTTTCCTCAGTGACAAAGATTTTATGGATTCCATGGATACTACTTTCAAAACTTCCACGCTTTTGCTACTTACTTTAGAACATTTGTCAGAACATTTGTCAGACTGTAAACGTTTGCATTAAAGTGATTAAAGGAAATCTATTTCAAACAAAACCATTGCTGAAAACACGATCAAAACCTCACTCATTGGGTTGACATGGGTGATATTTTTATGGCCTGTAAACAAGGGGATCTGACAAGGATTAAAATACTGGTTGAAGAAATGATGTGCGATGTGAATGTGACAGACAAATGGAATTCTACTCCGCTGTGCGTTTTGTAACTGCATGGAAATTTAAATCAAAATTTCATTTTTGTTCCGGCTATTTACAATAAATTTCTTCTTAAATGATATTCTATTATGATTATCTTCAGCTGAGTTTTCACTGATTTTTTATTGGCTGTACCTTTCACTGAAATTTTTTTTCAGATAAATTTGTTTCAGTGGTCCATGGGATGCAACCTGTCAATTATTTTGAAATGAACGATGATTTTAATAAGCAAATATTTGTTTCAGATATTACGCTTGCCTTTCGGGTTATGAAGATATTGTTGTCTACTTACTGCAGTCCGGTGCTACCTATGATCATTGCAAGTTTTCTGGGGAGCGATGCATGAACTGTGCTTTAACTGACAAGACCCGCCGCATTCTACGCAATCCCCCTGAGCAGAAAACCTCCCAAAGCGCCCATTTCAGAGACACTATGGAATTGTAAGTTAAACCATTACAGTATCTTTCAAAATAAACAAGGTCAACGATAAGACTCAGTAGAATCTTCTTACAGAATAAATGTTAAACATTAATTTTGAATTTAAAGACGATATTGAAAATAATGATTGCTTCAGAATGTTTAGTGATGCATATCAGAATTACAGCGATGTTTGCTTGGTTATTGGACCGGAAAATCACAAGATCTACGCCCACAAACTTGTCCTCTTCAAACAGAGTCCATACTTTTCTCACTCCTTACTGGGACCTAACAGAGGCAAAGACTTTATCTACTTCAAAAATTACAAGGTCAGTAGCGTCAGTTGGTTAGTGTAACTTATGGATAACTTCTGGATACAATAGCATCTTCCTGGGATCAAACAATTTCGATCTTTCCTACCATCTAGCTGTAATGTAGACTTTAGTGTTGTGAAACAGTTATTATAGTTTGTCATGTGCATGTCTCCACGTCTGTTGGCTGACGTGATGGAGAGAGGAAAATGTTTTGTGATTTATATTAGTAATTGGGCGAGTTATTACCATGTTTATTTTGTGTTTAAACCCTTACTAGCTCGCTTCTTATTTCACCATCAAATATATTTCCTGTAATTTTTTATTGTCACGTACAGAACGATGTATCTGGAAGATGCTATTAATGTTTTTAAGTAGCTTCAATGAGGGGTGAAAGAATTTGAAATATGTGGTAAGATACACGAAGTGTACCTCATTGCTTTCTTTACCGTTTATATTGAAGCGTGTATTAAAGTAAGAAATAAGTCTAAGTGTAGATCTTATGAAATCGCAACGCTGCGTCTTACCTATAATTCATGTCAGATTCATTGTGATCATAGTTAGCACGTGTTCTGAGGTATAAAACGTAATATCCTGAAGAAGGCGAGTGACTGCTTCTTTAAGTAACCTTTGAGTAGCACTTTCTCTCCGGTTTGGTCACTTTATATTGTGTAACAAAATCGCATTAAAATTCATCTGATGATCAGTGAAATGTTTGATCTAAGTTTTCTATTAGTTTGTAGTAATAAAAAAAATCATCACAAGTGCACCACTTTTACTTTTGACTGTCTGCAGGGAGACAGTATTTCTGTACTACTGTAATAATAGAATCTGTTTCCTACACTAGTTAGCTGTTGTAGTCACGTGATATACTCACCTCGCTAATATATTATGACTATATGTAGACTGTAGAGCCACATATTGGCACAGATAATATCGAATACTACAGCGTGCTGCAGCAGGCACACGCACAACATCATGTCTTATTTATAATGTATTATATTATGTCAGATTACAGTGTACATACCACACAATTATGTGTGTAATTGTAATGGGATTTAGACATTTTCATTGATCTAATCTATCAGCCATGTATAACCATTAACCAATTATATGTTTTAGCTAAATCAATATTGTTGAAAATTAAATCTAAAACGTCGATTATGGGAGCTATCCCTATATTTGTCTATATTTGTATAACAAGTATATTGACGTAGTGGATGGTTGAGGGGGTTTCAAGCACAGGTCACTCTCAAATCCTAAAGATAAGCAGTGGCCTTCGGCACTTGAAACCTCTTCAAACCTCCCCTGATTTATTTATTATTGATATTGTTTGATTGTGCCGTAAAAATAAATATTTGTTTTATTAAAATATTTGTTTTATTTACAATTTAACAAATATTGCTCCTTCATAAACACTTTTATATTCAGGAGAGTTCGGTTGAAGCATGGGTACAAGTGCTAAAGTACATGTACACACAACGACTCAGTATTGGGAAATACAAGCACCTTTACAAAAACATACTTCATCTATCCAGACGACTTGGGCTGCAGGAACTGACCTCGAACTTGCGTGCTGTTTGCAATAAACGTAAGCCATTCAGTATGGTTGCAATTATCATTAACTGTGATTTACTGGGAGTTTCTTAGTTTCTAAAAAGATTTTTTTGCATAAAATATAAAACCCCTATTACCAGGGATTGTAAAAGTTTATTTAAACGGGATTTGATGATTGATAGAGGAGATCACAGTTACCACATTCTCTCTCGAATTGCTTTCTTGAATTGATTAGATAGCTTGTTATTGTATCTGATAATTAAGTTTAGTTGCTTAAATAATAAATACAACAAACGCGCTTCCCTGTGGAATGTTTGCTGATTCTGAACACCGTACTAAGTTGAAGTACCGTGTTGTACAGTAATAACTTAGTCAGTTTACTTACTTGGCACAGTAACAGGAAGCTTGTGGTGAGCCTGCCAAAACAAGCCCACAAAGCGAAGCTGTACAGTGTAAATATATCTCTTAGTTATTACTTATAACATTGAAGAATATATTATAAATATGATAAGTAAGTTACATATATGTTTAATAACCTGAATGTTAAAACTTCAAAAATTTTGGTTACATTAACTTCTGAAAATTTTTATACAACTACAAGCCTATTACTCTATTAATAACCGGAAAGAATTGTTAAATTGTTGAATTGTTTACATGACGATCAATGAATTATAATATAGAATTTTCTAGAATACTTAATAGTTTTCACACTTAAACTAAGTTTTACCGAGTAAGGTTTAAAGTACTGCCAATTTTAAAACTATGAGTTCTCTAATAAGCTAATATCATAATAGCACAAATATAATGCTAGCCAAGCATTATAATACCAACATATCATTATAACTTTAAACGTTTAAGCAGATATTGACATTTCAATGTAAGATATGGCAACTTTCCAGGAATTTGTTTGTTGTAAAATTGAATCTGTGAGAAATATCAAATACTTAGACCCTACTCCCAAGTATGAAGTTCAAAAAATGATTTAACTTTTAAAGAGTTAAAATCCTTATTAATCATGCATGGCATGCACTGTGTTTTATTTTTCACTATTTTTGACTCTTGACTATCATCTCCACTTTCAGTTCACAAAAAATACCCTGAGAAGATAATGATCGAAACAGAAACTTGTACCTACCCCGACATAGCCGAGATAGCTATATCTGATCTTAGATCTGAGGTATTGCTATCTTGTTTTTATAATTTTAAATCTAAAGATATCATACATTTCGATTGTTAAATGAAGTCATTGACATTACTAGATAGATTCTTAATTATATTAATTTACAGGGCAGAATAGAACGACAATACTATTCGGATCTATGTTTCATCGTGCAGACAAATCGCTTCTATTGCCACAAGGTAAGGAAATTCATGGCAGTTGAATTTTCATTGCATTTGCATGTTACTTTTTAAACTAAGAAATAGTGCACATTCTGAATACCATAGTTTATTTGTTGTTCACTTCAAACGTCGAACTCTTCATTCGATCTGCCTGATTGTAAATCTGTATTGCATCTCATAATTATAAACGTACCGGCTATCATTGTCATGGGCCAATTTGTCGTTTAATGTTGACATGCTAATCGTTATCTTATATGGTATACTTTTTTTCTTGGAGCATCACAGAAATCTGATTTTCACGTGCTCCCAGGAGTTGTTTTCTATTTTTAGCCAAACATTTTTTAATAATTTGATATCTAAAGTTGTGCGCGCTCAACGTTAGCAGCTAGTAATTGAGAGTTTGAGCCGCGCATTATTATTCATCTTTTGGAAATTCGCCAACTTTGAATTTGCTATTCCATCTAACTTGGAGCATTCCATTTAAAACTCAATTTTCATTATTCTTGAGTAGCACACCTGATCTAATGCGGTTTCAGGGGTTTGTGGTGGCACACAGTCCTTATTTTGCAGCATTGTTGGATACCAACCAGTTCAGAGAGGTTACAACATCAAACAGAGGGAAATTAACCTTCATAACGCTGAGTAACGTTTTAGCTGAAACGTTCGCATTACTCCTCAAATTTATCTACACTGGCTCTACAGAGGTGTGTATACATCTTACCGACTTAATAAGTTGTTCCATCCGCGGATATTCCGCCTAAATGATACTATTGTCCCACACGGCACACCTGGAGGCTGGACCAATATTAGCATGTTCATTAGACAGATCAGGGAGGTCTGATATAACTATAACCAAAATCTGGATACGGTAATACGTGAGTCGTGAACGATCGCAAGTTCACTGAACTTGAAGTTCAGATAGATCCGATTTGGACGATTTATTTGACAATTAATCACCATTTATTATTACAGATAGTTCCAGAGACATTACAAGACCTGCTATTCTACTCAGATCATTACATGATACACGGGTTAAAGTTAGGTTGTGGTGATCTCTTAGCTACACAGCTGAACACTGTAAATGCGGTGCAGACTCTGTCTCTCGCCAGATTGCTCATGATGTCCAAACTCCAGCATGCTGCCCTCAAGTTTATTGCTTATAACTTCGAGAATGTAAGTTCAATAATCAGTTTCCGGATGTGGAACAAACGCGTACATTTAACATGCACAACGGAAATACTTCATCAAAAAGTTTTAACTCTTCCAGTTTCATTTTCTTTATGTATTTTACTTTCTGTATAGATTTTTAAAGAAACAAATTTAGAAAAATTAATAAATAAACCGAATTGTGTGGTCCTTCCAATCTACATTCTTTTGTTTCATAAACATGCAAGTGATTAATGTAGGGAAGATCATGGGTAATTTTTCAAGCAACGTAATTATCCACGGTCAAATTTTACTGGTCGGGTATTTAATAAAAATATATGCATATGTATTCTAGTTACCCGTCAAATCAAATTTCATGATAGTACTATGTACCAAACATAGCCTCATAATCATGCGATATATCACTGGTATGTTTTGCTTAATAAGTGACCGGTGTGGTGGTAGAGCTCAGTAAGTAGAGCAATGGTGGGAACAAGCCCGGACTCCGGTTAACAAGATCAGCATATAGATTAAAATGCAAACTCAATACTTCAAACTACTATTTCAAACTACTAAACTGAGTATTTCAAACTGAGTATCTGTAAAAACACGTCAGATAGTGGAGAAGGAGGAGCTGTCTAAGATCATGGTGCTGGACGAGCAGACAAACCGGACAAACAGACTGGTAAGAATCAGTGAGAGCTCCGTTGACAGTCTGGATGAGGTGGAGAATGAACTTGATGAGGAACAACCCAGTGATTACAAGGTATTTTACCGCTGATCACGTGTGATTACAAGGTATTTTACCGCTCACGTGTGATTACAAGGTATTTTACCGCTCACGTGTGATTACAAGGTATTTTACCGCTCACGCGTGATCACAAGGTATTTTACCGCTCACGTGTGATTACAAGGTATTTTACCGCTCACTTGTGATTACAAGGTATTTTACCGCTCACGTGTGATTACAAGGTATTTTACCGCTAACGTGTGATTACAAGGTATTTTACCGCTCACTTGTGATTACAGTCACGGTATTTTACTGCTCACGTGTGTATTTTATTGCAAATTAACTTAACTTATTCAGATATACTTGTCTCCGGTATTTTTATCTGCTTCATCTCTGATTTAATTTAATCCGTTAGGATCTCAATATCTAACTTATTGTAAAGGAGTGTGTCCTTCAGGATGCAGGAGTTGACGTACAGTTGGATCTACGTTTGTACTTCAGGGAAATTACCAACAAACAGAGACACTCAGTTGAGGCCCAGAATAGGGAAGAGAAATGCGTCAGAGAACTCCAGGTCATGCTTTGTAGTCATGGAAACGCAATGTAACGATAGCAACACCTGATGGCGGTGTAAACTGTAAACTGGTTGTCAGACATCTGTGGGCAGATAGAATGCTACCCGTATCTTTTTTTGTGATTTATAACAAGAATCAGTGTTGTTATCTATTATCTAACTTTTTCCTAAGACTTTGATCTTTTACTCTTAACAAGGCGAGGATTGGTGACAATAATTTCATCTGACTGTCACAAGGGGAAAGATTATTAAAACTGAAATATTTTGCTGTGTTAAATAAATAATGATTTGAAAGCAATTGTATGGTGTATTTATTTTAAAAGCAAACATTTTTTCAATAACCCTTGTCACGTGTGTCAATTTTGGCGACATTATGTATGTCGATGATCAAAACAGATTTTAATTTCGTGAAACTATTTTAATTTTGTTAAATATATCTTTATCAGTTTATTCTTTTCTACCAAACAGCATTTCGATCTGTAAATTTTCTGTAAATAAGATTTCAGAATATCAGGATATTATTGATATTATTGATATTTATTTCTACAATTTCTTTCGATACTATTAACATTTTTGTGATTCCTTTGTAAGTAAGCCGGTAAGCGAGCGCGGATTTCTTTTCAGTTCCTAAGGTTACAGCATGACATTGATAAAGCAGGAAAATGTTAATATATTCAACAACAATCACATCGTTACATTACATGCTGCAGATTATACCGAATATCCTACTGCATATTCTTAAATATGAGCATGTCACGTGATAGTTAAGGCAATAATTTTAACTCCATATCAGCATGCAACCGTGAACCGACCAGAGTGACTGATACTGATATTTCGATCTCGCCGATCTAAAGTGGTTGCGAGAAGCGGTGATGCTCAGTCTAGTTGCTTCTCGTATTGCGGTCATTCCAAAGTCGTGGAAAAGTGAAAAGGAGATAAACTCATTTAAGTTTAACGTATTTAATATGCAATTCGTTTGTTCTTCGTTATAACATTACTTCTGTTCACAAAGTTGCAATAAGCAGAGGATGACTTTCATGACTTTCATTCACTCTTTTTCAGGATTGTTCACATATTATGTAAGCCATCTTTTGGTAATTTTAGGTAACCCTCTCCCCTCCGTATTGCTACACGTTAATTGTATTTGTATACCTCTTAATATCTTATGAATGGCCTCGCAAAAAGGGGTTTACAACGTGTATCAACCTCTGTAAACCACTTTACTCTCAGCTACTGTGTAGAAATTACACGTAACATTTTCCGAATCTGATCACTCTATATACGCCTGTAGTATGAATATAAGTAAACGAGGTCGTGACCTAAACGAATTTACCCAAACATCTGCTAAAATCCTGATCTCAGAGTGGAAATATTCAACTTTCTTATATGGGCATTTCACGTGATCGAAATTTCACAGCATCCCGAGGAAAATCAATGTAGCGCTGTGGAGACTCCTGAATCCTGATACTCGATTAACAAATCTAAATTAACAATCTAGGTAATTGCAAGATTGATCTTTGTGAGATTAGATTAGCCTCTCGGGAACTAGCAAGAACCTTAACGCCTTAAAACCATATCCAATACCGTTCCACTTCAAGTCCGGGCTAGTTTTTTCGCTTTTATAATTTGTTGGGTATTTCCTTTGAAGTTATCTGGGTTGATAAGACTTGGTGAATGATGAAGTGGGATGATTTTAAATTTAATTAAAGGTGTCTAATCGATTAATTACCATATTTAACTTGTACTTGTCTTTTGGCAAGCCACAAACATCATGGGCTATCTCATTCTCATGGTCGATAAAGTAAACTTTTAAAGGTTTTAAAGATCTCGCGACAAGTTCACATATGGTAAATTTTGAATTTAGATAAAGATCAAATTCCTGAGTTGCACCAATGTTAAAGTAATCTAAAACAAATGTCGAAGTCTTTGTGGTGGCGAAAAGTTTCGAGTAAAACTCCGTGTCCTGTCATGTCAAAAATAATTGATCACTCTATTTAGAACCTTTCACAAACCACAATTTTATATTGGAACATTCTAGAAACCACTGCGCTGGAGTTAGCTGTGAAACTAGACAGCTAAGCTTTATACAGTGGTTAAGCTATGAGTATTGAGTATATATCGGTGACTCACAACCTTCGAATTTCAGAACCTTCCATGTCAAACTTGCTACTAATAAACTCGGCTTATAGTTATACTCTTTCTATATTTGGTGCACACAATTAGTTTGTTTTAATTATTTATACATATAAATTGTATAAACTTTATTAAATTTCCGGTTATGGGAATTAAACATTTCGAGGAATTACTAATGAATTTACCGATAGAAACGCATGATCAATAATTGCAATAGTCTTAATTTAATCAAATGTAGATTAAATGGTGTAATCATACAAGTTTATTACTGGTTCATCTCGTGTCCATGGCCATGTTAAGTGAGTATCACTATCATGTGATCCGCCCTCGTGTCCACAATTTTATTTTAGGAAAATATCGCCCTTTTGTCCAGGTGTCCTACGCCCTCGTGTCCTCTGCCCTTGTTTCCACCGCTTTTGTATCCTCCACCCTTGTGTCTGATTCCCGTGACAATTCAAAATAGTTTAAATAATGTTAATTTGATTCAGATTGTTTTATTTGGTCTGGACTCCTAGGTGTTCGTTTTGTTTTCGAATTCTGCCTATGCCTACATTCTTTCTGTAGTAAACCTTAGTAGCCGAAACCTTAGAAACAACTTGAAGTTGACACAGTACGACAGTACGTTGCAACCCTTTTCGCGCGCACGAGAGAGGTATACAACGAGTAGCAAGAAACAATTGCATCTCACAAACCAATCTCGCGATTTATTATTGGATTTGGATGCTAGTAAGCTAATGTACGTGTAATTATTCAATAATTGTGAAGGAATATTCTTCGTTTTACAGCGTCAATTACCCCCTTATCTTTTTCCTAATTGTGCGGACCAATTTTCGCTCTCTCGCGTAACACTCATTGTTTTGTTTTTTTCGTTAACGTTGGTTTTGGATGGTTGCACCTTAAAATAAAAAATGATATTCGAACAAGCGCAATTCACGTGTCTGTCGTCTGATATGGTCCCACTCATCTTAATCGGCCTATTACTAATACTATTATTAGTTGGTTGTACAACAGAGATAACAATAATATTGCATTGCAGTTATTATCAGTGCCTTTAATGGCGGCAAATTCATCGATACTAGTTATATCAATCAATATCGATAAAATTGATAACTGGGTATGTGGTAGGTAACTTAGGGAAGTATTATATTTATATTAAAGTCATTACAATTGGCGCCAGCATTGAATCTAGACCCATTTTGAACGAATACCATCGACCCCAGCCAATAGCCATAATAATTCAATAATTTAAGTACAGTGGAACAGCTTTTAAAACATTGACGTTCATTCTCTGCATGTCAAATTCTCAAAGTATTGTTCTAGAAACGACTGAATCTCACAAGCCGAACCTCGCGGTTTATTAACAAGATCATGCCGTCTCTTGGAGACTAGTTATAGGATAAATGATAATGTACGTGTTTAATTATTCAATAATTTTGAAGGAATCTTTTTCGTTTTACAGCGTCAATTACCTCCTTATCTTCTTCCTAAGTGCGGACCACACTTTCGCTGTACCGGTATTGCTATTGGATGTTATCCGGTGATGGCTCCAATCATCTGCCGTCAATGGAAGTCCAAGGGTGTAGGAAGAAGGGGGGGAGGGGGCGACCCTTTGGGCTATCCTGTCTAACTACAGTCTAACAGCACGATAGTTGCCCTTTGTAGTCTAAATTAACATTCCTTAATTTTCCCATATTTTTTGCCCAATCTTACAGTTCTGTTGGTGAATCGGGAGATTTGCTGTAGAACATTGTGGGACATTCTGCTAATATGCAATGTAAGTTAATTGATTGCTTTGGCAGGTAACTAATTGACTTAATTAAGAAACGTAAAGTCTTGCAGTCGCATATTAAGTGATGTAACTTGTAATACTTGTAATACTTTCATATTTGATATAAGCATTAAGAAGTGAGTAAAGTAGTGCGATTAGTTTATCAGCGAATTTAATCCCAATTTTAGGTGGATAAGAATACTATTGCATTATCAAGTGTGGGAATTTATTGATAACTTTACTTAATTAAAGTTGGTCTTGAAATATGTCATTTTTATTTGGAGAAAATACTGGATTTATCATTTCACATCGCTAGATTTCAGTTCTGGAAGCAAATTTCCTGAAATGTTTTTCGAGAGAATACAATATGCATCCCTTTTTCGAACTACACTTATTATAATTATATCAATATGAGACAGCTAATTACGTCAAAATTTCTTTTAATAATTTAAGTACAGTGGAACAGCGTTTAAAACATTGACGAGATCCTCTGAGCGTACGTGCTAAATCACTTTACAGTCGAATTTCAAAACTTCCTCTAAAACGGGTCCTCTGCGTGTCAAATTCTAAAAAGATTATTCAAGAAACAACTGAATCTCACAAACCAAACCTCCCGGTGCTTAACAAAAACACAGTTTATTAACAAGGCGGCCTGAGGCCTGGAGACTAATAGGCTTATGTACGGATAATTATTCAATACTGATAATTATGATTCCGAAGGAATCATCTTCATCTTACAGCGTCAATTAGTATTACCTCCTTATCTTCTTCCTAAGTGCGGACCAGTGGCCGACCAGTGCAGCCGACCAAGCTCTTCCGTTCTTTCGCGTAACACTCATTAATCTTTTAGTCCGGCGTGTTGTTGTTGCTCGTTCTGTTGCTCGCGCGTTTCTGTCGTTATTTGTTCTAAAATGACAGCTAATTACCACGCTATTTCTTCTCCTGATAAGAAGACAATGTTGGGGCGGTTCTCCCTACCAATATTTGGATACGTCGCTTTTGTAAGTTTAAACTTTATTAGTTGATCAATAATTTAAAACTTTACCTTTACAATTCCAAAATCAAAATTTAAGTTCAATTGAGTGCTGATCGGTTGTCTCCAATGAGTGGATACATTATAGCGCCATTGCCCATTAATGACATCATTGGTGATAGAGCTGATAAAGCTAAACATGTTTTTATTCTTACTTGTTTCAACCCGCAGCCAATATTATATTTATTTATTCTCGGGAATTAATATTTAATCTGGATTCCCTGCAGGCGTTGGTTCTGATCCTGTTTGGAGTATGTACGACTCTGGACGGAAACAGTGTTCTGAAACTGGGCGAGGGAGCCAATAACAGGACCAGGATTATTATACCTGCTGGAGCTAATGCTATGATGGGGTCTTACGGAAGTTAGTACTGTTTAGTTGGACTTTTAACCGGGTTAAAAACCTGGCCCGGGTTTCGCCTTTTAGGGGTGGTGAGCTGGGGTTTTTGTACCTTAATGTTATTTGGACAACTGAACGTCAGTTTTATCTTCTCTCACTAATTTGAAACAGTTGACCGTGCTGCTGCACAATCTGTATGGGTACCTTAACCAGTTAAGTGTAATTAGGTAATTAAATACAGTACGACCGAGTTCTTGATCTGGAGATACTAATTTTACTAAAGTTTGTATCTCCAAATATTAACTTAGAGTTAGAGTAATTAGTGTCCAGACCAGCCGAGGTTTTTGAAATAACCGGGTTAGTTCAATGTAACCTTAGACACTAAGTCTAAATTCCATCCAATAAAATCTTCTCAGTCATATATATGTATGATCTCTGGCAATATAAAAGACAAATCATACCGTTTTAACTTGTATGAATGAAAAGCATTAATAACCTAAAGTTAAACTTTAGGTTAACTTAATTCAGCATCAATCTATTTTTAGAAATTCTTTATATTATTTAAACTTCTATCTTTCACCAATTCGCCAGGAAGAATATATTCCGGAAATTATTTGTCTTTTTTATTGCCAGAGATCATATAAGACTGGGAAAATTTTATTGGATGGAATTTAGACTTAGTGTCTAAGGTTACAGAGAACTAACCCGGTTATCTCAAAAACCTCGGCTGTTCAAGACACTAATTAAGTAATTACTCTAATTTTATATGTTAAACCCTTTTTTACGGAACTTTGTAATTAAAGGCACGTCCAATTTTTATTAAACCGTACCCACGTACTGTTTTACTTTTACCCATATTGATGGACAGCAGTATAATTTTAAGGAGACGTTCAAACAAAATTGACATCAAATATTATAGTTTTCTCGCTGAGCTGCGAAGAATTGACATCGTCGATCAAGCAAGTCTTCAATTTAAAACTCGTCTTAAAATTTGCATGGCTTGTTAAATCAAGCGTTATACGCTTGATTATCTTATCAAGCTTGAAAGCAATAAAAAGCCCATGAATTGAAAGGAAAAGCGGCAGAATTTTTAAATGTTCGTATTTAAGACCTCACAGTATACACTGCTCAGATACAGAGAGTTTAGTCATAAACGAAATATAAAAAGACTTGCACAATAATTATTAATGCAGTTGAAGAATTAAACATCTTATGCGTATGGTTTAAAATGATGCACGTAGGACTAGGCACACTGGAAGTGGGTGGTATATTTTTACCAACAAATTCTCATTTCAGTGATGATGGACGCAACAGCTATGTGTGTCATGGGTTTTGGATTCCTCTACGCTTTTTGTAGGTTTGTGTGTATGTCTATGCAGACCGGTTCAGAATATCGTCAAAATTTGGTGAATTTCCAGCGGTGTGAAAATTGTGTCACACCACAACAAAATTAAAATTAATTCAGGTTAATAAAAAATAAATCTACGGTACCGTAACAATAACAGTAACAAGAAAATAAAGCTGTAAAAGTTGCAATTGCAACGGATCGACTTAATGAAAGTAACTGAAATACTGAATAACATAATTATAATGATTAAATTAATCGATTATCACACTTTAATTTCTATCCGGCCAGGAAATATACCTGGGGAGGCATTGCATTCAACTACTTGATCTGTGGAATGTGCTTCTTATGGTGCCATGTTTGCACGTGCATCATCCACGCTATTTTCAACGGAGAGTTCGTCAAAACTGAAATAAACCTTGCAGCGTGAGTAATTATTTTATTTCAACTCGCTCAGAACATGTTTTTTAAGCTTTATCGGTTTTTGGGGATTCCAGGAATAAAGTATATAATCGGGAACTATCCGGGAACTATACGGGAACTATCCAATAAGCTCTACCTCCATTCTACAGGATGATAAGCGCTGATCTGGTAACAGCAGCAGTTCTCATCACATTCGGAGTGATTTACGGCTTCGTGTCTCCTTGCCAGCTCATCGTCATCTGTCTCTTGGAACCCCTGGCTATGAAATTCAACGAGCACATCGTCGTTCATTACCTTAACGTTAGTTGAACGAGTCTTAGCAAAACGAGCTATTTTTCGTTATGACTTATTTTTAATGTTTATCGGTATTATAGTCTTCATATTCCTAAAAGCATAAAGTGTTTCGCAAAGTCTCAGTTAGGTCTCACGACTTAATTTGTCATTCCAATCTAAATTTAATTTAACGAATTTATTTGTACTCATGGATCATATTCATACTGAAAATTGAATTTGCAAACTACCTGTCCCAGTACATCAAGACCAAACAATTTTACAAATATTTTAGTTTTTAAATATAACTTGCCCCTGCAACACCACGGTTGGCAACATTTCAATATTTGATATTTCAGACTTCAGACGCGGGAGGCTCGATCCTAACTCACGCATTCGGTGCTTTCTTCGGACTGGGCTTAACCCTGGGACTTGGAGTAAAACCCAAACACATTCCAGAGGAGAACAGGCTCACAAACTACGTGTCTGACACCTTCTCTCTGGTGGGAACTATCGTCCTCTGGATGTTCTGGCCTAGTTTTAACGGTGGGTAATCACGGATCCCTCTTAGAGATGCCGGTTTAGGGGGTTTTCCAGCCTATTTTTAGCCAAGGGTAATTTTAAACCACTCTTTTAACTGGAGGTTCCAATGGTTGGGACGTTGTGAGCCGGGCTCCGGAGTGGCTGAGGGGCAACATTTGTAGCCGTTAAAACATTTAGGGATTGGGATGCAATCATACAGTTGCATGATGAATATTAGACTTTTAACTGCTGAGACCTATCACGATCAGCGATTTTGAAATATTATCATTAGGCTTTCCATCCTTAAATAAATAAGTTATAACTTATCTTGTATTGCATAAGTATAACCGTCAAAGTATTTTTATTATGCTAAATCGTCATTATTAAGCAGAAATGTCGAAGAGACGGCTTTCTAGATTTTAGAGAAATATAATTATAAATGCACAGTCACCTAAATCGGGCTAAATCACCGTGATAGAAACTGAGTATACAATTTGCATAATCAGTGAATACAATTTGATCATTGTAGCTGAGAAAATTAACTAGACAATGCGATGGTAAGGGAATTTGCTAGACATTTTTTATGAAAGCTGTCAAATCTCTTTTTCGAACCAAATTATCTCACAGTTCCCTCAAAGTACCAAGAAGTTCCTCTTATCACTCTAATGATTATTTATTAGTTTGGGTGTAATATTATGAAAGATATAGCACAAAATAACTGTTAATAAATGAGTAATGAAGTACGAACTAACTATTTTGTTCAAAGAATTCCGATTTAAAACAGATCTAACATCACCTCCCTCAGGATCTTTGTTGTTTGACGACGCTTCAGTTCAACACAGAGTGGTGGTTAACACCTACCTGGCTATTTGTGCCTCTTGTGTGACCGCCATGGTCACCAGTCACCTTGTTCACGGCGGTAAAATCAACATGGTGAGTAGTAAGTATCATGGGTATTGAACAGTCAACATATGTTCCACATTGTGAACGCCTGATTAAACAACATAGATGTTTATTGGAATTTGATCTCGATGTCAGTTAAATTAGTGGGCCTGTTTAGTTATAATTCTCCCACGAAGTCATTTATTTGGAGTGGCCGGCATATGGACACGGTACAACCGGAATTTCAGGAATTTCAATTAATTGGCATCTTAGTACCATCCGTTACTTGTTCGTGGTACAAATTTTAACTCGGAAACTTAACCCAACTAACACCCCATCCCTCAGTATACCCGACTAAACCCAATTCAACTAACACCCCGTCCCTCAGTATACCCGACTAACACCCTACTAACACCCCGTCCCTCAGTATACCCGACTAACACCCCGTCCCTCAGTATACCCGACTAACACCCAACTAACACCCCGTCCCTCAGTATACCCGACTAACACCCCGTCCCTCAGTATACCCGACTAAAACCCAGTCCCTTAGTATAGTGTATACCCGACTAAAACCCCGTCCTTCAGTATACCCGACTAAACCCCCGTCCTTCAGTATACCCGACTAAACTCAATTAACACCCCGTCCCTCAGTATACCCGACTAAAACCCCGTCCTTCAGTATACCCGACTAACACCCAACTAACACTCCGTCCCTCAGTATACCCGACTAACACCCAACTAACACCCCTTCCTTCAGTATACCCGACTAACACCCAACTAACACCCCTTCCTTCAGTATACCCGACTAACACCCAACTAACACCCCTTCCTTCAGTATACCCGACTAACACCCAACTAACACTCCGTCACTCAGTAAACCCGACTAAAACCCAACTAACACCCCTTCCTTCAGTAAACCCGACTAACACCCGACTAACACTCCGTCCCTCAGTATACCCGACTAACACCCAACTAACACCCCGTCCCTCAGTATACCCGACTAACACCCAACTAACACCCCGTCCTTCAGTAAACCCGACTAAAACCCAACTAACACCCCGTCCCTCAGTATACCCGACTAACACCCCGTCCCTCAGAATACCCGACTAAACCCAACTAACACCCCTTCCTTCAGTATACCCGACTAACACCCCGTCCCTCAGAATACCCGACTAAACCCAACTAACACCCCGTCCCTCAGTATACCCGACTAACACCCCGTCCCTCAGAATACCCGACTAAACCCACCTAACACCCCGTCCCTCAGTATACCCGACTAACACCCCGTCCCTCAGTATACCCGACTAACACCCCGTCCCTCAAAATACCCGACTAAACCCAACTTACACCCCGTCCCTCAGTATACCCGACAAACACCCCGTCCGTCAGTAAACCCGACTAAACCCAACTAACACCCCGTCCCTCAGTATACCCGACTAACACCCCGTCCCTCAGAATACCCGACTAAACCCAACTAACACCCCTTCCTTCAGTATACCCGACTAACACCCCGTCCCTCAGAATACCCGACTAAACCCAATTAACACCCCGTCCCTCAGTATACCCGACTAAAACCCCGTCCCTCAGAATACCCGACTAAACCCAACTAACACCCCTTCCCTCAGTATACCCGACTAACACCCAACTAACACCCCGTCCCTCAGTAAACCCGACTAACACCCAACTAACACCCCGTCCCTCAGTATACCCGACTAACACGCCGTCCGTCAGTAAACCCGACTAAACCCAACTAACACCCCGTCCCTCAGTATACCCGACTAACACCCCGTCCCTCAGTATACCCGACTAACACCCCGTCACTCAGTATACCCGACTAACACCCAACTAACACCCTTATCTCCTCAGTTGGAAGTTCAGAACGCCACTCTAGCAGGGGGTGTCTCTATCGGTATGAGCTGCAGCTACAACGTTGAACCTTGGGTGCCCGTCCTCATTGGTGGTCTAGCTGGTGCTTTGTCCAGTGTTGGGTACGGACACATTTCCGGCTGTATGGAGGTGAGAGTTTAACTTTGTAACATTTCATCTGATTGAAATGAATGTTTGAGTTATTAACTCCCCGAGTTATTTGTTATTAGAGTTATTTACTCCCTGGCAGAACCTGGGAGCAATGGACAGTGCTGGAGCCACTCAGTTACATGGAATACCGGGAATATTTGGAGCTCTGGCAGCAGGGATTGTAGTCCTCGCAACCACCAACAACCAGTAAATTACCATGTCACATATTTTATATGAAGATATCAGAACTTTATTATATGTAAAAATGTTCCCACATTACGTTAAAACTTAAAACTTAATCATTGCTTGTAGTTTGTACGTGACTTTCAGTTTTAACAGGTCACTCATTTAAATTTAATTTCTTCAGATACTTCGCCGCCGATACAGTATGGACAGAAATGGATGACAACACAAATGGGAAGCAGTTTGGGATGATAATAGCTTCGATACTCGCTACTGTAGCTATAGCCGTAGCAACTGGAATTCTCAATGGTAAATTATATTGTTTTTAAAAAGTTTTATTTACATTTTATACATATTTCCTATTATGTAATGTTTAAGGCAGCCACTATTAAATCGGTTCAAATACTTTCGATTTTGAAAATATTAAAAACATTATTATAAATAACATATTTATATATTCTGTGATTAAATTTATTTTGTTGATTATAATGTTGTGATTGCATATTTATTGTAAACATATTATATTTCAATATTATTTATAAACGCGATGGAAATATTTTAAGCGGATAATATCCTGTCCAAACCCAGGATACATAACATGAAAAATTTGTTGTAACTTTGTATGAAAAGTATTCTGCATTAATATGTTTAATTATTCAAATAATCTAACCATTATGAGTATAAAACTTATCCTTACAGGACTGTTGATCCGTGTGCCAATTTGTGAGAAAGTGGAGAGGAAAATGTACATCAACGAGGCACCATACTTCGAGGTAACTTACTTCTTGGTTTGATAATGCTACAATTATTACAAGACTTTTAATATAGACGGCAAATAAATTTGTGCCGCAAATTCGTTTGCCAAACGAAAAAACTCCGTACGCTTTCTTGCCATTTTTCTATTTCACCTAATGTTAATAGTTACCGGATGATGAAGACACCACTATAAAAGTCTCAAGTGCTTAATTTTCAAGCGTGTAGTGAGTCTCCTTGTTAAGCTGTTCCAATAATTTCATCGTCAGCATGTTTTAGAGAAAAAATAATTTATAGTATCAGTAAACACGTGATTGATGTGTCGTCATAATACGTGGTGTGACGTCATAATACTTGGTGTGACGTCATAATACGTGGTGTGACGTCACATAGATAAATGTTTTTCATTGTGTAACTGTAAAGCATTTTAAATGAATAAAAAATAATTGTGATATTCAGGTTTTAACCTGCATTTTTTAGTGCCGAGTAATGCCTCCTGGTAGTGTTCCTCAATCAATCAATAAATTAGCTTGAAAATTATTTGTATTTTCACTGTTGATCATCGATTCGTGGATTGATAAAGCTCTAGCTGAAGTAATCGATAGCACAATTTTCATGTTCGTTTATTTATTTTCTAACAATTTACCCGACTGTGAAGTGTATTACATCAGCCATAATCAACTGGTATTGGAAATGGAAAGTTTGAGATATTTGATATGTCCACCTATCGTGATTAAAATTACTTCGCCTTGAGCCTTGGGGATACTGCGGAGTGATGAAACTCCATTTGTGTTTCACTATTCAATTCTTAACAGTTGATATAACAATTATTGTCCTATCATATTTTGTGATTTAGGATAGTTATTTAAAATTTTAAAGACCCATGGCTGGATTGTCAAATTGTACATTTATTCTGACACCGAATTTCATGTTTCAGTTATCTCAAAGGGTCGTGTATCAATGTGAAACTCACAACAACGGTGAAGATAAACTACAAGTACAGAGTGGGCCACGAATTACAGACCTTTTCTAAACTGCTCTAGTTTGGTCATTTCAAGTCCAATCTTTACAAATTTGGTCTTTTCTTGAAGCTTCGATAAAGAATTTTTATTTATTATCATGATTTTTAGGGTCACAGTTTTGAGGGTCACGGACTATACCCCTTGAGGAAAGTCTCCCCTGAATGGCGTGCTAACTAGTGGCTTTCTATCAACAATATTCCAAAAAGTATTCATCTAAGCATCAAGATAAGACCAAGTTTGTGAAGATTGAACTTGAAATGACCAAACTAAAGCAGTCTAGAGAAGGTCTGTAATTTGTGGCCCATCCTGTAGAAATTTGTCATACGTTGTATGACCCGCCGCGCACGAAGTGCGCGGCTCCCCCTGTATCGTCAGGACGATAAACCATAGTGAAACGACCGTGGGGGTCGCAACGTGATACAAGTAGAAATGCAATAAACAGTCAGCTGTTAATAGTACTATGTTTTCTAGAACTATTAAAACTGCTACTTATGTATTAAACAGGTAGGGATGTTATACCGATTGTTTGGTCTGTGGTAGTAGATTTTACAATTTTGTATCATTATTCTTTATTCCATAATGAATAATATATCGTCAATACAGGAGGGTTATGATTATAGAGAATATGTCTGAATATGTTTCATTTATTTAATGTATCTGCAAATAAAATTTCAAGCCATTTTAATGTACCAAAACTAACCAAAATTTATGAATATAAGTATCTTTAAAGTATCAAATCTATTTAAGAAACTGTGCTACATTTTCATGTCCAATTTGTTCATATACTGTTTTATACTTTTATAGTACTAATACGCTACGTATCTTAATCTACTCAATGAGTATAAGTTTATTATTAACTATTATCTCTATCATAGTTATTGATTATGATATTTAGTCGTTTTCTTGTAATACTTGAAGTGTTCATGATTTAATGAAACTGTGTTATTAGCATGGTTACGCGGTTAATTATTGTTTATTATTTTCGGTTATTAGGATTACCTTAATATCTTATAAATGTCTAATAAAAAGTTTATAATGTTTAATACTTTAATATATTAAAGTATTAAACAGTATAAACTTTTTGAAGTTTGTATACAATTCATATTGTATACAATTCATATTGTATACAATTCATATTGATTAGAATAATTTCATCCCATAATAAAACTTGTGGTTGGTCTTTATAGTTTCAATCTTATAAAATACAGAAAATACCCGAAATACCGAAAGTACCTTCCAAAATCCTGACTGCAATTATTCTCTCTTAATTATTTCTACTTGCTATTTCTAGTTTCTACTTCCGTCTTTTATCAAGTGCTAAAAATCTCTTAACTGTAGGACCACTCTTTTGCTCTAACCAGAGCGCTTGTTAAGTAGCGCGCGCCCGCCGCGCCGAAGGCTCATTACATGGTTATGTGAATTGTGAAACCACTCATTAACTTATTAAAACCTGTTGATAAAGTTCAGTCTAAAAAACCAAGGTTTCAATATTTCTCCCAACCCATCAGGGTATTCAAGAGATTTGCAATTTTTCTCAAACGTAATAAAAAGGCTCCTGATAACTGAAATTAACTTTATTTGAAATTAGAAGTTATATTATCGTACAAAACATGTATTGTCAAACAAAATCAGAAAACATATCATACAATTTCAATTAGCATTGTAGTAGTTAACAATCAAGGAATCAAGGAAAACACCGCCACGTTCATAGGAATTCCATACATCATAATATATCCAAAATATATGCAAAATCACGCAATTTCAAACCAAAAGCTGATTAATTTTCAAAAGTTTCTGATTCGAGCCTAAATGTTTCTCCATATCAATCCTACAATCTCTCTTAATAAGTGCCATTCCAATTCTATACCATGTCATCTGTGTATCCCTAATTGAAGAAGTCCAAAGCTAAATTCATAATTACATATTAACAGTCATATGATGATGGAGGTCATGCAATTCGTATTTTAATAACTCTGATAATATCATTTCGTCATTGATTTGGTCAAATTTCCAGGTAAATGATAAGAAATTCATGCACTTCCATAGCCCTAGTGTTGTCATAAAAAGATATACATATAAAAATATCATGCAGAATACACCCTAGGTGATTTGTCGCTATAAAATATTGTTGAATTAATTAATATTATCAAAAGTTTAAAGCAAATAATGAATCTTCCCCTGTTATGTCATGTGATATATGCATCTGAAAGTGAAATAAAACAAAATAAACTCTCTATAAGGTCCCTCGCGCAGCTAAACAGCTAATTAAAAGCAGTCGGCTGATCCCTGTATCTGATAAACCTTATATTATCTCTATCAGTAATCTACTTGAAGTCTACTAACTCCTCCACGTAGGAAGCAGGGAAGAGGCCTCTGTTAGTTCGGATCCTCCCGTAGATCCATCCGTTGTTCTGATCTTCTAGACGAAATATCACCTGAATATGAGAAATATATGAGAAATGTAAGTCAGAACTAAAATTACAAGTGCGAGAATAAAATTGTATTTTAATCTAATAGTAAAAAATTAACATTAAAGAGAAATAGAAAGTACCTGTCGGCTGTCCAGCAGATATGGTGATATTAAAGAGAAAGAGAAATAGAAAGTACCTGCCCAGCAGATATGGTGATATTAAAGAGAAAGAGAAATAGAAAGTACCTGTCCAGCAGATATGGTGATATTAAAGAGAAATAGAAATAGAAAGTACCTGTCCAGCAGATATGGTGATATTAAAGAGAAAGAGAAATAGAAAGTACCTGTCCAGCAGATATGGTGATATTAAAGAGAAAGAGAAAGACGCAGTACCTGTCCAGCAGATATTGAGATATTAAAGATAAAAAGAAAGAGAAAGTACCTGTCCAGCAGATATGAAGATATTAAAGATAAAGATAAAGAGAAAGAGAAAGTACCTGTCCAGCAGATATGGTGATATTAAAGAGAAAGAGAAAGACGCAGTACCTGTCCAGCAGATATTGAGATATTAAAGATAAAAAGAAAGAGAAAATACCTGTCCAGCAGATATGAAGATATTAAAGATAAAGAGAAAGAGAAAGAGACAGTACCTATCCAGCAGATATTGAGATATTAAAGATAAAGAGAAAGAGACAGTACCTATCCAGCAGATATGGTGATATTAAAGAGAAAGAGAAGGACGCAGTACCTGTCCAGCAGATATGGAGATATTAAAGAGAAAGAGAAAGAGAAAGTACCTGTCCAGCAGATATGGTGATATTAAAGAGAAGGAGAAAGACGCAGTACCTGTCCAGCAGATATGAAGATATTAAAGATAAAGAGAAAGAGAAAGTACCTGTCCAGCAGATATGGTGATATTAAAGAGAAAGAGAAAGACGCAGTACCTGTCCAGCAGATATGGAGATATTAAAGAGAAAGAGAAAGAGAAAGTACCTGTCCAGCAGATATGGTGAGCTCATCAGGACGTTGGGCCTGGTAGTCATACAAACAGCGCAACACAGCCCCTCTCTCTGGAATCTTCTCTAAATAGTTGCTGGGGAAATATCCCGTCTGCCCGTTGCACACCCCCTGATAGGAACAAATATATTTAATGTTTAAACATTTCAGAACATTTTCAGAACAAGACACTAGTATATAAATCAAAATCTCGCTCTGCAGAAAAAGAATGAGATTTCAGATACAGAGAATCTCAACTATGGTAATATCTACGGAATGGTAATATAATACTAGTGTAACCCGGCCTTCGGCCGGGATTTCACTGCCGCAGTTTAAAAGGGTAGGAGCATTTACCCGTTGAGTCAAAACCCGCATTAGGTGAGCAATTCTATTCGGAGTGCCCTCACGTATCCAATGGTATCTTAAACAATAGTAATAGTATCTTAAACAATAATCAATAGAAATTAACCCTTAACACCACACCCGCCTATCATATTTGTGAACACGCATAACATTGTCGTATGAAAGTATGAACTCTTTCTCTGCAGTCCAAACAGTGCCCCTCCCCTAATGAGATTATAGTATAGACAGCGAATCTTACCCGGGTAACTCAATTACACTAATTATGCAGCTACATATGCGAGCCCCGTAACTCTTACCGTTCTGCTCAAGGCATTTTATGTAACATTTGTGGTACAAAACCATCAATTAAACCACTTACCAACGACCGATTTAAAAAACCTTTATCATTTAACTTCGTCAGAGTTTTGTCGGCACTTTACCGAAAAAATCAGTCCCGCAACTCTTACCGTTTTCTTGATTAAGCCGCTCAGAAATTACAAACAGACAGACAGACAGACAGACAGACAGACAGACAGACAGACAGACAGACAGACAGACAGACAGAAAACACACATTCTGGGATTATTAGTTAGATAATCAACTTTAAATGATTGGTACCTTGTGCCAGTCCTCATTCGTCTCCTCTACAACATCTACTCTAAACCCGGGCGCGCACCACGCTTCACTGCTGTGTTCCAGGTCTTTATACTCGTACAGTGCCACACACACGTACAACGAACCTGAGTGTGGTCATGGTTACTGGGGTTGTTATGGTTACTGGGGTTGTCATGGTTACTGGGGTTGTCGTGGTTACTGGGGTTGTCATGGTTACTGGGGTTGTCATGGTTATTGGGGTTGTCATGGTTACTGGGTGTTGTCATGGTTACTGGGTGTTGTCATAGTTACTGGAGGTTGTCATGGTTACTGGAGGTTGTCATGGTTACTGGGGGTTGTCATGGTTACTGGGGGTTGTCATGGTTACTGGGGGTTGTCATGGTTACTGGGGGTTGTCATGGTTACTGGGGGTTGTCAAGGTTACTGGGTGTTGTCATGGTTACTGGGGGTTGTCATGGTTACTGGGTGTTGTCATGGTTACTGGGGGTTGTCATGGTTACTGGCATGGGGGTTGTCATGGTTACTGGCATGGGGGTTGTCATGGTTACTGGCATGGGGGTTGTCATGGTTACTGGGGGTTGTCATGGTAACTGGGGGTTGTCATGGTTACTGGGTGTTGTAGTGATAACGTGATAGCACTATTATCTCCAGGAGTAAGAGAAAGTATTTGATTTCAAAGTTTACCTTCAACTATAGGATTCTGCACTAGTAAGTTCACTTCTTCAGGAGGAAAGTCTGGTCGCACTATCTCTGGAAGGATAATTGAAGGTCAGCTACACGAAGGGATACAATCCAATTTAGTAATATAAGACTGAAAGCCGTTTCAATTGACGAAGGTCCTCAATAATGCTTTTATCATCCGATAATCGATATCCATATATTATTATATGTACAGAGTACCCACATTGAGCTATAAAATTGAATCACAGTTAAAGCGCTGGAGTACTGTACATACCTGAGTACACTAAAATAAGCCGAGAATCTTAATAACATCCAGCCCAATGCTCCAATGACTAACAATGGAATTAAGTGTGCTAGAAAAGTAGAAACTTGTGAATCTTTAGACATAAAACATCAATTTCAGCAGATCTACCCTAACACAGCGACCACTGACAGGTGTAACCACAGTTAGTGAGTAGTGACCACAATAACCACAGTTAGTGACCACAATGACCACACTTAGTGAGTAGTGACCACAATAACCACAGTTAGTGAGTAGTGACCACAATGACCACACTTAGTGAGTAGTGACCACAATAACCACAGTTAGTGAGTAGTGACCACAATAACCACACTTAGTGAGTAGTGACCACAATAACCACAGTTAGTGAGTAGTAACCACAATAACCACAGTTAGTGAGTAGTGACCACAAATCACAATGACCACCATAAATGACGAATACAATGACCAGCATTGTGTGTGCCACGACAACGCACCGTCATACTCATTACAAGGACTGGTAGGAGTACTGCGAACACGTGTTAATGATGTTTTGTGAGAGCAGAGTTTTGGGAGTTCCAACTTGTCGTGAGACTGAGACTTCGTGTACTTTGCTCTATCTGCAACCACGGTTACCATGGTTACCATGGTAAAAAATAACCTGTTGCTTTGAAACCTTATATAATTGTAACTCCATAAACTCAGGGGGTAGTATCACCCTTAAACTTTAAATATAGTAGAATATGTAATTTTTCTGTCCTACTAACCAGGAGGTTTGGGAGGAGCTAGGGGTGGTCTCCTCTGGTGCTGATCTGACTGTCTGATTATCATGGGAGCTTTTATCTCTTCCTCCCTGTGAAGAGGAAGGTTTTATTTGTTATTCATTTACACATTACGGTCAGTATGTTATTGTCAAGATCAGTCGCTAAGTCAGTAATATGTATTAACACGACCAAGATCTAACGGTTTATAAATTGGGTATTGTTAGATATACGATCAGGTACAGATTCTGACACTTAAACGTTTGGTAGGAAAGCAGGGGTGTTAACCACTACACTGTAACCTGGTAGGTTTGGGAGGGGGTTTAGGAGGCAGGATGACACTGAGATCTGGTTTAGGAGGAACAGTTGGTGAAGTACTCTTTGTTCTGAGTGGAGCGCGCCCCTTCCTCTCAGGTAGGAGTGGGGGAGTGGCCCGCTCTACCACCTCACTCCCATCCTCAAATATGGAAGCTTGTATTGTAAAGTCTGAGTCCAACATTGTTCCGAATGTGTTAGGGGTAACGGAGCGGGTGATGGTGACCTCAGATTCACTGTCGTTATCTGTGATTGTCGGTAAGTCTGTCTGATTGTCTGTATGTTTGTCTGTATGATTGTCTGTTTGTTTGTCTGACTGTTTGTCTGTCAGTGCCTTATAGTCTGCTATGTTTAGGTACGTGTCCATTTCCACATATTGACTGATATAATACCTCATTATAAAACAATACTCTAACAGATCCAGCTCAATAAACTGCCGGTAACTATCTTGATATTACCAACTGTTCCGTTTAAAACACAACTGATAATGAGAAAGATAATGTAATTTAAGTAAGTGTTAGTTGACTTTACTTACTCTTCTGACTCGTCAGATGGAATGCTCTCTTTGTTGATTTCTTCTATATTATCGTACACATCTTCTACATCATCGTCATCTAACCAAGTAGGTTTTAATAATAATTTATAAAGCTATTAGAATTTATGCGGTTGAAAAGATGCCACAAGGTCTAAAAGGAGCCAACATATTTGTTATTGTCAACGTCGAAAACGAAAATATTATTATCAAAAACGATCGTTTGATAAGTTCCGAGCGAAACTAACCACTGGCGAAGTCCGCGAGGTTTGGAGCCTGAGCACCTTTCTGCAAAGTCCACCATTCTGCGCTAAGGGTCTGGTCTCTTCCGTCACTTATACCAGAGTCTGGAGCTGTAAGGAATTTGGGGTTAGCGTTATGTTTATAATTTGAACATTGAAGTACAGGGTGTACCGCATATTAAATTTGACTTTTTTCCACTTCTATAATTGACAAAGTCAAACTTCATTGTTATTATTCACATTTTTATGAGACCCCTTAATTACAGTAAGCTTAAGTTCCTGAAGTACCACCATAACAGAACAGCAATTTGTGAGAAATCAAGTAATGATATAGACTTGAAACTTGGTGTGCACAAATTTCATACATTGTGATGAAAAGTTTCGGCAATTGCTCTTTCATTAAATTATTTATTATTTTTCCAAATAAGTCACACTTTATGGGGTACACCCTGTATTTAATTTATAACAAAACGGGGCTAGTGTTCATTAGTGCGATGTAAGCTAACATGAGGTGAACAAAAAATGTGGCTTCAATTGAATGCTTTAGCTATTGTGCAGCCTTGAACACACAATTCACACCATCCCTGGAAATTATCAGGGATTTAGGTTATAATTATCATTGCGGTCAGCGGTCAGGAGTAAAGTTCTTGTTAAGCTAAGACTGAGGCTCACCAGCGAGTAACCTTATTAGTAATAACCTGGCAGTTACTATAGTGCTTAGTAATCAGTCATATAATGTTTGTACCGTCAGTCCAGTTTTTAAAGTCAGGTTTAGTTCCTGGAGCCAATGTCCACCACTCTTTGCCGAGCGTGTCGTTTTTATTCAGTCTGCTGTCAAATGTCGGAGTCTCGAGCTCCGGCGAGCTACCTGCAGTCAACACATGACGTCATAGCATGTGATTTTATAACACTTTAAAATAACACGTGGTAATATGAAACGTGAGTGGTATGGTGTGACTCAGTCATTCAGGTATGGTGTGACTCAGTCATTCAGCATGATAGTATCTGCACATGCCTTATTGGACAACTTCGCCTTTAATTTGAAGTAATAAAACCACTAAATAGTAAATATTGATGTCAAATCCGAAAACTGATTAAAACGAATCAATTTCGATCCAACGCATAACTGTCGTGCAAATTATCTAATGATTATTGGAAACAGAAAAGATTAAAAGTATATATTTAAATCACAGCACCGCAAACAAACACAGCACCAAAAAAATCACGTGACGTCATCAGAATTACATCACGCATCATACAATCACATAAAACCATCGTAAAAATCACGTGACGTCACCGAAAAATCACGCGACTTGAAAATTAACCACCACAAATCACACTTTTCTTACTGTCAACGTCGATACACTCATATATGTCAGAATCCGAGCCCTTATCATTGACTGAACACTCTTCTGGGAGGGATTTTGTAACACTTTTTAGTCTGACTGTTACGTAACTTTTCATAAGTAACACATTTTGTTTTCTTTCTAGAATACACAACTTTTTCCAATTTTCCGAATATACCAAATAAAATATAGCTGTTAAATTATAAATCGTTCGAAATTCGGACTATTTTCTCGTTGAGACACCACTAGCTTGCTTGTTTGTATGTGGGGCACGTGCTCTACCGGGGCTCTACCTCAATACCTAAGTAGGGAGGCTACCTCCGCCATTTATAATTCACATGAGAGATCTGACATTAGTCTCGAGGTTACACGAGGCTCATAAATGGGTGCTGCTCAATACCATTTAAACATTAGCCAGGGTCCAGCTCGAGTCTCAAGGAAGTGGCCAGGGTCTAGCTTGCCGACCTATCTCTTTAGCCTACACGGCTAGCAGTAGCAGGCGGTGTTGTTTTGTTTGTCATTGCTTGCCTTTTTGATGTCTATAGCATTTATCACAGTAAGCAAATTTGATAAGGAATTATTTTTTGTTGTGATGTAATCGTCGCGTAGTTCGTAAATGTTCAAAAATTTGCATTGCAAAAAACCTGTATATAGATGTTCGGGAATTTTGCCGTTTTCCTCACCTTTTTAATTTTATGAGAAACCAGCATTTGACCGGGACCGGGACCGGGAATAGCTCAAAATTGTCAATCCCGGTACCGGGATTCCCGGTACCGGGAATCCCGGTCGATTACTGGTGCATGCAACTGGCCAGGTTTAGGTATCAGGTGATTTTTCCTGCAATTTGGTAGTTGTGAAACATCACCTTGGATTTCTGTTGTCACAAAACGTACCTTTTTAGACCTTTTCTCAAAGCATATAATAGCATATAATAGCATATAATCGCATATAATAGCATATAATAGCATATAATAGCATATAATAGCATATAATAGCATATAATAGCATATAATAGCATATAATAGCATATAATCGCATATAATCGCATGTAATATCATTCGATCACATATATAATCCATTGGGTGGGCGAAAATTGTCCCCCCGACAATTGACCCCCGATAATTGACCCCCCGACAATGTAACTCAATACAACATCACCTCATACCATACTCCTCACGGTTCTCTTGATCTAGGAAGAATGCACCTTTGTTGTGGTGTGCCACACTCCACATGAATAGATTCTTGGAAAATTCAGATGCTCTCCCCATAGCTAGTGGCACAGACGGGAATCGAACCCGGGACCCTGTGAATGCGAGACATTTCACAAGCAGGCAGACTAACGAACTGTGCCACATAGCCATTTATAACTATAATGTATTATTTTAAACTGACTTGAAGCTCGTAAATGAAATGTCAAGGTTACGTGACAAGTTAATTGACCAATAAGAAGCAAGTACGTTATAATATCATCCGTCACGTGATATTCGTAACGATCTTGTTAAACATGTTCATATTTTCATTTTAACAGCGGTCCATCTGGAGCCTCAGGTTAGTGAGTTAACGGCAACTTTCCTATGCAGGACAATGCGGGTTCAAATCCCGCCTAGCCTACTTCTCCAGATGGATCGCTCTTTTAAAACATTTAATTTTATCTATTTAAACGTAACGACCATTGGTATTCATTTAAATGCGATTATAAAATATTATATGCTATTATATGCGATTATATGAATATATGTTGGAGATGGAACTATAACTCTTGAGTCTACCGAATGCGATTATATATGCTATTATATGCTATTATAAGCTATCATATGCGATTATATGATATTATATAATGCTATTATATGCGATTATATGATATTATGTGCTATTACATGCAATTATATGCTGGCGATTGAACTGTAATTCTTGAGTCTACCGAATGCGATTGTATGTTATTATTATATGCTATTATATGCAATTATATGCTATTATATGCTATTATATGCTATTATATGATATTATATGCTATTATTTGCGATTATTTTCAGTATTCATTCAGTATTCATTCAGTATTCATTCAGTAATCATTCAGTATTCATTCAGTATTCATTCAGTATTCATTCAGTATTCATTCAGTATTCATTCAGTATTCATTCAGTATTCATTCAGTATCCATTCAGTATTCATTTAGTATTCATTCAGTATTCATTCAGTATTCGGCATTTATTCAGTATTTAGCGGATTTGTTCATGTGGAGTGTGGCACATCACAACAAAAGTACCTCCTTCCTAGATCAAGAGTATCGTGAGATTTGTCCATGTGGAGTGCGGCACACCACAACAAAGGTGCATTCTTCCTAGATCAAGAGAACCGTGAGGAGTATGGTATGAGGTGATGTTGTATTGAGTTACATTGTCGGGGGGTCAATTATCGGGGGTCAATTGTCGGGGGGACAATTTTCGCCCACCCAATGGATTATATATGTGATCGAATGATATTACATGCGATTATATGCGATTATATGCTATTATATGCTATTATATGCTATTATATGCTATTATATGCTATTATATGCTATTATATGCTATTATATGCGATTATATGCTATTATATGCTATTATATGCTTTGAGAAAAGGTCTAAAAAGGTACGTTTTGTGACAACAGAAATCCAAGGTGATGTTTCACAACTACCAAATTGCAGGAAAAATCACCTGATACCTAAACCTGGCCAGTTGCATGCACCAGTAATCGACCGGGATTCCCGGTACCGGGAATCCCGGTACCGGGATTGACAATTTTGAGCTATTCCCGGTCCCGGTCCCGGTCAAATGCTGGTTTCTGAGCAATAAAATCGACAAGAGTATTAGCAGTTATCATTTGAAAGCAGAAATCAATGGTGCGCCGACTACTGGTTATGAATGATAATCCAGAAAGTGATAGATCTCGAAGATGATCTCCGTCTGACTAGTTGACGTAGAATTTACCATGATCTCCTTGTCCTGTCTGGTGTGGTCCTTTAAAGTCCCCACTAGGAAGTATTCCTACATGTTGGGTGCAGTCTTTGGTAGACTCAAGAGTTACAGTTCCATCTCCAGGATGATGCTTGGCAATCAGCATGAAAATAAATCTTTGAAAAGATCTTTAATAGGTTGAATGCATACGTTGGATCATATTCACCCTGCTACTATATGCGATTATTTGCAATTATATGCCAATTATTTGCGAGTATAAATAATAAAATGTGATTTTAAGAGATAATATACGTGATTATATATGTGATTAAATGCGATTATATGCTATTATATGCTATTTTGCGGAATTATTTTGCAATTATATGCGATTATTTGCAATTTTATGCCATTATATGCTATTATATGCTATTATATGCGATTATATGCGATTATTTTGCGATTATTTGCGATTTTATGCGATATTGCTATATAATGGTTGTTGCATAGCATTATAAAACGTTTGTACTGCAGCTATGAATTCTGTAACCTGCTCATTCTGTGACAAGTCTTTTGCCAATAAATATAGTCTGTCCTCACACATTAGTAGGTATCATCGAGAGAACCGAGAGTCAGATGAAAGTTCTGCAATTCTACTGCCGCTGTCAAAAGCTAACTCAGATGTGACTGATGTCAAAATGGAGGGTCCTGATTCTGTATGTTTCAGATGCTGATACAATAGTTTTCTGAAGAATCTCAGCAAGGTGGTTCTAACTCTGATGTACCAGGTAGTGGTGATGATGAATTTAGTGGTGTAACAAGTAGCGATGTATGAGTCCAACAAAGAATATAGTGCTAAAGAGTTAGAATCTGATACTGACTGGGCAACACGTAGGCAAGGGAAAAGGAGTACCAATCAAACAACCAAACAGTAAAAAGATATCGAGTTTACTTAAATCTCTAGACGTCCTGTTACAAGTAAAATTGTGTAAAGAGCAAAATAAATGTTTTGACATTTTATCTCATACATGATGAAAACCGAATTGTTTGTTGTCTTGATGTCAAATCCGAAAACTGATTAAAACGAATCAATTTCGATCCAACGCATAACTGTCGTGCAAATTATCTAATGATTATTGGAAACAGAAAAGATTAAAAGTATATATTTAAATCACAGCACCGCAAACAAACACAGCACCAAAAAAATCACGTGACGTCATCAGAATTACATCACGCATCATACAATCACATAAAACCATCGTAAAAATCACGTGACGTCACCGAAAAATCACGCGACTTGAAAATTAACCACCACAAATCACACTTTTCTTACTGTCAACGTCGATACACTCATATATGTCAGAATCCGAGCCCTTATCATTGACTGAACACTCTTCTGGGAGGGATTTTGTAACACTTTTTAGTCTGACTGTTACGTAACTTTTCATAAGTAACACATTTTGTTTTCTTTCTAGAATACACAACTTTTTCCAATTTTCCGAATATACCAAATAAAATATAGCTGTTAAATTATAAATCGTTCGAAATTCGGACTATTTTCTCGTTGAGACACCACTAGCTTGCTTGTTTGTATGTGGGGCACGTGCTCTACCGGGGCTCTACCTCAATACCTAAGTAGGGAGGCTACCTCCGCCATTTATAATTCACATGAGAGATCTGACATTAGTCTCGAGGTTACACGAGGCTCATAAATGGGTGCTGCTCAATACCATTTAAACATTAGCCAGGGTCCAGCTCGAGTCTCAAGGAAGTGGCCAGGGTCTAGCTTGCCGACCTATCTCTTTAGCCTACACGGCTAGCAGTAGCAGGCGGTGTTGTTTTGTTTGTCATTGCTTGCCTTTTTGATGTCTATAGCATTTATCACAGTAAGCAAATTTGATAAGGAATTATTTTTTGTTGTGATGTAATCGTCGCGTAGTTCGTAAATGTTCAAAAATTTGCATTGCAAAAAACCTGTATATAGATGTTCGGGAATTTTGCCGTTTTCTCACCTTTTTTAATGATTACAGAAAGAAACAGTGTCAGTAAGGATTTCCAAATTTTACTAGGGAAAGATTGAAGGCCGATACCATCAATATTAGACATAAAACATTATTTCGCAATTATTGGTAGGATTTTGTTCAGCAAATCGGAACTCAAGTTTAACAATTCTGAGTTTAATTTTACTAAGTTACCGAAATGTGACGAAATTCACTTTTCCTGGCATGGGTTTCTATATTTCCTGTATAAATCCATTCCAACTATAATAAGGACTGTTGATGTGAAAGAAAATCTATCTAACTAATATGCAATGACTGATGTGACGAAATTTACATTTCTTGCCCCTATTTTGAAGAATCATACCTTGATTAGGATATAATGTTTCTTTATCGCCATACATATGTCGATAAACTAGTTATTTCTCCAACAAAGAGCAAATAAAGTTGTGATATTTTTTTGTGACGAAATTTACATTTTTTACCATGTTCAGGTGTTAGAATTTTGCCAATGTTAACATATTACTGCCTTGTAATAATTTATATGACCGGTGTGTGGTTGAAATATTGTTTATTGATCCATAGTACGTAATATAGGGTGTTTAACTTTAAGTTGGTATACTAATATTTGCTCAATTTCACACATGTTGAGATATCATACAAATATATGTGACAAAGTTTACCTATTTCTGCCTTCTGTATTTTTATTTGCTTATAACAATGAGATATGTTAACAATTTCCAACACATTCAGCTCACAAAATAATGCTAGATTATTCGGCATTTCTTGTCAGGATGTCATAAACATCCCTCATATATAAATTCCTTAAATGTGTGACGGAGTTTACATGGTGCTACCATATAACGAAAAAAGTCGCTAAATATGTAGTTAATAGTCCTATGCAACTATCCTATGAACTGGAAATTCGAAAATTAGGTCAAACACGGCAGCAAGGGGCCATGTAAACTCTGTCACGTTTTTATAGTGTGACAAAGTTTACAACTCACTGCCGGCCAAATTTTAACGACATCTTATCATCTGATAAAGATATCGTTATGTGATAAAGTTTGCCTAGAGGATGAGACGATTATCCTAGCCATTGAGGGTTTCTATGGTTTCATAGTGTGACAAATTTTACCTCATCATGCCATTTAATCAGAGGTGGGCGCCGCCGAAAATGCTGCAGCGGCGGCGTGAGGCCGTATTTCACTCGGCGGCGGCGGCGTATCGGCGGCTGGAACCAATTTTTTGGCAACATAGTCATTGTACCACTGACTGACATCTTATAAGCTAATGTACACTTTGTGTGCTAAGGTTCATTTCAAAATTGAATGACGATTTGAAAGAGCAACTATTTATACTCTGTTCAGCAACAAGCAGATAGTTGGCTACGATAACGGCACAACTGATGTTACGAAATGTAGTTTCAAATTCTTTTGTAACACCCGAATGTCAAGACTTGGAGGCTGGCCAAATTAAATTATCCGTTGCGTAATTCGATGTACGTGATTAATTCATTTTTTTAACTGTTTAGGCAAAAATTTGACATTCGGCGCGCCGATCGAAATTTATCGGCGGCGGCGGCGTGTCGAATTTATCGGCGGCGGCGGCGTACCGGCGGCGGCGCCCACGTCTGCATTTAATAGGGTCACTAATATGTACCAATATCCTCAAACTTCAATGAACGTGTCCATATACATATATTAATATATTACAGGTAATATGTAATGACCTTCTTCTTGTAAGAATAAACACCACTCCTCAACTTTAAATGAACTAATTACAACAGCGTGATCGTTCACCCTCTGTTCACCCTTTTGGGAGAGTCACTTTGGATTTACATTGAGACATCTCTTTGTGTGTATTCCGTGTAAAATTATCTTTATCCCGGTTGTTGCGACAAGTGAAAATGCTCTTATTAGGGAAAGGAGTTTACTCGACGTTTCAATGTAACTACATCGTATTCATGATCTAAAAACAAGTGTTAAAAATTCAAAACGTAAAAAACATATATCTGAGGCAAAATTTGTGTACATTAATTTATTTTTAATCAATCAACTTTATCCAAAAATTCGATACAAAAAAGTCATAACAAAATTCTCTTTAACAAAAATCTCTTTGTGTGGAACACAGCGGTATTGTCTGCCTCGTACGATTGTAGAATTTACCATGATTTATACAACATTTTATAATTGTAGACTCTTGGTCTTCGACCTTTGGGTGGTGTGGTTAAGTGAGCTTTAGATCCGAATGAAATGAGTTACGTGGGGTTTATATCCGAATGAACTAAGTAACAAGTCTAAGCCTTCGTGTCTTTCAAACCCGTGTCAGTCGTGGTAATTAATTCATAATTTTCGACAGCTATAAGTATAACCTTATCCAACTACTATCCAATCTTGAAGATTAATCTTCAGTGATTTAAAAAGCTTTGAATCTAAACTTTTGTGCTAAGTTGATAGCTTATTAGCAACTTGGGCTTGACATTGAAGTTAATGAATGTGCTTTAGCCCGTACATTGCACCTTGCTGTTTACACTGATCTTCTTCTTCTTCTTCTTCTTCTTCAAACGACTTGTTATTCAAATTTCGTAGAAAACTCAGCTTGATTGACCCTACTCACAAGTTAGATGGCGTAAAATTATTTATTTAGGGTGTGATGAGCAGGATTACTTAACGTAATTAGGAAAAATTGATTCTGATTAAATTATAATAAAGTTCGTTTAACTGGTTTATGCAAAGTAAAACTGTCTTACCTTGTCCACCTTTCTTGTTCTGAAATGGAATGATTGATTAGTCAATTAAGTGATATTCGGAACTGCAATCAATTCATTTGCTGTTATAGAGTTTTCCATTTTTCAGCTTATTGCACGAATTTGTCGAATTATACTTAAAGATCCACGTTCACAACGATTTTAACAAAAACCATGCTATTTCGAATAAGGAACTTAAACTCTGGTCTAAACAACGGTGAACCACCTGACTGTCCACAAAAAAGTAAAAAATAAGAATATAATTAGGTAGTTATTAAGTTGAATAACATATGATATTCAATTTTTGTCGAAGTGACGACCCAATAACGACCCAATAAAATCATTTTAAAAACAATTGATACTATAGAAGTTACAGGTTTAAAAGTGGAAAACAGCAAATTTCACGGTGAAATTATGTTATTTACATTTTTAGACAATTTTTTCCCCTACTCTTGCCGAAGGCAAAAAGATCGTAGGGAATAAGTAATCGGATTTGGGTATATCATATAAGAGGTGGCCCGACGGACCTACGGTGATGACAAACGTCTGCTCCTTCGCAATATAGACCACTCCCCTATAATTATGTGTATAAAAGGAGTCTATTTTGCAAACGCGACGCCAGTTATGTGTTAATTAATTACAGGCATAGCAACCAGTTTTTGGTGTTTGACGACTGTTACATAGGTTTCCATCTGGTTACAATTTACTCTCATAACTAATTCATCAATTTAGCGTACTAGTCCTCTGAGCGGATCAATCATCAATTCGAGTGTTATTTTTATGAAACAAGCTTAATGAATTACCAAGTGATAAAATTCAAAACAAATACAATTATGATATCAGCTGATATAATAAACTTGCGTCTGATTATTTAATAGTTCGACACTGAATGGTAAACAGCAAATACATAGTTGAAAAGAGATGTTACTTTGCATTTACATTCAATGGGCAAATAAGATTGCGGAATGCTGACCAAAGAGGAGCGAAAAGAAAGAAATATCGTGCATCAAAAGCCGCCAAAAAGGTTGAGTGGATGAAAAACCATGTGGAACGGAACATCAAGGGTAAATTGGTTATAAACCTTTCTTCACAAGAAGTACCGGACATCGCGTACATGTATTTAGCAAAAGGTCTCAACTTTGTTGAGAGTAGACCAGTAGCAAAAGAAGATTTACTCTTTGACGTTAAAGAGTTCCTGCGAAAGATGGAATGGAAAGCATACTTCCACCAAACCCAAACAGATACAGCCGGTGATACTGAAGATATCCACAAGGATTTGCGACTACGGTCTAGAAGGCATCCGCAAGACTACAGTCATCCCCTGTTCGATGAAATCAAAACAAGATTGACGGGATTCGTCACAAACCCAAATCCTGACGACCCACATTCAAACCTTACTGATGCCGAACAGAGAGGAAAGGGCTGGGTCTTGAAATCAATAGAGGATCAAAGTATATTCGTCACGAGTGCGGACAAAGGTGGAGCTACGCTGCTTTTGGACTATAGGACCGTGATGGATACAGTTAAATCTGAACTGGAGAAGGAGACAAAATTTACAAAATTGGAGATAAGTGTAGGAGTGAAAATGGAGCAGACTCAATTGAAAGTGAAGGAAGCAGTCCTCAAACATCATCATCTGAACATCATCTCTGAGGAGGTAAAGAAGCGAATCACAGGTATAAATGACAAGGGGAACATGGTCCACGCACCTGAAATCCGCCCTGAAATACCATATGCGTACCCTTTATACAAGGTTCACAAACTATCTCAAGAACAAATCGAGGCAAAGACTATACCACCTGTCAGATTAGTTCACGCAACTAAAGGAGGGCCCCTTTATCGTTTAGAGAAGTTTGTGAGCCCGTACGTCACTCAGATCAGCAGAAAATACTGTGAGGAGGAGTTCATCTTGGATACCCCAGACATTATTTCTCAGATCAACAGCTACAACAAGGAGACGCTAAAGGGCGCTTCTAGAAACTTGCAGCTCTTTACTCTAGACGTGGCAGCATTATATCCTAGCATCAGGCCTGAACTAGCGCTTACTGCTCTTGAGGATGCCCTCAATAGTGATACCAACTTCTCACAAGAGCTAAAAGCGGCTTTGCATGAGTTCACTGACCTGATTTTCCGGGAGTCCTTTGTCACTTATCAGGGAGAGGGATACATTAACAAGGAGGGTATCCCGACGGGAAATTGTATCTCAAGACAAGTGGCAGATGTGACGATGCATTGGCTATTGTTTAAACAGATCAAAGGAAAGATGAAAAACTGGAGTTTGGTAGACCTCTGGAGGAGATTTATTGATGATGTACTTGGGGTGTGGTTAGGAACAGTCCGACAGTTCAATCTATTCGTGGAGCAACTGAACAAACTGGCAGAACCATTTGGAATCAGATTTGCTGACCAACAAATCGGTAAAACTGTTAATTTCCTTGACATCACTCTAACCTTGGATACTTACAACCAGATCCAATATAGACTCTACAGAAAGGAGACAGATGCTAGGAATTACTTGCGAACGGATAGCTTTCATCCTCACCATGTATTCGAATCTGTGGCGTTTTCCCAGATGATACGAATCATAGAAAGGAACTCGCAAGACTCAACCTGTGTAGAAGACTTAATGGAGCTGAAAGCAGATTTATCTAAAAGCGGACATAACAGCGTTAAGTTAGAGGAGATCGAGCCGAGAGCAGTTGTCAGAGTACTGGAGAACACCCACGGAGCCAACAGGTCTAAGGAGAGTGAGAACGCTGATAACTTAGTCTTTTCAGTACAACACTCTTCGGACAACATTCAGCTGAAGAAGTTGATTCACGAACTTGGACCGGACATCAGGAGGATATGTGGAGATATACGTGTGATATTTGCCACACGAAAACATCCTTCAATCGGAAACAGGGTAGTGAAGAATCGACAACTTGGAAATAAGGCTGAATGTCCCCAAAAAACATCACAGAAGTGCTCAGCCCCTGGATGCAAGACTTGCCCGGTATTGTTCGATCTTGACTCTAAGATCATGGTCAACGGCATGGAGCTTAATCTAGACGAATCCCTCACGTGCAAAGATAAGCACATTATTTACGTTGCACAATGCCAGCAGTGTAGGGCTATTGAGGGATCTGAGGACACTTACTTTGGGCAGACGTTGACTCCATTCCACATTAGGCTCAATGGGCACCGGAACAAGTTCAACATTGACGACCGTGCCCTCTACGAGCACTCAGCCTTATCAATGCATTGTTACGATGTACACAAGGACACTTTCAGTTTTGACTGTTTCAAATTCGGGATTGTGAAAAAGACTAAACCTTCCCTATTAGATAGGGAAGAGGCTAGATTTTGTGCAAAGTTTAGAACTAATGTTTGGGGTTTAAATAGGATGGAAATTAAAAGGTAGTTTTTTTGTGGTTTTTACCAATATCTGTAATTAATTAATTTTAACAATTTTGTGCCAATTTTGCGTCATTTTTCTTTATAAATTTTATCTACCACGCTATCAGTGAAACAATTTTATCGTATTCCAATTTCTGATCGACTTTCATGATATTCTCTAATCATGACCTTTTTATAAATTTTTGAATCTCTTTGACTGAGTATTATGATTGATTTTATCTGACTAATTTATTTCTTTTTTGTAGGCTCTAGCGATGTAATAAACGAAGTTTCCAAGCCAAATTTGTGTGTTTCCCTTCGTGTCCAAAATCAATCATAAAGTATCTTATATCAAATCAAAGGCTCGATAGTCGATGGTGCTGTAGCCTGTAGATGTGTCGAGTAAGCATCAAAATGTATTAGTTTATGTTTAAAGATACAATCAATAACTAAGATGAGACAGAATATTATATAACAGTCAATAAGGTTGGCATACGATACAATAATTATAGGACGTGACAATAGCATGATGTGTGCATTGTTTATACGAAACAAAACCGCGACTGCGCAAAATATGAAGTGTTTTTAAGTTTTGCACGCCTAATAATTAATAAAACGATCTGGGATGCAATATAACTATAAGTAAAACAATTACATTGTAGGGAAATTTGATCGTGCGTGGTGTAACCGCGGCGAAATTTTTGTTTGTACCAAATTTATTAAAATCGCGATAGGAGAGAAAAACATTAAGTGCCATCTTTTGGCGCTTATTACCAGTGCAGAAGATATTTTTATGTTCTGATATAAGTGGTCACCGGACCTGCATAGGATGTTTATTTGTTGTTCTTATATCCCCATTGGACACCTTGTTAACTGTGTGGATAAGCCAAGCAAGAGTTTTCCACATGAAATAGCTTTGCCTAAAATTGACAAGATAAAAATGAATCTGACTAACACCATTCTATAGATATGACTACGTCAAAAGGGCCTCAGTTGGATGTTCCTAAAATGAAGCTGACCATGAAGATGATACTCGTCCTCCTGTTTCAACTACATATTTCTCAAGAGAGTGCTGTCGAGATACCTGAAGAGATGACACCAAAAGCAGTCTCCATCTGGGCTGTTCAAGAGCGAAACCATTTTGCGAAGAGGGAAGCCATCACCAACGAATGTCCCAGGTGTTATCCGTACGCATACTATTACGGAGGCTATTGCTGTAAGACAAACAAGGAAAATAATGGTGTAAGTGGAGCAGGGTGCGATGGGAGTGAGCTAGGAAAAAAAAAAGCACGTGTTGTGAAGGAAATATTTTTATCCAGTGTACAGGAGGGAACTGTGTCAACAACCAGCAAATACATAGGCAACCGAATCGATGCACAATAACCCATCCTTATGCTTACTTTAACGGAGGTTATTGCTGCCAGACGAACAAGGAAAAGAATGATGGGAGTGGAGCTGGGTGCGATGGGAGTGAGCTAGAAAAAGATAGCACGTGTTGTGAAGGAGATGTGTTTACCCAGTGTCCTTGTGGGACGTGTGATGACTACCAGAAAGCAGAAGGTAGGTAAATAAGAGTCTTCCTGGCTCAGAGCAATAGTTCGCGGCTCAGAGCAATAATGCACGGCTCAGAGCAATAATGCACGGCTCAGAGCAATAGTTCGCGGCTCAGAGCAATTATGCACGGCTCAGAGCAATAATGCACGGCTCAGAGCAATAGTTCGCGGCTCAGAGCAGTAATTCGTGGCTCAGAGCAATAGTTCGTGGCTCAGAGCAATAGTTCGTGGCTCAGAGCAATAGTTCGTGGCTCAGATCAATAGTTCGTGGCTCAGAGCAATAGTTCGTGGCTCAGAGCAACAGTTCGTGGCTCAGAGCAACAGTTCGTGGCTCAGAGCAATAGTTCGTAAGTTGGTGGTTCAGAGCAATAGTTCGTGGCTGAGAGCAATAGTTCGTGGCTGAGAGCAATAGTTCGTGGCTCAGAGCAATAGTTCGTGGCTCAGAGCAACCTGCAACAGTTCGCGACTCAGAGCAATAGTTCGAGGCTCAGGGCAATAGTTCGTGGCTCAGAGCAATGGTTCGTGGCTCAGAGCAACAGTTCGCGGCCCAGAGCAATAGTTCGAGGCTCAGGGCAATAGTTCGTGGCTCAGAGCAATGGTTCGTGGCTCAGAGCAACAGTTCGCGGCTCAGAGCAATAGTTTGAGGCTCAGGGCAATAGTTCGTGGCTCAGAGCAATGGTTCGTGGCTCAGAGCAATAGTGCACGGCTCAGAGCAAAAGTGCGCGGCACTATCAGTAGGCAAAACGTTTACCTTATCACGTATTATCCCTATTATAAGCGTATTTGTCGAAATCGCCGGGTTTTCGCCGGATCTTCCGGTCTTCGTTGAGCCTTCGCCAAATAAAATGTTTACCTTACTTCAGATATCAATTTCAGCTGCCTGGTGATACAGGTTGAAAACAATAAGCGGAAAAGAATTTAAATATATAGTTCAAGGGGGCTATATTTATGAGTCGCATTTGAACTTGATTTCTCTTGGAGAATTTCTCTTTAGACTCTTAACTCTAAAGTTTCTAGCCTAAAATTTGTTCGCAAGTTAAGAGTCTAAAGAGAAATTCTCCAAGAGAAATCAAGTTCGAATTTAAATATGATTATAAAAACTAAATTAATATAGCTGAGGACACGTAAAGTTTATTATTTATAATTATAGTTTATACAAAATTCAGCCAAGTGTTTAATAATTGATAACAAAACTAAACACGAAATGTGCATCACTACATAACATACGGCACAATAACAATGCTCATGTCACCACAGTTATAATAAATACGGTTACTAGAAAATGAAATCTACAGTTGCTGGGATAACCACGGTTGCTGTAGACTCACGAAGGAATTTCTTGCTCGGCTCAGGGCGTCAAATAATCCATATGTCTGTGAACCGGACTCTCCATCAATCTTCAGACGTTATTATGGTTACTACAATTCACCCAATTACAATTGACCTTGATAAATAACGATATAATAACATCTAAGTCTAATTTGGTGACCTAAGTCTAAAAACTGATAAAAACAAAAAACTGTTTCATTCAGAACTTAGGAAGGGTCTACAATATGAAATATGTCCCAGTCGACTGTATAAAACAATGTACAGTAAAACCCCGATTTACCGCGCCCCGATTTACTATTTTCTCTTTCTCAAAATTCACTTAAAAGATTTTTTGAAAGATTTTTTGAAAGATTTTTTGAAAGATTTTTTGAAAGATTTTTTTTGACAATTTTGATCCTTTTTTTTTACAGTTTGGTCAGAATGCTTCGACAATTTGAATTTTTGGTTCTAACACCATTTACGAGCTGAAATTGACTACAAATAAGGGTCATTTTTTTGGTCAATTTTCCCGGTTGCTGGGGAGATTTCGTCAAGTTTAAAATATAGTATAGATAATTACTATTTGAAAACATTTAAAAGGTACCACCAAATTGTTACCATAATAAGGTACAATTATTGTTATTATAATAAAGAAGCTACGACTACTAGTTATATAAACAATATTTGAATATGTCCCATAATAATTATTAAAATCGTTCCTTTATCTCCTTAATACGCAGATGACGACGAGCTCGACGCACACTATCACTAAGGTGATCAATATTGCAGCAAAAGGATCGAGGAATGCAGCTAGAGATGTGCCCACCACGGCTCCAATCACTCCTGAGGCTAAAGTCACAGCACTTCCCAACTCAAATCCAGAATTTCCGTAGTAGTCGTAATCATATAAAAGTATTCTATTTTCTGTAGACTGCATGGAGTAACATAATTTTGCCAATCCGAGAAGGATCACTGAAGCTACGATACCAGGTTTTGCCAGTACAAAACCGTAACTCAGAGCCATCATGGCTGTGATTGTAGATTGCAGGGTCAAGAACTTTACACGACTCCATAGAAAATACCCTAGTGGTCGCCCTACGAGGTTGGTTGCACCAGTTACTGCCGCTAGAATCAGGAAATCGTCACCTTGCACCACTTCCTCGCAGTTTCCATTTTCGGTATCGTGAACAAGATCTTTCTTATAGCTTCTCATCAACCACGGAACAAGAATAATGCATCCGAACCCAGAGCACATGCTGGAAAAAATAAATAGACTTGCTTTGAAGACTCTTATGGTATAATTAGAATTCGGTATATTTTGTGGCATTTTGTCGACGAGTCCGTCAGATTCGGTTGGAACAGTATAAATCTCTACCACAGACTCGTTATCTCCTTCTTCTACTTCATCGGGCTTTTCATTGAGAAACAAGTGAAGAATGATGATTGGAGGAACAAAAAGTGGGATAGAAGTCAGCAGAACGAAGACTCTCCAGTTCACGATGTCTAGAATCATCCATCCTAGTAACGACACCCAAGTTCCTCCAACTGCGAAACCAAGTGTTGAAAGAAAACAGCTTTGAGTATGAACTTCTTTAGAAGAAACGAGCTTGGCGAGGGATATCCCGATTGCACAAAAGTTCAATCCAACGCAGATACCGATCAGAGCTCTAGAGAGGAGGAGGGTGTAATAGTTGGGAACCACTGCACATAAGATAGCAAAGCCAATGGACAGATAGAGTGACAAGAGCATTGTAAATCTTTCTCCTAATTTTTTTGAAATCGGGACTGAAATCATAGTTGCGATTGCCCAAAACAGAAACATAATCACAGCTAGGATTCCCTCTTGAAAGTCCGATAGACCAAGTTCACATGATACTGTCTGAGTAATGACTCCAGGGAGAAAAGCCTCAACACCATCACCAATATTTATCAGCACTGCCAGCGAGGCTAGAAGGTAATCCTGTTTAGTCCATAAGTGGGACCTTGAGGAATCACAAGCGGAGGTGGAAAAAGATTCCATGGCTATATCCTTTACGTCGGACATTATATTACAGGATGCTTCTTTCCTAAATAATATTTCTGAGTGAAAAAGCATTAATTGCTTGAACCGGTTTATTAAAGATATTATGGCCGTTTATTAAAGATATTATGGCCGATATAAAGCATACAAGCGAATAGAAAGGACAAATCATCTTTAACAACATTTACATGAATAATCAATATAACTGATCAGCTGATATTAAATTAGCGTGTACGCTGTATTAAACAAGCGAATTAGTAGCTCCATGAGGATCGAGGCTTATTTTGCTTATAAGTATTAAGACAATAGTGTTTAGGCGTCGTGAACAGTATTTAACAGGAGATATACTCAATCTACTGCAGACTAAATAGCTCTCTTCAAAACGTGTCACTCCTCCAGATGAATAGTCCTCAATGTCAGCTTATATGAACGAATATTAATAATCATTGAGAAAGAATGATGTTTAAGATCATCAGTTGAGTTTCACTAAATTATCATCCAAGCTTGTTAAGGTCTGAGGAGGTAATAACCTGTGTTGATCTGCTAATAATGGCTAAAAGCAACGAGCTGGCATTGAGGACTATTCATCTGGAGGGGTGATACTTTTTGAATAGAGCTGTTTAGTCTGCAGTAGAGGAGGTATTTAGCTCTCATGGAAGACATTTTTAGTCCAGAATAGGAGCGTTTGGACTGGCGAGTTAACTACAGAGGCATTCTTGTAATCTTATTATCGGAGCTTTCATTGCGAAATTATTATGTCTCAGATAACCAGTTTAGTTTGACTAAACTATCGTCCATTATCTTACTATATATAAAGCGAGACGATATATATGTATATATCGATGGATGGATCCGTGCCATTTTACTGACACCACGGCATCAACTTTAACGCGACTTTCCGCAAAAACCGTAAAAGATATACAACTGAAACTTTTTTGACTGGGTCAAATGCTTTAATGGCCTTCAAATCAGCATGAAAAATAAAAATTGGCCAAGGAATAAGAATTTTAGTGCCCAAAATTTGGACCCCTAAGTGGTGTCAAAAACGAGATTTAAATAGGTAATAATTATTTTAGTCTCTCGAGGCTTGACACCACTTAAATAATTAAATTTGCAGGTAATCAGCACTGTTGTGCCGTGTGGTCGGTCAGCAGACTTTATAATTCGATAGAGAATAAATGTTAACAACTTAAACATCCTGCACAGTAAAAAGTAAAGCTATTAACCTGAAAAATTAAACTATGCCGCAATATAAATTATGGAGTGGGTATAATTGTGGAGAGAGTTAGAAGATGAAGTTTAGCACGGAGCTGAGTAAAAATAATTATGACTATTAGCTTGGAACCATGTCTCAACAGACGGGTCACACACAAGGTCACGCACAGACTCAGGTAGCGGGGCTGGTTATATCATCACCACTGACAACAACAACACTACCCTAGAGAAAAAATCATTCAAGCTTCCTGATTATTGCACTGTTTATCAAACAGAGCTCATTGCCATCATCGAAGCTTGTAAATATCTCTCAACTTATACCAACACACACACACACACACACATCATCATATGGTCAGACAGTCTCTCCTCTATTCAAGCTATATCCTCAATCTCAACGAGAAGTAGAACTACTAGAGACTGTTACGACACCCTCAATACACTCGGATCCACTAACACCTTCCCACATCCAGAAACACGCCATCTTGCCAGGCAGCCTGGGAGGACATTTTTTTGGGAGGAAAAAACGGGAGGAAAAAGAGGAAATTTGTAAAAAAATCAAAGAGGAACATCCTGTCAGTTTTGGAATACAGTGAAATATTCTGATTTGAGAATGCAGATTGCTGTTGTGAAGTTACCAAATTTACGTGAACTTCAGATTCTTTTCAATCCCAGTTTATTGCTGTCCTACAAATTTCTTTAATGCCAAATGTCGTCTAAAACACCCTATTTCGCAAACATTTTCCGGGGGGCTGTGCCCCCTACCCCCCGCCAAGGGGCTCCGCCCCTGGACCCCGCTGGGGGCTGCGCCCCCAGACCCCTGCCACAGCTTGCTCGCTTCGCTTGCTGCGCAGCTGGATAGTTTCAAGTTACAGGAGTATCAGGAAGTGGGTTTTCTGGAACCCCTGTAATTCTATTAGAATTAGAACACACTTTATTAAAATCATTTTGGACGCTGATTCCATATGACGGGTAAAAATGCTTCCCTGGAGAGTTATGGGCAACAAAACTTTTTGGGCACGTACGTGACAGGCTAGTAAAACACGAATTTGATTATTTAGGACTCGGGTTAGGGTTAGGGTTGTGGTTAGGGTTATTCATAGCTTTGGGTTTATGGTTAAGGTTAGGGTTGGGATTAGGGTTTATGTAAAACCGTTTTGTTCGGCTGCAAAACCATAAAAACCAATGTCATGTGATAATTTTTGGGCGAGTGAATTTAAGCAAGACTAAGATTTGTCTAGAAAGAGACTCTTTTGTTAAGGGAATCCTCAGGTGGAGTATATTGTGTTCAAGATGAAATATTACCTCTTGCTTCTGCAAGATGCAGGGACGCGAGACTCACAACCACTAATAAAAGAAACATAATGTAACATAATAGAAAGAAATGTGATTGATGATCATAACACCGTTGCTCCAATCAGCACGTCTTGGAAAGATGTCTGTTTATTACAATCGCAAACTTTGTACATTTACTATCACGTGGACCGTGGCTACTGTATACTAATCCATTATATCACGAGGTCCGGCCGTATGTGTTATATAATATATTGAACAACATACTGAGCAATATTCTACAACTTAAGGGGATTAACCCTAAATTTGTTGTGAAACTTGTTTTCGGATTGTAGTTGATTGTCGTATGCCCAAATATGGATATATGGTTTTGTTGTATACAAGTTCAGGAAACCTCTTCCTAAAAGTAAAGCGCTTAAATTCTGGGATTTTGGGCAAGTTGGGGTAATTTAGGCTGGGACCCCCTCGAAAGTTGAGACACTAGTTTGTTGGTCAACTACTACCAAGTGTATAAGAAAGATGTAAAAGGATGACGTGACCCCCCCCGCCCCCCCCCCCCCCCCCCCCCCCCCCCCCCCGTGACTCGTTCTCTGTTTTATAGATCTGGTACATTGTTCGCTCGGAATGTTGTTCAATATAACACATACGGGGTGATGAAGTGATCACTGTGGATTAGTCTACCCAGCGGTCTCCAGTACTCTGTCTCTATCGGGTCCTTCAACGTTAAGCTGTTAAGCTGATGTTGTCGTTCTATTGTTTATATTGTGTAAATATAGTGTGGATACATGCGAATATATATTCTAAATAACTGAATTGTTTATATTATCTCTATAATAGACGAAATAACGTGCGCTCATTGGTCAGATATTTAATTGATGAACCAATGGACGTGGCGATCTGAACAGCGAGTCTCTTAACTTTATTTCTGCACTATAACCATGCTTGTATAGAAGAGAATTTATCACTACAAGTTGACCTTTAATTGTTTGTTAACACAATTGGAAACTATGGGAAGATGTAAAGGGATGACGTGTTCCCCTTATAGATCTAGATTGTAGAATATGCTATTTAGATATTGACCACATTTGATATAATATTAATCGCAAACGGTCGGATATCGATTTTAAACCGAGTGGCAAATAGGATTAGGATAATTTAAATTTTCGAAATTTTCGACCGCCAGTTGCTAGAAATTTTCAAAAAATTATTCAGTATCCAGGAGAAACCCGACCAGTCCGTGGACTACTTATGACATGCTGGTAAGCAGATCATACCAGCTCAAAAGGTAGGTCTGTCTTCCGAGATGATCGCATTGCAAAGGGTAACCTCAATTCCGAACATTTATTGAAAACGGTTGATTACAGAAGGGAGGAGGGGATAAGAATTACCAACAAATTAATTCCGTAATAAGTATGTGAACGACCCCTTACTATCATGTCAAAAGTAGTCCGCCGACTAGGTCGGGCTTCTTTGATACTGCCCTAGGATCTGTTATTTGTCTTGATTGATATGTCATTGTACGGTTCTTTTGCGATAGTCAAAACGCAACAACTAGCGCTGGATGGCGACAATTAGCGCTATCCAGCGCTAGTTGTCGCCACCCAGCGCTAGTTGTCGCTATCCAGCGCTAGTTGTCGCTGGCTATGCGACACTGTCGCACCCAATAGTTTGGGATGGCCAGCGCAACTGGCCATCGCAGAAAACAGTTCGATAACTAGCGCTGGATAGCGACAACTAGCGCTGGATAGCGACAACTAGCGCTGGATAGCGACAACCAGCGCTGGTCCAGCAGGGGCCCTGTTTTACGACAGATTGTCGCCCACATCCAGAAACACGCCATCTTGCCAGGCAGCCTGGGAGGAAATTTTTTTTGGGAGGAAAAAACGGGAGGAAAAAGAGGAAATTTGTAAAAAAATCAAAGAGGAACATCCTGTCAGTTTTGGAATACAGTGAAATATTCTGATTGGAGAATGCAGATTGCTGTTGTGAAGTTACCAAATTTACGTGAACTTCAGATTCTTTTCAATCCCAGTTTATTGCTGTCCTACAAATTTCTTTAATGCCAAATGTCGTCTAAAACACCCTATTTCGCAAACATTTTCCGGGGGGCTGTGCCCCCTACCCCCCGCCAAGGGGCTCCGCCCCTGGACCCCGCTGGTGGCTGCGCCCCCAGACCCCTGCCACAGCTTGCTCGCTTCGTTTGCTGCGCAGCTGGATAGGACACGTCGGCTCGCTTCGCTCGCCAACAGCCTCCCCCAAAGAAAAATCCTGGCTACGTCCCTGCTCGTGAATTGGTCCAGTGTTAAAAATTTGCGAGCGAAACGAGCGGGCCACAGAAAAAAGGCAAACTTGCGAGCGAAGCGAGTGGGCCACAGAATTAAGAAAAAACCGCATCTGGGAGGAAATATAAAACTTTCTGGATGTGGGAACACCTTAGAAATCAGATGGATAGCTGCTCACTTCGGATTGTGGGGTAATGAAAAAGCAGACGAGCTGGCCAAAATTGTAACAATAGTACATGCGTGGGAAATGGTTAATGGATATATTATAAGCCTCAAAATATGTTTAATTTATTCCGGCTATCTCTAAGCTGACCTAATAAAAATTTATAAAATAACTGATAAAATTAAAACTAAAAGGCCTTATCAAGAAACTTACAGGATGCCCTCGACTGAAAATACCTCCAGCTCCTTTCATAATTGTATCTCTGATTTTAGATACTTTGTCAGCAGTCTGTTCAACTAGCGGCTGAAAGAAATTTCTAGGTCAAATTTAATACTCAAACCCGAATTTGGGATTCCTCCATGAATCATGCTTAATGTAAGAAGAACAGTTTGATGAGTTGAGTTAAAAGTTCAGATTACATCGAATCTATGTAAAGAGAAGCTAGAGGTACTGGTCACAGAACCAGTACTGTCACATCGCTCTAGGGTGCTTAGTTTGTCTGTCAGTTTGTCTGTCAGTTTGTCTGTCAGTTTGTCTGTCAGTTTGTCTGTCAGTTTGTCTGTCAGTTTGTCTGTCAGTTTGTCTGTCAGTTTGTCAGTTTTGGTTTTGTCCGTAGTATTCCTTTCTCGCAAACTTTCGGTGAAACTCTGTAGTGATCAATATAAAGCTTTGATATGAAAGGAAAAAGCGTTAATAATAGTACTGGCAACTATTGTGAGTATAACCCTTAACCATGGCCTTGTAACACTGTAACTATGTTATTAACTATAACAGTATAACACCTGTAACCATGTTAGCATCTGTAACCATGGTGATACATGTAACTATGGTGACACTCACCTGTCCGACGCAGTCAAATACTTTAGTTCTGCAGCCGTTGTGTACGTTAACTTTACATTTGTTGCACTGGTAAACCCGCTGTAACATCGTGGCTGAAAAAAATTCAGATTAAAAAGATTAGGCGAATTTAAAAAGATAAGGCGAATTTCTAGAACTGGAGATTCGACGAGATTTGTATCATCCTCCCTCCTCCTGACTCAAGAAGTCGTATGAAATAAGAGTTATTGAATTTTTCAGTAAACTCACTGTCTGTAAGATAACCTACACTGTCTGTAATAACCTACGTTTTTGACAATGATCACATGACTTCATCTCCGTCATGCTGAGTTGAACCCACTCATGTTCACCTTGTTCTGAAGTGTTAATATCGTCACTATTGGTAACGGGTTTTTACTGAGCTGTAATAACATGTTGTTCATATGAATAAATAATCTATCAGCTTGTAAAATAACAATGGTGAAACAGTCCTTTTATGGACTGAGAACAAGATCAACACACGCAAATAATGGTTCCTGAGTGAAACTGACCTATAATGCTGTTGATACTTTTATTGTCCTCGTCATCAGAAAGTGAGCCACTGTTCACAACCCCAGACTCCTCCAGCAGTCTTAACTGAAATAAAATACAGTTCAGAGAAAACGTATTAAGTATTTCTAGAGAAGATTCCGTAGATGATAACTTACTGCGATTGAAAATATTTTGAGACGTGTAAATTTAAGACGATTGAACAGACAGTCACATTTATAGATTATTAACCTATAGTTCCCCAGCTGTTGTAGTCAAATGAACCGTAATAATTAGAATCTGAACCTTGTGGGCATGGAATAAACTGGTTTTATTTGTATTCTCGAAAAATTGCCTACAACATTGACTAAAAATGTAGCCTGTGAAGAGGGATCGAAGACTTTTTTAATGATTTTATTATCATCCATCATATTTTTCGATCCAACAAAAAATATTAAGTAAAACCGCTTGAATTTTCTTTTAAAACGGATTAGGTTATAAACAGAAGTTATACACATTACACAGGACGATCAATATAATACAAATATATAACAAACCAAAAAAACCGTCATTTACATAAAACGATAATAATATCTCTTAATTCAAAATTCGACATTCCCCATTTTCTATCCTTATATAACCCTTTGTTATAGCTAATAAAGGAGCTGTTCTTCTCTAATGTTTTAGAGCTAGTCATTACCTTACATTTATCATTCCTGCATTTTCGTGATGGTGATCTTCGTGATGGTGATCTTCGTGATGGTGATCTTCGTGATGGTGATCTTCGTGATGGTGATCTTTGTGATGGTGATCTTCTTGATGGTGATCTTCGTGATGGTGATCTTCTTGATGGTGATTTTCGTGATCGTGATCTTCGTGATCTTGATCTTCGTGGTCGTGATCTTCGTGATCGTGATCTTCGTGATCGTGATCTACGTGATCATGGTCTTCGTGATCTTCGTGATGGTGATCTTCGTGATGATGATCTTCTTGATCGTGATCTTCGTGATCGTGATCTTCGTGATCGTGATCTTCGTGATCGTGATCGTGATCTTCGTGGTCGTGGTCTATATGATCTTCGTGATCTTCGTGGCATGTTTTGCATTGTTTTGCGCACATAACTGTGAGAGGGTTTTTCTTCATGGGGCACCGAGAATTGCAGAAGTTGCCGAATTCTGTGCAATATTCCCAGTTATCATCACAAGATCCAGCTGAAAAACAATAGGTTTTTAAGATATAAGAATAATGTAGCTATTTGTTAACTCATCTGTTGTTCTCAGTTTGAAAGCATGGCTGACTGAATATATAATTTATTACGAACTGTACGAGTACAATAATTGAACTTATTTTTACAATTAGTTACAGAATTACAGGAACATCGATCATGGGACATAGCAATGAATGTGATATTCGGAAAATATCCTCACCTGGGCTTTCTAGCAGCATATCCCTGGTAGCACCGAACATGTACATTTTCCTAACCAACTCCCCACTCTTAGCAAGAACACACTCCATGTTACTGATCTGTGTGCACTCAGTGAGGAAGGCTCCTACACAGGCCTGGTCAGCTAAACACTTCTCCTGACACTCCTTTACTGTTGTAAACTTGGAGCGGGACAGAACATCTGACTCCTCGTACCCGTGGTAGTATTTCCAAGCTGGAGGTCCGCTCATCAGATCAGATGTGGTGAGAGGTGAGTCCTCAGAGATGCACAAACCACAAGTTTCAGGACAGTTCTCCGTCATCCACTCAGAGTAAAGCCCGTCATCACAGAGTTCACTACAGTTGGTGCACTGGGCTGATGTGTCTTTACACTCTCCTGACTGGAACATCTCCTCTCCAGTTCCCCAGGGCAGCTGGGTGTTGTCTTTAGCTGGACAGGAGCCACTCTGAGCTGCATTTAAGCTAAGGGTTAGAGCGAGGAGGAGGAATCTTAGTGAACAGTGAGAGGAAGACATATTCCAGGTTGCACAATCAGAAGAGAAGTGGTGAGATAATGAGGAGTTGAGATTAGAGCACGGGTTTTATATGATAATTGTCAATTAAGCTGGCCTTTTGTTCTAAATTCCTTGCTTTATTCAGGTTTCAAAACTATTGTGTTGTTATATGTTTTCAAAGCTTTATAATATTTAACAAGCTCTGAATTGAGTTAGGAAGAAGAAAGAACATCAAATTAATTTTAAGCGAATCAGTATTAACAAATAACAATATATAAACATTAAACAATCACAAAAGTTTTAACTAGCCGTTTCTTTGTGTTAAATCCTGCGTGATCTTTGACGAAGTCGAGGTCTTTGTTGCGTAGGGAGTTTCACCATGTAGATGAACTCAGATATCTTCGTTTTGAGAAAATGTCTAAAACTTCGCAAGGTGAGAGAGTACACGAAGAAATTAGACATGATATTGAGATATGTAAGGTATATTGCAGCTCGGTATGCTGTATTGCTGTGCTCCATTCCCAATGACGATGACACTATCACCACCATCGAAGGTATATAGGAGACAAGGAAAACTCCCAAAGTTAGAAGCACTGTCATCACACCCTCCCATCTCAGAATCTCTCCGTGGCGGGAACCAGCTCTCTTTGCCACGATCAGGAGAATAAGTGATGTTGCTGCCAGAGTGACATATGACAAGATACTGACCGCAAGAAATATGATTGAAAAAGACGACATATACCACGAAGGAAGGCTGGACGAGAAGTAGTCATAGTTACAAGTATATACACAGTAACTAAAATGTATTGTGTCCCTGTCGTAGAATATGTTGACCACTAGAGTTGGACAATACAAGCCCAACTCAAGGAGCCACATAGCAGTACAGATACTATGTCCAAACCTCATGGACCAAGCTCCCGTTTTCAGGGGAAACTTAACGATTATCAACTTCAGTGTACACAAAGTACATGTCAGGTATGTGGTCACACCTCCACAGATATACGTCATGTTTTCAGTCGCGTGACAGAGCAGCTCACCCCATATCCAGCGATCTGCGATAAAAGCCAGAATGATGGGGAAGACTCTGAATACAGTCTGCAGGATATCACTTCCAGCCATGTGCTGTATCACTGTCACTATTACCTTGTGTTATTTGATAGCGTCATGTTTGATAGTCGCTACAAGAATGATACTGTCTCCTATTAAAGATGCTAGCAAAACAGTCAAGCTCCACAAAATCAAAATGTATCGCTCTCTCTCATCAACTATCTCATTCAGAGTCTTGTTGTCAGTCTGCATATTTTTATGGAGTCTTCCTGGTCATTGGGAGACGGTTACATAACATATTACAATACCTCTCAATGACAATATGTTGCATATATGTGCATTTAACAACTCCTGCTTCAAGATACAACAATAATAATAATACCAACAAATGTCCAGTATTGTTTTGCAACAGAGAACAGAGAGACATCAGATCGGTTAAAGTACTCAATGCGACTCATACAAAACGTTGGGATGGCAGTGAATTAATGAACCTCATCCTTTTATTAAAGAGTACCAGAAAAGCAGAGCCTGCTAAAATATTCGGTGAAATTTTGATTTTCGATTATCTTAGACTTAGATTTGCGATAACTATGCACGTGATCTAAAATGTAAAATACCATTGGTTGTGGGAGTTGATAGATGAATACACGGCATGAAATTTGTTCTTTAGTAGATACAGCTTCTCCTAGAGGATAAAGCATCATACAGTCTTCCTCATGAATCCAACTTCATCATATTAAAAGGTGATCACACCTCACGGATTCTGACTTGAATCTTCATTTGAAAAAAATTAACACGAATATTTTTCGAGTTGACAAATTCCTCGAACCAGTGGTGGTACTAAGTTATACCAGAAAGAATTATTTCAATCGGGCACTCAGTGACTGAGCTATAAAAGTATAAAGGCCAACGTATGGGTACTGACTTTTGGCTTACCCTGTAATAATCTGGATACTTCGGCGATGAAATAATAAACTCGATGACAAAAACAGCAGGCGATGCTCTGGTAATTGCTATTGCTCTTATTTAAGATTACTGAGGCTGCAAGTGTGAAGGGATAAGATCTACAAATGGTTCCCAATCCACACATCATTCGAGTCTTTCACTACATTATAACTGCGCTGTCTCTGTTGTTATCGCCTACTGTCATGACGTGTTTGTACAGGGTGGGCCAAAAGTCAGTACCCATACGTTGGCCTTTATAGCTCAGTCACTGAGTGCCCAATTTAAATACTTCTTTCTGGTATGACTTAGTACCACCACTGGTTCGAGGAATTTGTCAACTCGAAAAATATTCGCGTTCATTTTTTTCAAATGGAGGTTCATTTTCACATTTATTTGATAGTTTGGATAGTCGGATCAAGCTAAATGTTATTGAATTGTGTTTGGCCATTCGAATTACGTTTGTCCTGAAAGAATTAGAACTGTAGCTTCTCAGATGACCGAGATATGAAGCATAACGAGTTTATTCATTACGTGTGATCAGGTGATTGGTTTACCTAATCACGTGATAAGGTGCCCCCGCTAACTACCCCGTTAAACATTATGGGAATTGTTAAGGGTGCCCAATGAAGGTGTCGTGTCACGGTGTCACATAATAACCCAGTCAATATTGTTAACGAGATACAGAAAATGCTTGATAACTTCGTCATTTCTAATCCGTTTTGCCTCATGTTTTCAGATCATATGCAACATTTGATAATCTACCGTCTCTGAAAAAAATTAGGCGTTCAGTATGTTTAGAGAAAACAATATAGGTGTTTTAATATTGTAGGGGCGTGGTCTAAAATATTCGAATTTTCAAATTTTGACGACGGAATCCTCGAACCAGTAAGTACAGTATGCCATCTGCAAAGCAACAGCTCTCAAATATAAAACACGGCGGAGCTATTAAGGCCAACGAATGGGTACTGACTTTTGGCCCACCCTGTACTTTGTAGGCATTTTGATATTGAGCGACGGTGATGGTGCAATTTGTAAATCATACTGATCAATCTTCTGAAATGAAGGAATCAATTTTCCGGAAGAGTTGTTTCTCAAGTCCAGTATGTAATATAATTACTATCCCGGCCCATGCAGTCAGATCGTGAGATCACATCCTTTTACAATCTACAATCTCCATGTGCATGATCGATCGATTAGATCATGTATGTGACTTATTATATGCGCGTAAGTAAACTGCGCGTTTAGTTCGCGCGCTAACTTCTGGAGAAAACTTTTACGCGCGTGACGTTTACCGATTTCAGAAGACGTTTCCCTGAAATGTGTAGTGGATTTTGTAGTGGATTTTGCGCGCCGCACGTACGTTACAATATTTATTATTGTAGAATCTACGACGGTAGCCGTCAGAGTTCTCAATAGACTGCTCGTATTTTTAGACAATAAGATATGAATAACGTAATAACACATCCAACCCCATTCAGCTGAATGGATCAGGCCGTCCATCCCAAAATAGCTGAAGTCCCCTAAAATACAGACTGAGAATCTTGACCCCCGTAGTGCATTTATGTTCCGGGGTAGGTGGAACATGTTTTGGTGGTTAAATAGTTAGTACTTGTCCCAAACCATCAGAAAAACCGAGTTTCGACCTCCCAACCCACTCAGGCCACTCCCAGGGGCCACGCCCATCCCAAAATTACTGAAATCCAGGTAAAATCAAGACCGAAAATCTTTACCCCCGTAGTGCATTTATGTTCCGGGGTAGGTGAAACATGTTTTGGTGGTTAAATAGTTAGTACTTGTCCCAAACCATCAGAAAAACCGAGTTTCGACCTCCCAACCCACTCAGGCCACTCCCAGGGGCCACGCCCATCCCAAAATTACTGAAATCACTGAAATTACTGAAATTACTGAAATTACTGAAATCCAAGTAAAATCAAGACCGAAAATCTTTACCCCCGTAGTGCATTTATGTTCCGGGGTAGATGGAACATGTTTTGGTGGTTAAATAGTTAGTACTTGTCCCAAACCATCATAAAAACCGAGTTTCGACCTCCCAACCCACTCAGGCCACTCCCAGGGGCCACGCCCATCCCAAAATTACTGAAATCCAGGTAAAATCAAGACCGAAAATCTTTACCCCCGTAGTGCATTTATGTTCCGGGGTAGGTGGAACATGTTTTGGTGGTTAAATAGTTAGTACTTGTCCCAAACCATCAGAAAAACCGAGTTTCGACCCCCCAACCCACTCAGGCCACTCCCAGGGGCCACGCCCATCCCAAAATTACTGAAAATTAGGTAAAATCAAGACCGAAAATCTTTACCCCCGTAGTGCATTTATGTTCCGGGGTAGGTGGAACATGTTTTGGTGGTAAAATAGTTAGTACTTGTCCCAAACCATCAGAAAAACCGAGTTTCGACCCCCCAGCCCACTCAGGCCACTCCCAGGGGCCACGCCCATCCCAAAATTCCTGAAATCACTGAAATTACTGAAAATTAGGTAAAATCAAGACCGAAAATCTTTACCCCCGTAGTGCATTTATGTTCCGGGGTAGGTGGAACATGTTTTGGTGGTTAAATAGTTAGTACTTGTCCCAAACCATCAGAAAAACCGAGTTTCGACCTCCCAACCCACTCAGGCCACTCCCAGGGGCCACGCCCATCCCAAAATTACGGAAAATTAGGTAAAATCAAGACCGAAAATCGTTACCCCCGTAGTGGATTTATGTTCCGGGGTAGGTGGAACATGTTTTGGTGGTTAAATAGTTAGTACTTGTCCAAAACCATCAGAAAAACCGAGTTTCGACCTCCCAACCCACTCAGGCCACTCCCAGGGGCCACGCCCATCCCAAAAATACTGAAATCACTGAAATTACTGAAAATTAGGTAAAATCAAGACAAAAAATCTTTACCCCCGTAGTGCATTTATGTTCCGGGGTAGGTGGAACATGTTTTGGTGGTTAAATAGTTAGTACTTGTCCCAAACCATCATAAAAACCGAGTTTCGACCTCCCAACCCACTCAGGCCACTCCCAGGGGCCACGCCCATCCCAAAATTACTGAAAATTAGGCAAAATCAAGACCGAAAATCTTTACCCCCGTAGTGCATTTATGTTCCGGGGTAGGTGGAACATGTTTTGGTGGTTAAATAGTTAGTACTTGTCCCAAACCATCAGAAAAACCGAGTTTCGACCTCCCAACCCACTCAGGCCACTCCCAGGGGCCACGCCCATCCCAAAATTAATTGAAAATTAGGTAAAATCAAGACCGAAAATCTTTACCCCCGTAGTGCATTTATGTTCCGGGGTAGGTGGAACATGTTTTGGTGGTTTAATAGTTAGTACTTGTCCCAAACCATCAGAAAAACCGAGTTTCGACCTCCCAACCCACTCAGGACACTCCCAGGGGCCACGCCCATCCCAAAATTACTAAAAATTATGTAAAATCAAGACCGAAAATCTTTACCCCCGTAGTGCATTTATGTTCCGGGGTAGGTGGAACATGTTTTGGTGGTTAAATAGTTAGTACTTGTCAACCAAATCAGTCACGAAAGGGAGCACTTCAGGGTATGATTTTATTCGAATTAGTATTACATACTGCAGAAGTCCGCAAAGGGATTAAAAATGACGAAGTTATCAAGCAACCTGTTTATCTTGGTATCGAATTGGGTGAATAATCATGTGATAGCGTGCTAAGGCCTAAGATACCGTAATTGGGCTTTCTGCACGATTCCCATAGGGCGGATCAAGTCTCAACCCAATAAACTGATCGCACGTATGCGTAAGGGGTCGTTCACATATCATATAATCGATATTTTGTCAATCATCCTCGATACGTACCTCTGAAGGCAGGGCTCCCGCTCCCGAGCTCGCACTGCAAAAGGGAGGGCTGCACTCCTTGAGTAATTCTTACTTTTTATGCCATTAAGGGGTCGTTCACATATCATATAATCGATATTTTGTCAATCATCCTCGATACGTACCTCTGAAGGCAGGGCTCCCGCTCCCGAGCTCGCACTGCAAAAGGGAGGGCTGCACTCCTTGAGTAATTCTTACTTTTTATGCCATTGTCCCCCCCCCCCACACCATACTACACTGATCGTTTATATTGTATATGATATGAGCCAAAAATATTTTGTCTGGGCCAAGAGGTGTAGGAAGCGGGGGGAGGGGCATCGCTTCCCCCATGAAATCCGGGCAAGGGGCCAAAAAGGGCCAACTTTTTAATTTAGGTTCCTAAAAATTTTTCCCTGAAAATTTTCAAAGTCAAAAATTTTCAAATTTTTCTTGGAAACTACTTTTGTTCATGTTTCATGCTACTCTGATCATTCTGAGCCAAAAATATTTTTTTCGGTTTTCGAAGTTCGATATACGATTTTGGAATCAAGGGTTCCCCTTTGTAATGCGATCTCGGAAGGCAGGACTCCCCTTCGCAATACGAGCTCGGAAGCGGGAGCTCTGCTTTCAGAGGTACGTATCGAGAATGACTCGGACCGAAAATTTTCTAAGTCAAAAATTTTCAAAGTTTTCTTGGAAACTACTTTTGTTCATGTTTCATGCTACTCTGATCATTCTGAGCCAAAAATATTTTTTTCGGTTTTCGAAGTTCGATATACGATTTTGGAATCAAGGGTTCCCCTTTGTAATGCGATCTCGGAAGGCAGGACTCCCCTTCGCAATACGAGCTCGGAAGCGGGAGCTCTGCTTTCAGAGGTACGTATCGAGAATGACTCGGACCGAAAATTTTCTAAGTCAAAAATTTTCAAAGTTTTCTTGGAAACTACTTTTGTTCATGTTTCATGCTACTCTGATCATTCTGAGCCAAAAATATTTTTTTCGGTTTTCGAAGTTCGATATACGATTTTGGAATCAAGGGTTCCCCTTTGTAATGCGATCTCGGAAGGCAGGACTCCCCTTCGCAATACGAGCTCGGAAGCGGGAGCTCTGCTTTCAGAGGTACGTATCGAGAATGACTCGGACCGAAAATTTTCTAAGTCAAAAATTTTCAAAGTTTTCTTGGAAACTACTTTTGTTCATGTTTCATGCTACTCTGATCATTCTGAGCCAAAAATATTTTTTTCGGTTTTCGAAGTCCGCACCTACCCTTCGATATACGATTTTGGACTCGAGGGTTACCCTTTGTAATGCGATATCGGAAGGCAGGCCTCCCCTTCGCAATACCGAAAATTTAACCACCAAAACATGTTCCACCTACCCCGGAACATAAATGCACTACGGGGGTAAAGATTTTCGGTCTTGATTTTACCTAATTTTCAGTAATTTTGGGATGGGCGTGGCCCCTGGGAGTGGCCTGAGTGGGTTGGGAGGTCGAAACTCGGTTTTTCTGATTGTTTGGGACAAGTACTAACTATTTAACCACCAAAACATGTTCCACCTACCCCGGAACATAAATGCACTACGGGGGTAACGATTTTCGGTCTTGATTTTACCTAATTTTCAGTAATTTTGGGATGGGCGTGGCCCCTGGGAGTGGCCTAAGTGGGTTGGGAGGTCGAAACTCGGTTTATCTGATGGTTTGAGACAAGTACTAACTATTTAACCACCAAAACATGTTTCACCTACCCCGGAACATAAATGCACTACGGGGGTAAAGATTTTCGGTCTTGATTTTACCTTTTTACCTAATTTTCAGTAAATTCAGTAATTTCAGTAATTTTGGGATGGGCGTGGCCCCTGAGTGGGTTGGGAGGTCGAAACTCGGTTTTTCTGATGGTTTGGGACAAGTACTAACTATTAAACCACCAAAACATGTTCCACCTACCCCGGAACATAAATGCACTACGGGGGTAAAGATTTTCGGTCTTGATTTTACCTGGATTTCAGTAATTTTGGGATGGGCAAGGCCCCTGGGAGTGGCCTGAGTGGGTTGGGAGGTCGAAACTCGGTTTTTCTGATGGTTTGGGACAAGTACTAACTATTAAACCACCAAAACATGTTCCACCTACCCCGGAACATAAATGCACTACGGGGGTAAAGATTTTCGGTCATGATTTTACCTAATTTTTAGTAATTTTGGGATGGGCGTGGCCGCTGGGAGTGGCCTGAGTGGGTTGGGAGGTCGAAACTCGGTTTTTCTGATGGTTTGGGACAAGTACTAACTATTAAACCACCAAAACAGGTTCCACCTACCCCGAAACATAAATGCACTACGGGGGTAAAGATTTTCGGTCTTGATTTTACCTGGATTTCAGTAATTTTGGGATAGGCGTGGCCCCTGGGAGTGGCCTGAGTGGGTTGGGAGGTCGAAACTCGGTTTTTCTGATGGTTTGGGACAAGTACTAACTATTTAACCACCAAAACAGGTTCCACCTACCCCGGAACATAAATGCACTACGGGGGTAAAGATTTTCGGTCTTGATTTTACCTGGATTTCAGTAATTTTGGGATGGGCGTGGCCCCTGGGAGTGGCCTGAGTGGGTTGGGAGGTCGAAACTCGGTTTTTCTGATGGTTTGGGACAAGTACTAACTATTAAACCACCAAAACATGTTCCACCTACCCCGGAACATAAATGCACTACGGGGGTAAAGATTTTCGGTCTTGATTTTACCTGGATTTCAGTAATTTTGGGATGGGCGTGGCCCCTGGGAGTGGCCTGAGTGGGTTGGGAGGTCGAAACTCGGTTTTTATGATGGTTTGGGACAAGTACTAACTATTTAACCACCAAAACATGTTCCATCTACCCCGGAACATAAATGCACTACGGGGGTAAAGATTTTCGGTCTTGATTTTACCTTTTTACCTAATTTTCAGTAAATTCAGTAATTTCAGTAATTTTGGGATGGGCGTGGCCCCTGAGTGGGTTGGGAGGTCGAAACTCGGTTTTTCTGATGGTTTGGGACAAGTACTAACTATTAAACCACCAAAACATGTTCCACCTACCCCGGAACATAAATGCACTACGGGGGTAAAGATTTTCGGTCTTGATTTTACCTGGATTTCAGTAATTTTGGGATGGGCAAGGCCCCTGGGAGTGGCCTGAGTGGGTTGGGAGGTCGAAACTCGGTTTTTCTGATGGTTTGGGACAAGTACTAACTATTAAACCACCAAAACATGTTCCACCTACCCCGGAACATAAATGCACTACGGGGGTAAAGATTTTCGGTCATGATTTTACCTAATTTTTAGTAATTTTGGGATGGGCGTGGCCGCTGGGAGTGGCCTGAGTGGGTTGGGAGGTCGAAACTCGGTTTTTCTGATGGTTTGGGACAAGTACTAACTATTAAACCACCAAAACAGGTTCCACCTACCCCGAAACATAAATGCACTACGGGGGTAAAGATTTTCGGTCTTGATTTTACCTGGATTTCAGTAATTTTGGGATGGGCGTGGCCCCTGGGAGTGGCCTGAGTGGGTTGGGAGGTCGAAACTCGGTTTTTCTGATGGTTTGGGACAAGTACTAACTATTTAACCACCAAAACAGGTTCCACCTACCCCGGAACATAAATGCACTACGGGGGTAAAGATTTTCGGTCTTGATTTTACCTGGATTTCAGTAATTTTGGGATGGGCGTGGCCCCTGGGAGTGGCCTGAGTGGGTTGGGAGGTCGAAACTCGGTTTTTCTGATGGTTTGGGACAAGTACTAACTATTAAACCACCAAAACATGTTCCACCTACCCCGGAACATAAATGCACTACGGGGGTAAAGATTTTCGGTCTTGATTTTACCTGGATTTCAGTAATTTTGGGATGGGCGTGGCCCCTGGGAGTGGCCTGAGTGGGTTGGGAGGTCGAAACTCGGTTTTTCTGATGGTTTGGGACAAGTACTAACTATTAAACCACCAAAACATGTTCCACCTACCCCGGAACATAAATGCACTACGGGGGTAAAGATTTTCGGTCTTGATTTTACCTGGATTTTAGTAATTTTGGGATGGGCGTGGCCCCTGGGAGTGGCCTGAGTGGGTTGGGAGGTCGAAACTCGGTTTTTCTGATGGTTTGGGACAAGTACTAACTATTAAACCACCAAAACAGGTTCCACCTACCCCGGAACATAAATGCACTACGGGGGTAAAGATTTTCGGTCTTGATTTTACCTGGATTTCGGTAATTTTGGGATGGGCGTGGCCCCTGGGAGTGGCCTGAGTGGGTTGGGAGGTCGAAACTCGGTTTTTCTGATGGTTTGGGACAAGTACTAACTATTAAACCACCAAAACATGTTCCACCTACCCCGGAACATAAATGCACTACGGGGGTAAAGATTTTCGGTCTTGATTTTACCTAATTTTTAGTAATTTTGGGATGGGCGTGGCCCCTGGGAGTGGCCTGAGTGGGTTGTGAGGTCGAAACTCGGTTTTTCTGATGGTTTGGGACAAGTACTAACTATTAAACCACCAAAACATGTTCCACCTACCCCGGAACATAAATGCACTACGGGGGTAAAGATTTTCGGTCTTGATTTTACCTAATTTTCAATTAATATTGGGATGGGCGTGGCCCCTGGGAGTGGCCTGAGTGGGTTGGGAGGTCGAAACTCGGTTTTTCTGATGGTTTGGGACAAGTACTAACTATTAAACCACCAAAACATGTTCCACCTACCCCGGAACATAAATGCACTACGGGGGTAAAGATTTTCGGTCTTGATTTTACCTGGATTTCAGTAATTTTGGGATGGGCGTGGCCCCTGGGAGTGGCCTGAGTGGGTTGGGAGGTCGAAACTCGGTTTTTCTGATGGTTTGGGACAAGTACTAACTATTAAACCACCAAAACATGTTCCACCTACCCCGGAACATAAATGCACTACGGGGGTAAAGATTTTCGGTCTTGATTTTACCTGGATTTCAGTAATTTTGAGATGGGCGTGGCCCCTGGGAGTGGCCTGAGTGGGTTGGGAGGTCGGAACTCGGTTTTTCTGATGGTTTGGGACAAGTACTAACTATTAAACCACCAAAACAGGTTCCACCTACCCCGGAACATAAATGCACTACGGGGGTAAAGATTTTCGGTCTTGATTTTGCCTAATTTTCAGTAATTTTGGGATGGGCGTGGCCCCTGGGAGTGGCCTGAGTGGGTTGTGAGGTCGAAACTCGGTTTTTCTGATGGTTTGGTACAAGTACTAACTATTTAACCACCAAAACATGTTCCACCTACCCCGGAACATAAATGCACTACGGGGGTAAAGATTTTCGGTCTTGATTTTACCTAATTTTCAGTAATTTTGGGATGGGCGTGGCCCCTGGGAGTGGCCTGAGTGGGTTGGGAGATCGAAACTCGGTTTTTATGATCGTTTGGGTCACGTACTACCTATTTAACCACCAAAACATGTTCCACCTACCCCGGAACACAAATCCACTACACCTGTGAAATCCACTACAAATCCACTACACAAATCAAGGAAACGTGCTCTCACCGATTTTAGTAGACCTTTTGATAGCGTAGAAATGGAATGCAGTAGAACCGTAGAAATGGAATGCCGTCGTATTTCCGATCTTATTACAGCGTAAACAAACCAGATGATATTTTTGATTACTGATGATATGTAGCTCATGACAGCTGGGCTAATTCGGCAGATGTGTCACCCAAATTTATTTAGTAACGATTTCAACTTTCAAGTTTACAATTGGACCATGTGGCTACTGCAACAGTACAATAAAAAAAGGTTCATGTAGCCATTTTTTCTGCCTTTTTACCTGAGAAGACAAACCGAATCTCGACATCTCCAGCATTCTTAACTCGTTCCTTAAAGTTGACATTTGCACTTCTATGTCAGACGCCTTACCGTAGGTGGGATTTTCTTGATACCTGAGATACATAAGGATTAGGGAATACCAATTAATAATACGAAGACATACTTACTTTGCAAATACCGTAAAAAACTTGATATTACAAAGTTACAACGGATAAAGCATGGGGTGGGAAAAGGAATTTGCACCCCAAAAGAATAACGGGGTGTATGGGTGTGGAAAATTGGAAATGAGCCAATTTCTCCCAACTTTGTTTAAAGATTATCGCATTGAATTCAGATACCGGACATTTTTAAAGGTCTCACATTCTTACATTGGTATGAAGACTGCAAATTTGAAACAAATCAACATGATGATCAAACACTTGATGACAGATAAGGGAAGAAGTAACAGAAACAGTAACAATATTATTTAATAGTTAAACAAATGATTCAATTCTTACGTAGACAGAAGTTTACTTAAAGCGTCCAAATCCTTGTTCCTTTTTTTAACTTCCACATCCAAGTTACTCAAATCTTTCTTTGTTCTCTTGTACTTTTTACCTATTAATGGATTAGAGATTTTTTAAATGTGCAAAAAGAATTTGACCTTGATATTCTTATGGCTTCATACTATGTTTCAGCAATTTAACTTAAATGATAAATGCACTGAGACAACATAATCATTAGAAGATACTGATATACTAACTTAGTGTATGGGCAGTGTATTCTTCTTTAGCCAGATACCCGTTACTGATGTCCTGAGAAGAAAGGTTTTGAAGAAATTAAAAAGTAATAAACGAGGTGTGGGGAGGCGGCATTGGTCTGTAGTTATGCTGAGTGTATATCAGGTAACATTAAGCTTGGAGATGAGTTGCATGTTTATTATTTACATGAGTAAGTTAACTCTAGCCAGCCCTGCTGTAATCTAGATACAAGTAGTGACTAGTGATAACACTAATTGTGAATGGTGAAGAATAAAGATTAGAATTTGCTAGTGAGTACCACTAGAAGCGGCCGCACCTTTACTTTATTGTCTACAACTATGTACTAATTGTTATAACGTCATTATTATACATATTAAGGGAAGTCGGTTACGGTAAATCTTATTCTGAGACTATCATAAGACTTGAGTCTTGACCCACTTAAGCTTGGTCACGTGACGAAAACAGGAAATAAAATCTCTCTAGGCTCATGTTAAGAATCTAAATGATGGTAAATCAGGTGCACCTTTCCCAGTCCACAAAGTATACCTACACCTAACCTCTCTAATACAGTATACACTGTAGCTAACTATTTAAACTTCATAATCACCTTAGGAATTCCTGAATCTTCAGTATCAGCCGGAATGAACTCCTTGTCCAGATAGATGGGGTGTACTTCTGGGGGTAACACTAGACTCTCTCCTAACTTAGCTACGTCCCTGAAAGTCAAATAGTTAATAACTAAGCATAAATTTTAACCAAGGCTCCACCGGAACCGCTTTTTTGGGCGGGACCAGGACTGGAAAAAAAGGGGCGGTAGCGGGATTAAGACGATTTTTTTAAAAAAAATATTTTACTCAGAATAGTAATTTAGACCGATTTTGACTGGGACCGGGATTAAGTTGGGATTCCGGTCGAACAACGGACACAATATGTGAACATTTTTCACATATTGTGTCCACTATCCATTATCAACCATGACAGTTTCATCTTATATGGCATAATACGTAACTTGAACAGAAATCGTTTGTTAATACACACAAAGTAATGTTACTTACAAGGCAGGGTCGATGTTCTGAATGGTGTTAGAGGAGTTACTGACAATATCTCTACACTCGTTAAAATGGTGGTCCTGTCTGCTGAATGTGTAGCTCAGTACTGACACAAGGAAATTGTGAAGGTTGTGTTCCACTGCTTCAAGCTCCTGAAATGTTACACTTTAGAATTACAGCTGGAACAATCAACAATGACGCTAAAACATTTCTCTCTCACTAAATACACTATTACATTTAATACTTGCTGCAGTACATTAATTACGAATAGCAGTTAACACAAATAAATTGCAAAAGCAGGACTTTCAATCAGAGCTCTGAATTTGATAGTTGAGTTTCAATGTACGTGATTGAACATTGTGCTCAACTGCATACAAACGCACCATTATTCCATAATATGTTATATTATCATTTGAGCAAATAGTAATATATTATATTGGGTTCTTAAATAACACTATTTTTCATGCATTCTATTGTATTTGACTCCTCAAATATATGTTCTAAAGAAATACGAGCGCTCGCCTGAATCTATTAGAATTTTTGAACACATCTCATGCTCAATAAAATAATCTGAAAAAGAACCTGAAAGTAAAAAGAACTTACAAATTAATAACACTGTACCTGCATTAGATTAGGTAACTGTACATCAAGTGCACTTTTGTTCATCCCGTTAGAGTAGGTTAGTTGCAGTAGATAGCTGTTGTAAGCTGTGTATGTCGGCATTATTGAGCCTTTCTTTGTCGTTCCACTATTCAACTTAAATGGAATTATTATTACTTATTGATAGAGATTAAACAGTCGAAATCAGATATAAATAGCATCAAATATAATCATAATGATAATGGGATTTACAAGAATAAAATTAATCTCAAAGTGAAAGTGAAACTCTCTTAAAAACACACCTGAGCTGTGTACTCTCAAAGTGAAAGTGAAAGTGAAATTGTCTACATAACAGTTAACTCACCTGAGCCTTGTACTTGCCCCACAAACCAGAGTAGTCTTTCTGGCCCTTGTCCCTCTGCTCTGCCTCCCTGACAGATGACGCACTGATACCGTCTCTAAACCCGTATATCTGAGAATAGTGGCAGGTTGAAAGGTGAACTGTGTCTAACTGATGATGCTCCTTCAGCTATGTGAAGTATTTTCTTATTATCACTTTCTAACCACATGTCAAACGTTGTTATGAAGTGTCTTATCTTGAAATATCTAATAATAACAGCGTACTGTTATGCTCTGTACAATGCACACAGTATAGTAGACAGCTTGTATAGCATAGTATGGCAGTGTTACATAATACAGATATATAATAGGGGCTATATATAATACATTCCGTGTTACACAATGCAGATCTTAGCCGTTTCAGATAGTGTAAAGCTAATGATAGTGGACCTTATTACGTGTCTGACTTAGTGAAACATAGAACAACAACAAAAAGATGAAAATGTGTGAACGAATCGTTGGGGTATAACCTAAAACTAATTCTTTAAGAGTTTACAAGCTTTTCAAACAAAGACTTCATGACAAAGAAACTAAGAAAGCTACCATTTCTTTGCTATTATAATAAGTTCTAACCGATATAATAGCGCTATATTTCTAGAATACAAAGTCAAATATCCAAGTGAAAGTGAAATTACCCTCTTAACAGACTCTTTAACATGGTTTCTCTGTTCTTGAAGAGTCACCACAGTCTCATTCTTTATATCCCCCGCAAACTTGCTGTGTAAGGTTCCCTCCTCTTTGAAGTTCTCTAATAGTCCTAACCAAGCCGTCAGTGTTGTGTTCGGATATTGTAAACTGAAAAAAAGTGACTTGTTAGATTTGTAATATGTGAGATATTTATGTTAAACTAGGCGTTGAGTACGCCTAGTTTAACATAAATATCTTTAATAAAGGCGTAGGTATTTTTTCTATTGTTTAATTCTTGTGTACATGTCCCAGAGTCACTAATAATGGCAAGAGTTGAACCTTTAGATTATGAATTCTAATGTTTGCTACAAAGTGATAAATGAGTGTTAAACTATATTGCATATTTAGAATTACTAGAATTAAGAATAAAATTAACATCTATATAACGCTAGTTAGAGTATGATGATGTAGACAGCTAGTAATATTAAACTCTCTCAGATGCCCTACAAGAAGCGTGAACACACTACACACTTCAACAGGATTGTGCTTAAAATAGCATCAATCTAAAATCTAGAATACCGTGAGTATTGGGGTCACTGCTGACAATATGCCCTTTTCGATCAGCAATTTAGGAAATTCACATAATGGAAGATTCGCACCGTAATGGAATCCTATGTGAGATGTTTGAATGCTCTGGGTGTTACTATAAATAGCGCACATACTTTTCTCGAGTGACCTCTGCTATTTTCTTCTTGTTCTCTTCGACAAGCTTGACAATGCTTGTCCCAGCAGTGTCATAAATACTGCTTAGTGAATTCAGGAAATCGTGGACTGAAACGGATAAGTGTTTTAAATAATTGTTTTGAATAACTGATCTTATTTAAAATATAAGATTAACAAGTAGACTTAAAATAAAAAGCTGGACGTAAAAGTAGAACCGATAGCAATTGATGCAACTTTCAGAATAAAGAAAAGTTATCTACAGAAACGAAAACGTTACTTTACTAATTCATTTTAAATAAATTAAACAACAACAAAAAAACTAACTTATTTTGGTGAAGTCTGTTAGTTTAGTGCACTCGTTTTTCAAGGTCTGCTGAGCTAGCGGGTGCACTATCTGTCTGTAAACACTCTCATCTTCTCCCATGCTAATTATAGTGTAACGATTAATTAATTAACTAGGCAAATACTTAAATCATTGACTAAATACTTAAATCATTAACTGAATACTTAAATCATTAACTGAATACTTAAATCATTAACTTAATACTTAAATCATTAACTGAATACTTAAATCATTAACTGAATACTTAAATCATTAACTGAATACTTAGATCATTAACTGAATACTTAAATCATTAACTGAATATTTAAATAATCATTCAATTATTTTGAACATATCAAATTACAAATGCAGAGAATTCATAATTTGAAATGATGTAACATTTCATTCCCCGCTAAAAATGAAGATCTGGTTAACTGAAAATTAAGAAGTCTGTTGTGTTATCTTGAGGTAGGGTCAAGAGAGGGATCGGGTTCTAAAAAGTAATTATAATAATGATGCGAAGATAATGTGTTCATACGAGAGATATGACTTATAATAAGGGTGAGAATGCCAAATCTCAGACAATCTCGGATGACTGAGGTATGTGCCAGGTATGTGCCAGGTTGTAGTCGTTCCTTCTGTCTAGTATGAGTTGTAATATTGCAATCTTTTCGGTTTCGTATCTGTCATATTTTAGTGATCTTATCCTTGCTTATTGTGATTTTATATTTTCAACACCAGTCTATAAAGCAAATCATTTTAGCGAGCCGACTGTTTTTAGTCGAATGATCTAGTTCTAGCTTCAGACACAATAATTATCGTGATTACTTCTTCACCTTAAGTCACTGACAACTCATAACATGTGATATAAATGATAAGTTCTTTACAACATATTAAAATGTACCCGCTTGTAAAATCAATATAAGTTATTTTAAGTTATTTTAAGAATGCGTATGAAATTCTTTTTGTAGAAGAAAGAATTGTTTATACATTATAGTTTATATAATCTATTGTTTACTATATATATTATGCTGCATACTGCATAGTAACACTGGTGGTTTCAGTAGACGTGCTTGTTATCTAAAGATGTGTGCAGGTTTTAACACCAACAAGCCAGACTACTATCTGTACTATTTAACAATTAATTAGTTTAATAATTAATTAGAGTTTAGACAGAACCTCAGCTGAACAGCCGCTGTTTCGTCTACGGTTTATCCAAGAATTCTCGCTATTAATTTATATCACGCGATAGATTTAGCGGCTTCACAACTGGTCATCTACGTTAAAGTACTACGACATTACCTCCTACATACATAGTACAAACAAGAGAGCATTCAGTTTTACTTAATCGCGTGACTTGAAATGTACCACGTGGTTAACACGTGACACGCACGTGGGCTGAAGTGAGGAGGTATGAGCAGGCTTGTAGCATGCTCTAAACACAAACAAGGCTAACCAGTGCCACTCAGCCAGCTACTGACCGAGTGGTGGTCAAAAACGGTTCACTTTCTGCACGGAGCTGCGGGCTATCTTCTAACTGAACGAAGTCTGATGTTATTGTTTCCGGCAAAATTAATTCTTTAGTAAAGACAGACTCCAGGAGCTTGTAGTGAGTAGTCTGCATTGTTAAGCACGGCACTATGTAACGTATTACCTTAATCGGTACACAGTTCGCTTTGTCTCCTCTTAATTTGTTTGATCTTAGTTTATTGATCCGTTTTCACGAATCATGCATACAATGTCGGCTCTGATTTTATTTTAAACTTTACAGCGTCATCAATGTCTTGTAGTAAGTTTTGTGTTTTTGCAGTTGTTTGTCCAACAATAAATTTTGCAGCGAACTGAAAGCTGCAACTTTAGTTAACCTATCATAACTTCGTTAAAAGATATCGTTTTATTATTTTATGTCTGTCCGCAAAACGTCCTCTCAATTTGAAATCATCTTTTAAAACATAGAATATGCCGCTGTTGAATTCTTAACTTGCAAAACATCCGCTCAAAAACTTTAAAATAACACGAATATTTGTCGAGGTCCCCTGCAAAGCCACTAGTAAACAAATAATCAATTTAAATAGCACGATATAATCGAACACCTTCCCTCGTAGGAACACCTTGGCACAATAGAAATGATTAAATTGCTAGACCAACGAGACGACCCTCTCTCTTTTATGAACAACGTTGAAAAGCGTAAGTTTTTTTATCTTTCTTTCATCATTTTTTAGAGATTTATTTAATAACGTGTTAGGTGGCTGCTGAACTATCATTTTTAAAGTCAGTAGCTGGAGTCAGTTGTTATAGTCACTTTAAAATCTCTAGTTTTCTGTAGTCACTAGGTTTCTGTAGTAACTTGTCGTCATGATAAGCTCCGTGATAGTAAGTTCTGTGGTGTTCCCAGGTTGGCAGATGAGTCAACTAGCCTCGATACCAGAGAACGGGGACCCTTTCTACGGGCTCACAGACTCATGTCCTGTTACCACGCCCCCACACTCTACTGGCACTCTGCCAGCAGAGTCGCTCCCTAACATCCTTCTAGCACCCGCCACACCCAGCGCTATAACACCCAGTGCTGCACCTAGCGCTACAAAGCGCAGAAGGTACAGTGTAGATCCGCACATAAAGATCCTGGCTAACCAACTAGTCCCACCCTCCACCAAACCCACCCGAGTACAGGAGCTTGGCAGGAGTATCAAAGATATCTGGCAGAAGAGATTCACTCCTAAACGAATCCTGAACGAATTGTACATGCCGGGGGTGCTGTACGCGACGCGAGCGCGCTTTGTAAGAACAGAGCAAGATTATTGGGCAGTCTCTCAGGGTGCTCTACACAGTAATGCAGGTTTAGTGTTATTTTTACACGGTTGAGATCACGTCATGATTACACACAAGATCTTGTGTGCGGTATGAAGTGGTTAATGTGATTGTTCAGATAATTGCGGTTATAGTTTAACATATTTCGTGATCTATTCCTCCTTAAACAGATTTTATATTATCAGTCGAGGATAAAATAGATACTTATTTCCATAAATATAATCGTCCCAACAGAGCTCTTGAAATATCCTTGAGATAAACACTTGCAAGACTATCTATTTGGGTTGATGAGGCTATTACAGCATTATGAATTATGTGCAAGCCCAGTGTCTCAAGATTAATGCTGTCTACCAAACACAAATTACCTACGTTAGATTAGATATTACACACCACAGACTAGACAATATTCAAGTATACAAGCAAAAAAAACAAATGATTGCATACCACAATAACACATAACAACATGTTCTAACTTCTAACAGTACTATCTCTCTATCATGTACTTCCTAAACAAAAAACACGCTCAACACTAGTTTCTCGTGCACACATCTGTGACAAACGAATTCAACGTTTAAGGACAATATATAGGAACAAGTATATCACATTACCATCGTATCAAGTTGCTCCCAAGCTATAGTATCACATTACAATCTTGCTATCAAGTTGTTCAGGCTATAGGAAGGTCTCCCATGACCCCCTTGCGGAGTTAAGCGGCTACAATTTTGACGCTTTCTCAGTGTACTTAAGAAGAGACAGTCACATGTCCGCAGCTAGCTCTTCCAAATCTAGCTTCTCTAAAACGAGGTATTTTATTTTACACTGTTACTTTAAGGTTTGACACTGCAATTCTTGTTTTGTTTCAAAGACGGAAATTTCTGCAAATTTGCAAAATCTAAATTTCAATATTCATTAACACGAGAGTAACAATGATAATTAAACTTTTAATTAACTTTTAATTAACGGCCTACTTCTGTCAGGTCACTAGATGGGACAGAGAAAAACAAGTCGAAGACAAGTCAGGAAGCGATGCTAAGAGTAAGTTCAAAGTTGTTTAAAACACAAGTTTTACCGTTTTCATGCTTGAAATAGCGACATCAAAAATTATTTTGACCTTAATACCAGTATCATATTTCAATTGTACGTTCTTATCGACGATTTCTGAAAATTGAGATTCAAGACGTCCCTAAAAATTAGGACATTTGTAGTAACTGAATTATGGTAATTATACGTTATATTCACAAAATAGAGCAGGTTTTAAATCAAGAATCTCTCACAGGGGCACAGCAACTCTGCTCACGACGAAAATTTAATGTAAGTTATCCATTATTATTATTCCATTAGTTTTATATAAAAATAATGACATTGTAGTTTGACATGGATGAAATTGAAAAAATCAAAACGATGCACAATTACAACGGATGTTCAATGATGATGAAATATCATATCGTCATTTACAATATTCAATGTTTCAAGAACTATGATGGAGTCCTAAAAGCAGATACATAGTGCAATGAGTAGCACTAGAAATAGCAAGTAAAGCATGTACCGTGTGTATTGTGTACTGTGTAAACTACCAGAGCTGGACCACACAATCTGATGAAAGTATTGTATTAAATGTCACAGAACACATTAATCCTCTTCTCTTGTAGATTGTTCGGAGGACTTGCAAAAGATGATCCAGGTACAGTAAAGCATGACAAGAAAAGAAAAATAGCACCAAAAAGTGTTAAAAAGTAAGTTTCATGATTAATTTTAAATGTAACTTTTACAAATGGCCACTGAAAGATCTATATTATTTACTATTTGATAGTAAGAATGTGGTTATAATAATTGAAACGATGACCTGTAATATACATCATAAGTAACGACAATAAGTAAAGAATACTAGAATACTATTGTGGTCTTGGGTAGATATACTGCTCTTATATATTGTATATGAACATATAATAATATAATGTCATGCATTGTCATATTGTTCTCATATTGCAATCCTATTTAGGGAGGTTTGCAGGAAATTGTACAATTAAAAGTAACTGCTGCATCACTCCTGTATCAAAGATATTTGTCAAAATGTACCTACTTGAATCAAATTTTAAATATAACATTGTATGACATATTATATTTATTTTATGTCATGGTACATATATTTTCAGATTCCAGATGTCACCAGGTAAGACTGTCCAAACGTTTGAGAGAAGAAAGACACGGCCTGAAGACAGCATGTACGAGAGTATTGATCCACCTGTTCTGAACAAAACAAAATTGTCAAAAGCATTCTGTGATAGCTGAAAGAGAGAGAAACAACAAAATTCAGAATTTAAATATTTTAAAGAATGTTGCACCTGAGACCAAATGATTTATCTGTTAAACACGTAACAGGGATCTAAGAAATAACAGAGATGACGTAACTGTCACTAATTAATGGTGGAATTATGTATTTTGACTACTGACATGTCTCTGACTTTGATTTGAGCCGCCAATAATGATATTATTGTAAATTGAACTCCAAAGCGCAATTATTGATTAATCAGTTTATTATAAAATAGATAAACCTGTCATTGATTTTCTGCAGTTACTTTCTTCCAGGGGAGGTATCATGGGGGGCAGTAGTGATAAAGACCTAAGGGGGTATTAATTATTTATACGGAAAGTTGACAAGATTTCTGAGTTTATTTACCGTACACTTCATTTTGGAAATTTAGAATCATTTTAATAATACAGTACCCATTTTGTGTCTAATCTTGCATTATGAGCTGATTTGAAATCGTATTGGAGGCAAATGCTTGATGGCCTAGTGGTTGAGCTAAGTCTGCCTTCTGCACAAAACATTCGGGGTTCACCGTTCGAATCCCAGTTTCACCTTGCTAAGGATCCATTGGATCTATGAAAAATTACACTGTGTAATATCAACTCAGTCGACTCAACCGATTGATTGGAACCGTGATTGAGGGTTAAAGGAGGGGCCGGGATCAAACATTTTCTTATGATACCCCTACAGTACATCTACATTGTAGAATACTGTAAAGATAGCACTATATTAAACTATACCAAAGCACAAATGGCCACATTCATCTCCAAAAAGAGTTTAAAGGATGAATCCTTGTCCAGATCTTGCTCAATCCTTGTCCAAACCAAAATATTGAGCAAATATAAATAATTGTTTAAAATCAAATATACGTAGTCACAGATCTAAGTTATCCTTTTTTTTTGATTCCGGCGAGGTTGGTTGCCCAAACACCCCACCAAGCTTACCAAATTTGGCCACAAGACATACCTGGCACAACGAATTTGATCTCAAATTCAAATTCTTTCTTGAACTTGAATTAGCATTGTGTTGTTAAAACATTCTTCAGTACAAAAGATCACAATCCATTATTGAGAGTTCCGATTTTGAAGAGCTCATGATCACCACCCCTCCTTCGTTCAAAGGATCCAAAGTCTAAACATCTAGGAGACACTCTGAAAGACCTTCATTGGATGCCTAATAGTTACAGAATTCAATATAAGTTATTGCTTCTTGTCTATAAATATCTTAATGGTATGGGACCAGATTATTTAAGTAATACGTTTAAATATGCCAATTATAAAATATTGAATAAATTACATTCAATTTTAGCAATGGCCAATTGGCTGACTATTTTTTTATTTTTTTATTTGAAAATTCAATTAATCATTATATATATAAATCAAGCGTTACATTTCAGCCATGCAAAGTTACAATGACATATTTTGATATACTAAATGATAAATGGTACTGCAATATAAGTTGCTTAATATTTGGCCGGATGACAACTAACGAGAAAAATAAACTTGATTATATAATAATTAATTCGGCTGAACCAACACATAGCAAGAGCCACATTAACGTTGGGGCCGTCTACCAAATTTCTATAAGGTCTATAAGGTCATGGCCTGAACAAACAATTTTTTTAAATAGTCAAGTGATGCTAAAGCAGAGCACAAATGTGTAATAAGTTAATAGATTAAAAACTGATTCATGTGATGCATTACGCAGAGCACAGATAAAAATACTGATTCAATGATTAAAATGATAGCTGTGAGTGTCAATAGATTCAGTTAAACAAAAATCAGTTAAACAAAAATTTCAATTTTATGCCATTTATTACAGATTAAACAAGTTTACAATAAATCAATTTGATATTTAACGGAATCCTAATTCAATGTGCAGTATGGTTGTCACTCTTTAAATAGATTAGATATAGGTTGACGGGGCAAAGGAGTGTGCGTGCTGTTCGCTATTGCTCACACCAAACGGCAACCTAGTAAATGTTTTGTATGAACACCGGTCTCCATCACGACACAAAATTAGGATTGTAGAATTTATTGTATAACTATTAGTGCAGTGGAGGTAGCGGTGTGGTGCATTAATAGAGTGACAGCCTACTGATTTAGAGTTGTTTTTAAGTGAGCATAATGGGTGTATTTTTGGATCTAATGGCAACTTTAAAATTTGTTCTTTTAATAATTTATTAAATATCAGTTTATGAAATGAAATGAAATGAAATAATGTGCTTGTATACCGCCCATATGGTTAGCAACTGACACAAGTGCCAGGTACTAACCATGTCAGAGCGGTTCTAAAGGGTGAGGTGAAAATATCCAGCAACAAACAACTAAATCATCTCAAAAACAAATCTATTTAGGAAAAATTAAAACTTTAAATATATCATATAGTAATCATAGGAAGATTTATTGATATATACCACACTACGATTAACAATAAACCACCAAAAAAAACTCTTCAAAAGTAACATAATTTACTTATAGGAATCAAAAGAAGGATTATTAATATGTTAATACACATTGCACTAATAAATAAAGATACACCCTACAACAAATCATAAGACCAAAGAAAAAACAGCACTAATCACATACGGTCATATAAATAATGTTTAAGGGTACCTTTGAAACTGTCTACGTTGCGTAGTGATCGTATCTTCCAGGGAAGTGAGTTCCAAGCAGTTGGTGCGTAGTTGGTGAATCGACGTTGATCAATCTTACTATTTGTAGTTTTAGGAGTCTTTAGTCTGTAACAATCTCCTTCTACTTTTGATCTAGTACTTATACTAGCTATTGTCAATGGGTTTTCAATCACTACAAGATTCTGTATGTAGGCCGGTGCAATCCCATGCACAGCTTTATAAGTTAACAGGCAGACTTTAAAGAAAATCCTTTGGTCAAGAGGAAGGATATGTGCTCTCTTGTAGTAGGGAAGTAGGTCTTCTGATCGGTCTTTGATATTGTAGATGAACCGTATGGCACCATTGAGGGTTGATCGTAGCTTGTTTAGTCGTGTCTTTGGTAGGTTCATGTAAAGAGAATTACAGTAGTCGAGCTTTGATATTACAAGCTGTGTTACCATCATGAGTTTCACTCCTTCATCCAGATAGCGCCCAATCGTCCTTAGATTCATCATTGTCCAGCTGCATTTCTGTTTGACACTATTAATTTGTCTTTCCATGGTAAGAGACTTATCAAACTTTACCCCAAGACTCTTCCAGCTGTCACCTTTACATTCAGTTGGAGTGATAGTTGTGTTTCCGAACTGAATCGTCACCTCCATTTTGCAGTCTTTAAGAACTTTTGATTTGCCTAGGACAAGTAGTTCTGTCTTCGACTCATTGAGTTTCATAAAGTTTCCAACCATCCAATGCTTGATTTCCGAGAGACATCTATTTATCCGATCTTTGACATCTGCAAGTTCGCTTGGGAAGCTTGGATGAAAAGATATGTATAACTGAGAGTCATCCGCATATAGCTGGATGTCTAGTCCAAATTTGGCAGCAATATTCTGAAGGTCTTTAATGTAGAGTATAAACAAGATGGGCCCTAGTAGGGATCCCTGAGGGACTCCAAAGAGGAGTTCAAGAAGAGACGAGATAGTATCGCCAATCTTTACACAGAAATATATGCTCTCAAGGTATGATCTCATCCATTGAAGGGCTTTCCCAGTTACACCATAATGCTTGAAAAGTTTCTCAAGGAGGATTTCGTGATCAATAGTGTCGAAAGCTGCACTGAGATCCAGGAGTACCACAGCCACGATGTTACCTGCTTGAATCTCCTTGTTTATGTCGTCAGTCATCCTGACAAGAAGGGTCTCACAGCTGTGCTGAGGGCGGTATCCAGACTGGACAGGGCAGTGAAGGTTGTTTGTGTCCAGATGGTCATTCAACTGGTTCAGTACAATTCTTTCCAGGAGCTTGGATATAGCAGAAAGGTTCGATACTGGTCTATAGTTACTTAAACTGTCAACATCAGCGTTCTCTTTCTTAAGGGTTGGCTTAATAACCGCTTTCTTCATTTGAGAAGGAAATGATCCTGTCTCAGTAGACGTGTTTAGGATGTGCAGGAGTACAGGTGTTAGCTCATCCACACAGCTCTTCAGTAGGAATGAAGGAATGGGATCCAGACAGCAGAACTTGTTACTCATCATTTTAACCAGTTTTCTGAGGTCTTCAGCACTGATAGGGGAAAACGTGTGAAGAGTTGAAACAAAATCAGGTTCACTTGAAAGAGCAAGTGTTTCCTCCGGGACATTTTTGGATGCATCCAATTCAATGTCTTTCCGTATTTTGTTAACTTTCTCAGCAAAGAAGTCTTTGAAATCCTCTGACAGTTTTACAGGGTCTTGATGTTTGGGGAGATCCTGTGTCTCGTTACCAAGAAGTCTGTTAAGCTTCTTGTAAAGGGCCTTTGAGTCTCCTGATGATGCTCGAAGCGACTCTTTGTTATAAGAACATCTCTTCACAAACTCTAAACTAACAAATCTATCTCTGAGATCTATGTAGTCTTTCCTGGTACCCTTTCCTTTGCGCCATGCACGTTCGGCTGCTCTTCTCTTTTGACGTAGCAAACTAAGGTCTAAGTCAAGCCACGGCATGGGTTTCTTCCGAAATTTCTTCTTTATAACAGGACAGTGCTTATCCATGAGTTGAGTAAGGACAGAGTTATACAGTGAAGTCGCTTCTTCAGCAGTTAAAGTTGGATCAATAGTTGACAGGTTGGAATTCCTTAGATCATCCTTAAAAATTTCAATGTCTATGGATTTGAAATTTCTGTAGCTCAGAAATTTGCCATTATCATTCTTACTAAGTCGAGTGTCAACATCGAAGAGTACTAGAAAATGGTCTGAGGAAGTTCTTGACTGAACAATGTTAAAATTGCTGATCTTGTTCTCAAGAGACTGGGTAGAGATTACTAGGTCCAGGGTACCGCCCTGATTATGAGTTGGGACTATTGGAACATGTTGTCGGAGGTTGTACTGAGCTAGCAAGTCCAGAAACTTCTTTGGATAGTGTTCATCGGGTCTTTCAACATGAAAATTGAAATCCCCAGTCAAGAGAGGGTTTCCTGGCTTTGCACACAGTATTTTAAGGTATTCTTCAAACTCCTTTAGGAAGTCACATTCTGTGTACCTTGCTTTCTTTGTGTAGGGGGGTCGGTAGATGTTTACTAGTCTCAGCAACTCTGATTCAGCACTCAGAAGTGATTCCATCACTTGAAATGACTTAAACTTGGTCACTTTGGTATTAGGCTTCAGTTCAATCGAACTTCTGTAAACCATTGCTATACCACCTCCACTGCGGTGTTTTCTAGGATCAGAAAGTATGCTCCAGCCACTATCTTTTATCTCAGTGAGTTTTGCTTTGTCGCCATCTCGAAGAAATGTTTCTTGCATAAAACAAATGTCACAGTCTGTTTCCCATAAATGTTCTAAAACACCAACAGTCTTGTTTAAAAGAGATCGGACATTGAAAGTTCCACATCTCAACTTCTTCCTAGTCTCATCTTTTGGTCCTTGACCCTCTGGCGATAGGCGTTTTTTATCTGCTCCGTGCATCCTGCAGTTCTAGACATGACTCGTTCTTTTTCTCTTATAAAGAATGGACAAAGATTATCAGCAGCTTTATGCGTCTTTGCAGCATTTTTCTCTGTGGCACTTTTACTATTAAAGCAGTTAGAACACTTTATCCGATCAGTCCTATTTTTTATCCTGTTTTCACAGTCTTTAGAAGTATGTGCTCCAGCACAGTAGAAACATGTAGGAGAGGCATCTTTTAGCTTGCAGTACTGTGACTTTGCCATATGGCCAAATTGCTGGCAGTGGTAACATTGTACTACATGGAGTCGGTCATATACACGATGTCTTTGTAGGCCCAGGTATATATATAATAGTCACCACATTTTCTGATGACTTCTCTAGCCTCTATGGGCAGTTGAATGACAGCAAATTTTTCTTTGATATCATAGTAGACTACTTTGACATTAGCATCCTTCATACCTGTGTTCTTTTCCAATAGTTCATCAAGGATCTTTTCTTTGCTGTCAAAATCAAGGTGAATGTCAGATATTGTTAGTTTGGGATCTAACTTCTTTGGTTCTACTGACTTTGAATTGACTTTAACTGACTTACACTTTTGTGTCAGCGCTCTTTCCGCTTCTTTCATGTCATCTTCAGTAGTAAAACTCAGCACTGTTGTACCATTACTTACCCGTTCATCTTTAACTCGGACACCTTTAAGAGATTTCTTCACGTCCTTACGATAAACTTCGGTCCATTCATGGTTAGTGATAGTAGTCTCTGTATCATCCTCGTTCACTGGTGACTTGGCTATAGTAATCGTGTGCCTTGCTGGCAGGGGCTTCTCTATTGGAAGGTTAGCTTGCAGGGATTCCGCAGGGGAAATGGCAGCCACTGAAATAGCTTCTTTCAGAAGATTAGGTAGGACTTCACTCAATTGTCTCTTAATTATGTTTTCTAGAGTTTGGCTGTCCTGTTCCGGAAGGGGGACAAGTGAGGTCTTTGCAAGATCAATAGCTCTGGTTGCAATGATGTATAGTTCTTTACAAACCTTGAAAATATGTTCTTTGTTGTTGCTGGTGGGTATATCTGTTAAAATCTTTGATTCGTGGAGTGTTTTCTTACCTTGAAAGGACTTTTCGTTGATTAGGTCGAGCTCTTCTTCCAGTTTCTTCAAGTCATCCATATCTGCTAATGAAATCAAGGTCCTATACCCAAGATAAGCTGTAAGTTTTTAGAAAAACTTAAACAGCTACAGTAACGTAGATCTGGGTGTGTATGATAACAACTTAACAATAGAAACCTCAAATAATTTGTTATATAGTAGTGTTGAAAGTATTAAAACTCATTTAAAAATATATAAATCTGGAATCTGTTCACTCTGTGAACCAGTCCTAAAAAAATTCCAAAAACCCTCCTAAATTAAATATTAAAAACGTCTCAGTAATGGAAATAGTCATACAATTAAGAAATTATCCAAATTCTTAATATCTACCTAAGATAAAAATACCTACCTAAGTCAATTTCTACCTGTAATACACTAAATATTAGGTTAAATACATAGGTGGTGGAGTCAGCACACATTTACCAAAATCAAAATTGTTTAATAGGAGGAGCCTGTGGGCCGAGATCACTGAATTAAATTTGATGAAGGGGATTGTTTACAAATGACAGCTGCATTATGTCATAATCGCTTGTGGTCCATGCCGAATCATTATAAGCATGTTGCAGCTTTAGAAGTGCCTTTTTCAGGCGACTTTTAGCAAGGCTAATCTTGTAGGAGTAGTCAAAGAGCTTAAGTTTAGGTGCAATTGTGTTCCAAATTTTGGTGGATCTTGATATAAAGTCATTAGATGGGAGTTGTGAAATGATAGTGGTTTCCTTTCTAGAAGATGACTGATAATAATTACTGTGTCATAGAAAAGGAACGATGTGCACGTGATCTGAGATACCAATATCTCAATATCAAAAGGATAGTGTCTAGAAACATTCATAGTCCATGGTGGCAGGTATCAAGTTAAACGAAGTTACACTTGTATTATAATCATCTTATCTATTTGACTGAACCTAGCATACATACACAGTATGGAGAAATATCGTTTCCGAAAGTTGGCATTATATTATGGAATGAGCTGCCTCTTGAAATTAAGAATTGCATGTCACTGGAATCTTTTAAAGTGTATCTGAAAAAGTTTCTTTTTAAACGTGCTTATGATATTTATTTATTTTTACTTTTTCAATGTTTCTACTGCTAAGTGCATATAATACCCTTTACCTTGTAATTTAGTGTAACAAGTCTATACAATTTTCTATGGTTTGGAACCTAAATGTGGATTGCTTTTCAGGTTTTCTTGTATCCTGACTTGTTTTCGTGGCACACCTGTGCATTTTAAGTTGTTGTATCACTATATTATAATCTATAAGTTTAAATTATCATTATTACTTTACATTCGCATTATTACTTTACATCGCTTATAATTTAAATTCGACAAAAAAACGGAATAAGACATAATATAACTACATTTTAAATCCTCTCTGTATTGTGTAATAGTGACAACAATACAACATTCATGCATGACAGACATAACCACACGAATGAAATTACTGGGCGGCGCTCAGCCTGTCATTCCGACGAATCTCTATTATGAACATAATAGCCTGAGGTCCCCTAGGTAAGGTTTTGTATGGTACTGTTATTCTTACCCAGGTAAGAATGACAGTACCATACAAAAGTCAAACCTTTTATATATACTATATATTAGCGCTCGATTTTACATGTTACCGTGCACATTGCATTGCAGTAATAAATGGAAAGAAAATGCGCAGCTCCACTACAATATTTTGTAATTTTCTTCATGGTTAATGATGTCAACCCTTCCAGATCATTGCTCTACAAATTAATTGTCATATGTTGTCAGTTGTATGACCCGCCGCGCACGAGTGTGCGGCTCCCTCTGTATCGTAAGATACTTGTATCACGTGGTGACCCCCACGGTCGTTTCACTATAGGGGGAGCCGAGCACTTCGTGCGCGGCGGGTCATACAATTAACGTATGACAATAAGATACCACTTAATGAAACGACCGTGGGTGTCACAACATGATACAACATACAACAAATAAACAAAGCAACGATGCGAAGCAATAATGCTAGTTTGCGCTGCGCGTCGAAGCGGCAAAGTCCTTACTGGGCCGCGCTCAGCCTGTCATTCCGCCTAATCTCTATATTTACAACATTAAAGCCTGGGGTCCTCAGGTAACAAAGTCCTCAAATGATTTTTATCGAGAGCCCCTAAAAAATAAAAACATAGCAATATTATTTCATTGTTTTATTTTAAATAATTTTAGCAACGCATTTGTTGAAATAGCAATGGACCATTACATGGTCAATTTATTTAAATGTAAAATTAAACTATTTTTTCGTTTTGGCGGCCGGTTTTAGTTAACGGGTGATACTCGTAAAATATTTTTTCAAATATTAGGAAAGTCAAGATCAAAATCTACGAGGCACAAGTAGTCTCTATTCTACTCTACAACTGCAACTCCTGGGCTGCACCACTAGCTTCGTTGAATGAACTTGATATTGCTCATCGCAAACACCTCCGAAGAATCCTCAACATCAGATGGCCTACTGGGGTTATTTCTAATGAGGCACTCTATGCTCGTTGTTATGTCACTCCCTTGTCTGTGAGAGTCTCTAAGTTTCGATGGAGAATGTTAGGACATATCTTAAGAGGACAGGAAGACTCACCAGCATACACCTCTATGTTATTTGCTATAAATTCTGATATTTTTATGGAAGGGAGACGGGGTAGACCATGTTTAAACTTATTAGATGTTATTAGAAAAGACTTGACTAGTAGAAATCTTGATATTAGACTTAAGAATTTGACTGATTTCGAAGACCTTAGATTTTTGGCTTTAGATAGGGAGGAATGGAAGAAATTAGAAGATGGTTGATGTTTTTGTTTTCTTTTTTATGCGTTTTGATATCTATAAGGTGCCTAGTTGCTCTAACCAGAGCCCTCTCGCTTGCAGTAGCGCGCGACCGCCGGAGGCGGCAAAGAGGCCTATCCTACTTGTTATGTGAAACAAGCGCGTCACGCAGTACGCGTAGGCACATGGCTATGTGAAGGTGCCTAGGATGCTCTTTTAAAGAGATATTTCGTACTTTGAAAGATTTACTACTACTACTACTATTAGGAAAGTCGACGGGTCCAACTGATCGGCGCGCCTCAGTGAATTATAAATCTACAAGCGGCCGCAGACAGTTAAATTGAAAAAACGATGCGATCTCTGAATAAAATTTTGCAGTTAACGTGAGTCAACATTCATTTGGAGCGCAAATTTATATAATATAAGTTGGACGGCGCTTTTTCCGAGTTTCGCGTAAGTGCAAGTGAAATTAAAAAGCGAGCAAGAGATTAGAAAGCTTAGCAATGTTAACATATTTACATTTCGCCTAACCATGTGATTTTGAACCACTGCGGGCGCGCAGCGCATGTTATGTTTCACGAATAAAAAACTGTAAGCGTAATACAATACAATACAAAGGCTGTAGAGTTTGAATAGAGCAAGGGATTGGCGTGCCAAATTGAATTAAAACTTATTCCTATAAAAGCTTAACGAAAAACAGCTAAAATTTCATTTTATACTATTTATTGTTTAATCGTGTTATCTTACTATATATAAAGCGAGACGATATATATATATTTATTTATCCGCACCATTTTACTGACACCACGGCATCAACTTAAACACGGGTTTCCGCAAAAACCGTACAAGATATAAAACTGAAACTTTTTTAACTGATTCAAATGCTTTAATGGCCTTAAAATCAGCATGAAAAAATCGAAAATCGGCCAAGGAATAAGAATTTTAGTACCCAAAATTTGGACCCCCAAGTGGTGTCAAAAACGCGAATTAAATAGGTAATAATTATTTTTACTGGGAGACTTTAGGGTAGGAAACTGATCCGGCCACCAAAGAGCCTTGACACCAGTCTTAAAGGTTTGACGGGTTCCTGCTAGTTTACATAACTCGTAAACAGGTTTTTGCTAACAACTTGCCATGTCACAGTACAGGCGGACTATATTGCAAAGAAACTGCTGCTAACTGCGCGCGCGCGACAGCAGCAGTTAGCAGCAGTCATGCAGCAGTAGTCAGCAGCAGTTGGCAGCAGTTAGCAGCAGTCAGTAGCAGTCAGCAGCAGTCAGCAGCAGTTTCTTTGCAATATAGTCATCTTGTGGTGTGGGAAGATTTGGAAGCTGTGTTTTTTTTTCAAATTTTAACTTCAAGCAATTGCCTAGCAACTTCCATTAACTTGATAAAATTGAGAACCAAAGCACTATTAATACAAGCACAGGCAGCTGACTTAAAAGATCTTATTGCAGCGGCACACACTTACTATTATTATCATGATTGTACTATAGACTGAAAATCTCTCAAATCGATTTTGGGAACCATTTGTTGTAATGTTTTTAATACTAAATATCTAGATTTATAAAATTTTTAATCGGAACGAATTAATTAATATTTGATAATTTATTCGGTAGTTTTGTCTGATATTGATATTGATTATATTGATATTGTTATTATCTTATAAGGCTAATTCTGGACATAAATAATATTACTTCTTTTAACAAAGGGACTTGGAGTATAAACGACCAAGTTTGCATAAATTTCTATCCAACCAAGAATTCAGGAGGCAAAGGTGGGTGAGTAAACATTATGGTCTGCACTCTCCGATCCTGTATCACCCTGGATTCTTTTCCACGTATCTTTGTAAAAGGTATATATAATTTTAGTTATGCTAATAGCAAGCAACATATTTTTGAAGTGGCTGAAGTTAAAGCTAAAGTTAACTATGAAAAGAAGATTACATCTAATTTAAAGCAGAATAGTAAGTCTTTTTACTCATATTTACGTAACAAAAGGCAAGTGAAATCAAGTGTGGTTTCCTTGGATAGAGGAGATGGTACACGCACAGATAGTTCTGCTGAGTCTGCTGAAGTACTTGCAAGTGCCTTCAGCTCAGTGTTTGTGTGTGAGCCACCTGGCCCTCTTCCTAAAAATGACACTTTGGATTATGATAAAGATGTTATTAGTGATTTGCAAGTTAGCAGTGCTGATATTAAGAAGCAACTTTTAAAGCTTAATATTTTTAAGAGTTCAGGTCCGGATGGTGTTCATCCAAAGTTATTAAAATCGTTAGCTTATGATGACAACTTTGTAGAAGCAGTCACTAAATTATTTAAAATGTGTTCAGAAACGGGATCTCTTCCTGAAGTGTGGAAGTCAGCATCCGTTGTAGCATTGTTTAAAAGGGGTGTTAAATCAGATCCCTTAAACTATAGACCAGTTTCCTTAACTTGTATTTTGTGCAAAGTGTACGAAAAGTTGGTGAGGGCACATTTATTGGATTTTTTAGAAGAACGAATATCAAAGCATCAGCATGGATTTGTTAAGGGCAAATCTTGCTTATCTAATCTTTTAGAGACATTTGATAATATTCTTGATATTTTAGATGAAGGTGATCCTGTTGATCTACTGTATTTTGATTTTAGTAAGGCCTTTGACACTGTCCCCCACTTTAGACTTTTATCTAAATTGGAGGGGTTTGGGGTCAAAGGAAAAGTTTTAGATGTTATTAAAGATTTTCTTACAGACAGAACCATGAGGGTTTGTGTAGAAGGACAATGGTCTGAGGTGAAACACGTGTTATCTGGTGTTCCCCAGGGGTCAGTATTGGGTCCTTTGCTATTTATTCTTTATATTAATGATTTACCTGATATAGTCAAGAATAAGATTAAATTATTTGCAGATGACCTCAAGTTGATTGGTAATGCAGCTAACCACAGCAGTGTTGCTGAAGATATTGTAGAACTGGAAGTCTGGGAGAGTATTTGGCTTTTGAAGTTTAATCCTGCTAAATGTAAAGTTGTTCATATTAATCTTAATAGCAACCCTAACTTAAATTATTTAGTAAATGGCGTAGAACTTGAAGTATCTGATCAGGAAAAAGATTTGGGGGTTATTACCCATAGTTCCCTGCTTTGGAATGAACAGATAAAAGCATGTATTTCCAAGGCAAATCGTATGATTTGCTGGATTGTAAGGAATTTGATAATTAGAGAAAAATGTGTAATGATAGCCATCTATAAAGCTTTGATAAGACCTCATCTAGAGTATTGTGTCCAATTGTGGAATCCAGTTGCGGCTCATGGAAGTTGGGGGACTGTTTTGGAGCTGGAGAGCGTCCAGAGGCGGTTTACCCGTCTGATTGATGAGGTGGGTACTCTTCCTTACAGCCGTAGACTGGAAATCCTTAATTTGACAACGCTGGCAGAGCGGCGAATACGTGGGGACCTTATTGAAGCTTTTAAGGTTATTAATGGCTTGACTGATTATGGTTCAGACTTGTTCAGACCAAGCAGATCAGGTCTTAATCTGGTTTCATCCAATAGATGTAGTAAGAGTGTGACAAAGGTCAAGAATCTTCAGTGTTCTTTTCTTCCAGAGCGGGTTGTTCCTTATTGGAACAAACTCCCTTCAGAGGTGAAGAACTGCTTGACAGTTTTGAGTTTTAAAATTGGATTGGAAAGTTTCAAAAAGAATATGTTTTCTAAATGTATTGTAATTGACTTTCATTTTTGGAATGTTTCGAAAGAAGTTTTAACAAGAATTGAAGGTACCAGTTATATCAGTAATAAGGAAAAACACAATGATTATCTGTGGTTCCATCCTTATGTAGCAAAGAAACGTTTTATAAATCTTTACTCAACTGGGAAGTATGAATAAATTAAATTTTGTAATGTTGTTTTTATTCATGATTATATATTTGATAAATTATTACCTTTAAATTTGATGGAGAAATAGTTATTTTTCCATGTAGTGTGATGATACTTTGTAGACATTAGTGATGATGTTATGTCATAATTTTTTTTAAAAACTTTAGTCAATCTCTTGCTACCCCAAGTCCCCTAGGGAATATATTTTTGTCGCTTTAATTGATATTAAATAAAATTGTTGTCTTCTTGAAATTGTTGTTTTCTTAAAAATACATCGATTCACGTTTCGTAGTGTGCAGTATGGTTAAGTGCATGCGATGTCAACTTTATGGTAAAAGTCTTCTCGAATTTTGTTGTTTCTTGAGTACTTAAGTTCTACAGTAAACTACAATTGTGTTATTATTATAAATACTCTTAATAAATACAAAATATTTTTGTTGGGACCCTCGGCCTCCTCATTTAACCATTGGCTCAGTGAAGTCTGTACTAAAGCTGTCATTTGAAAACAATCCCCTTCAACAAATGTAATCCAGTGTTCTCACTTCTCGGCCCACAGGTTCCTCCTATTAAAAAATTTTTGATTTTGGTAAATGTGTGCTGACTCCACCACCTATGTATTTAACCTAATATTTAGTGTATTACAGGTAGACATTGACTTAGGTAGGTATTTTTCTCTTAAGGTAGATATTAAGAATTTGGTAAATTTCTTAATTGTATGACTATTTCCATTATTGAGACGTTTTAAATATTTGATTTAAGAGGTTTTTTTTTATAGGACTGGTTCACAGTGTGAACAGATTCCAGATTTATATATTTTTTAAGTGATATTTAATAAATGATTAAAAGAACCAATTTTAAAGTTGCCATAGTAAAGCCTTTAGGTCCAAAAATATACCCATTATGCTCACGTAAAAACAACTCTAAATCAGTAGGCTGTCAATCTATTAATGCACCACACCGCTTCCTCCACTGCACTAAAAGTTATACAATAAATTCTTCAATCCTAATTTTGTATCGTGATGGAGACCGGTGTCCATACAAAAATTTTACTAGGTTGCCGTTTGGTGTGAGCAATAGCGAACAGCACGAACACTCCTTTGCCCCGTCAACCTATATCTAATCTATTTAAAGAGTGACAACCATACTACACATTGAATTAGGATTCCTTTAAATATCAAATTGATTTATTGTAAACTTGTTTACTCTGTAATAAATGGCATAAAATTGAATTTTTGTTTAACTGAATTTTTGTTTAACTGCATGTAATATGTGATGTTTTAAATGATATTAATTGTTATTTCATTCCTTAGCACCCATGTGAACACTAGGTTAGTGTTATCAGTACAATTGGCTGAGACGTTGAAGTTGCTATGCTGAAAATCTTGGCAAATTTCTCAATGAAAGAAATACAGAGCAGAGGTATGTTGAAATGTCTGAGCAGAATGTTACATATCACAGATTTATATGACTATTGATTATTGGTTTTCTAGATGTATTAACCTTTTTCCCACTCTTGTTGTTTGGGATTCACCCAAACGCTTAAGTTTAGAGTTACAATACAGATGATAGACTTATTATGCTTGGTAAAGTGATACAGATAGATTTTACAAATTATATTCATTACAATAATATGTCCAAGTAATTTCAGTAACCGGGATGAGAACAACACAGCAGTCTTCATGGTCGAAGGAAGAGATATTCTTGGTTCTGTACTGATTTAGATTTTACTCGACCTGGAACTTATCCCAACACTTGTTGCAATGATCAAGCAGTATGTCCGAGAACTGATAATAAGATGATGTTACGGTTTCATGAATTGTTTACAGTCAATGATGAGGAAGAAGGCTTCAGTGGGTAATTTTTGGAAAATAACACTTACTTATGGTGAGTTTCTTGTCTATATTCTGTTAAGGTATGTGAACCAGTAACTACGCCATGTTGTAAGGTATTAAAGGAATCTTATGAAGACCCACAGGATATCACATACGCCTGTCAGCAGGTCAATGGACTTTAAATTGCTTAACTTTACTTTACAATAGAAACAAGTCTGTACCGAATACAGAGAACATCCTGTATGATTAAGTATTAGAAGTTTATATATTAAGTATCACATTAAATATTTTATTACGCAATGATTAATCCTATGATATAAAACGTTAAATTGTCCTTGACACGCCTACAGCAAAGCCCTGAGATATAAGATTGTTTAAAGTCATGAAGGCAACATAACATCCTCTGATCTATCTCATTATTCTTTATCCTATTCGGTTCTTGTTAAACATTTCAGCCCAAGTAAGTGAATACTCCTACATTTATTCTTGATATTTTGAATTTTTGTTTAATTCCTGCGATGATTTCTCTGAGATTTGGCAGTCCCTGTGTAAAGTAGATTAACCTATATTTTGATTGTTACAGCAATATGCAGGTTTGTCTTATTACAGTTATTTTCAAGAATAATCGTCTCTTACAATTACCGGTTTTTTGTTAGTGTTAACTCGGAGAGGTCTTCATACCCTGAAACATAATTTAGATGAGGCAACAATATCCTTGAATAAAGTGTAAATCACAGTTTAAAACTCAACAAGTAGAAACAAGTAAAAACGACTTCAAAACAAATATAGTAAATTATATTGACTCTTTTTCAATCTTACCCGATTCCGGCTCCAACCCAATCCATTCTAGAAAGTAACTTGTCATTATTTTATTGTTCTGAATTTTGATCCTAGTTAGAACTTTAGAATGCACTAATCCCAGACACCGAATTCCCAATTTGTAAACATTTTCCTATTGTTAAAATTGCCTGAAATCAGCTTGATATATTTGCAGGGCACAGTTTGGAAAATGCCCGTTTTTTAGGTTAAAAGTTTGAAATATTATATTATCAGCTGAGTTCAAACCTGCACTTGGCACACAACTGTTGCCTTATAAAAGATCCTGTCTTTAAAAGGGTTGGCCTCGACCGTCACCCCGGTTTTAAATCTTGACCCACTAGCCTACGAGGTTGGCCACATATTAATACGTAAGGTATAATAATATGTTATTATAATAAGAAATCAATCATATTGGTAAACAAAACACTGATGATAAACTGGAACTTAAAAACTCTGGGGGAAAACTACCGTGAGTGTATAGTAAAAAGTAAATAGTAAATACCTAGTGAAACCAGAAAAGAGAAAGAGGAAGCAAGAACTCCTAAACAAAAATACTATACCGTCAAGTCACTTCTCACTACTCTTTCCGCATCACAGATCTGACGTATCTACTGTCGATCGGAATCTGTGAGAACTAAATAAACTGGGACACTCCTCTCTCTTGGGGACCAGTAAATTTTCCATTCCAGTGATAGCATTGATCCATTTCTGTTAGCTGTAACTCTTGCAATTCTAGATGCAGTGTCGGGTTGCACTGCTCATTTAGGTGGTAGCATTTCACAGATTTGTTAGCCATTTGTATACCTTTGATGGTGGCTACAAAGCACCGTTTATCCTTTATTACCAGGACAGGGTCACCTACGTACATAGTGTCTTCCAGTGTACCGCGGGATTCTTCTACATCTACTGTTATGTTCTGTGTTAACTACTGTTCTGTGGTAACTTGGAATATTACCCTCAACATTAGCTTTGCTACTGGTGTGTACGGCCAATGCTTTGGGGAGAAGCCCTGAACCTGTTGCTTCGCTGCCGAAGCCAAACCTGTAACGTTCACTTGTTACCGAACAATTTACAAATCATTTATTCTCTGTATAATGGCCGTGTTATTAATGCTATCAATCATTTTTCTGGATACAATTATTCGATGTTTGTGATTTCATAATTACACAATAGTTCTTCTCTGTAATTCTATCGGAACGAATATCGAACTATTTGATATTCGAAAACCTTAGTCTGGCGGAATGTCTACCACTGTACACAATTTCGAGTTCAATAGCACTAATAATTAAAAGTTTAACTAATACTAAAAATAGGGTTTAGATCTTCACAGATAATTAATTAACTATAGATTACGAACCTGTCATCTTTGCTACTGGTGTGTACGGCGAATGCTTTGGGGAGAAGCCCTGAACCTGTTGCTTCGCTGCCGAAGCCAAACCTGTAACGTTCACTTGTTACCGAACAATTTACAAATCATTTATTCTCTGTAGTGTCGGGTTGCTCTGCTCATTTAGGTGGTAGCATTTCACAGATTTGTTAGCCATTTGTATATCTTTGATGGCAGCTACAAAGCACCGTTTATCCTTTATTACCAGGACAGGATCACCTACGTACGTAGTGTATTCCAGTGTACCGCGGGATTCTTCTACATCTACTGTTCTGTGCTAACTACTGTTCTGTGGTTACTTGGAATATTACCCTCAACATTAGCTTTATCTTTACACATTTTCTTCATAGCGAACTTAAACTTCCCCACAATAGATTCAGCTTGACCATTAGAACTCGGGTGAATAGGAATAGGAATGTGCTGAATTCCGTTTCTCTTACAGAACTCTCCAAACTCGTGTGATTTGACAAGCTGTGTAGTATTGTCGCTAACTAGAATCTTTGGCAAACCAAATCTACTAAAAATGGTCCTCAAATTACGAATGGTTGCGGTAACTTTCTTCTTTTACCGACTGTATTCCAATCTCCCACAAAAATAATTTGGTCGTCTCGTGTACGACTAATTGAAAGAAAAGAGAAAAGACTAAAAGAGAAAAGAGAAAAGAGAAAAGAGAAAAGAGAAAAGAGAAAAGAAAAAAGAAAAGAGAAAAGAAAAAAGAAAAGAAAAAAAAAGAAAAGTAAACGTTAACCAAACACAGTTTTTACGGGAATCGTTCTCAAACTCTAAAAGGATTGCAGGACCTTGACTGAAAGTACGATGGTTGTTGATAGTAAGATTCGAAGTATATTGTTTGACAAGGAAGGCAATACCCGCCGAATTTGATGTACCATGGTTAAAAATAATATCCCCATCCCACAAGTTTTCCAATCTCTTTTCAACTTGTGGAGTTGAGTGTGTTTCCTGTAGACATAAATTTGAGCAGGTTCTCTTTTCAGCCAATTTAAACCATGCTACGTTTGATCGGGTTTCCCGTACCGTTGCAGTTGTGTCAGCAGGTCAAAGGACAAGAGAAACAAGTGTCATACCGAATATAGAAAACCTCCTGTATAATTAAGTATTAATATCATGTTTACACATTAAGTATTATGTTATACAATCATTATTATATGAAACGTCAAAAGTGACGAGTGTCCTTTTAGTAATAGAATATTGAAGTTAATTTAATTCATATACTTTTAAGGATTCCTTCGAAACACTTGCAACGACCAAGTTGAGTGGCGGCTGCCAGGCCCTGGTCGGAGGAGTGGGATCGGGAGTCCGGGATGACCCCGAGCAATTTCTGCCAGCCCTTTTCACAGAAAAGATATTGTAGCTGTTCCATCTCCTCCATTTTTAAAATGTCGGGATCCGAGTGCTTCTAAGGTAGGTCGATTTTGGTACAACATATTAGGGTAACGTCCTAATATTTCTTAGCGCCTGAAAACATATTTTTCGCTTGAAAAATAGTGTGATTTCTTTGTATTCTTTGAATTTATGGTCTGCCATACTTAACTCCTTTTTACAAAAATCATTCTTAAAGTAACTGTTGTACTGCTAAGGTTACAATTGCCGTCATTGATTTCATTTGGGGGTGGGCGAAAAATTTCTTTGCCTCTCAAAAACCAAACCTCTGTTAAGGACTATAATATAGTCAGTGTACGTGTCCGAATTCTCCACATCAAGTATCAACCACTTTCATTCGTATTGATATGAAATGTGCTTAAGTAATCAAACTCCAAATAAGCCGGGAGGGCTTAAGTGGTCTGTCCATGACCTTAAAAATTATGTTATATTAACAATGGGTTTAAAATTGTTGCCTAAAGTTTAATTACAATTGTGGATTTATAACTATAAACATTAATTATATTTAACCACACCAAAGTTTATGCCTTTACATGTTCCTAATATCATAGACTCGAATTTTAGCCCAGGCCAAATACATTTCCCTAACATGACATCTGCTCGGGAGTGGCGTGCTACCTTTAAATCAATTTTAAAATAAGGTTCAGAACTTTCAGTACATTCCAACAAAAGTGATACTTAGAGGATGAGAACTTTCGTCTTGTGGGGTTATTTTTTAATAATATCTCTTTACAAGCCTTAAATAAATTTAATAATCTTTAACGGAATGTCTGGCGCGTGCGGGAAACTCTCGATTTCGATTTCGGTTAAGCCCTCTTTTACGTAACGTTCGATTCCATACTTCATAAGGGTCGAATACATGTTCTGTCAAGTGTTTAGAGCACTGAACATTTAAATACGGGTACATTTTACACTTCCAATTATCTTCTAAATGCTACACGTGTGCTTAACATTTACTTTTCAGCTACGTTTGATCGGGTTTCCCATACCGTTGCAGTTAAAAGAGTTACACCCTATAATTGCTACCTAATATAATACACGAAGTGGACATAGTAGACACCATGCCCATATTTGGATTAATCGTTAATTGTACGGGTAGATGTGAGCAAAAAACTGAGAACAAACATACATGACACACCTTCGATACAGGTGAACTGGTTTGTGCAGCGTTCAATAGACCATATAAACCATTTATTATTTCTTCGGGGTGTATTTCTCCTATCCGGGCGACTCCCTCTATATTTTTGCTTCTCTTTTTGAGCAGAGTCCTGAGATTTCTGTGGCGATTACGGTTAACAATCCTTCTTCTTTGGTACATTTACGGGTGTTGTTCGATGCTGTCGTTTTTTCCTTGGCCAGAGATGACTTTTTTGCACCAACTGCAGTTGGTGCAGTTAACTGCACCTCACTTGAGGCCGAATTATTTTTACAATATCGAGATAAAGATACCATAAATCACCATATATCATATCCTTCAACCTTATCTGAATTTCCTTGTTTAATAATATAAAACAATACGTCTAACTGTATAATAATAATGATTCTACTGTTACCGTACCCGGTTATGTTTTCCTTATTGAATACATTATAACATGCTGCTCATGCTGCTAGCAAGCTCGTTTGTATGAAATACAGTCAACATACACTGACGTATAATCCACATGGCATATCTTTAGCCATACAGCTTTTTTTCGATCATATATGATTTACAAGAACTCTAACCGTAAACCTTATTATCGCTCAATTAATGGTTTACTCACGTTGGGGATGTCCAGGGAGCATTTTTTAATATAGATAACTGCTTCCCAGCTACATAGATTATTCAATAAAAGATACAAATATAATCAAAAGATTAACTTAATTTGCTTTATCTCATAAATTGATTTGTTTTTAGGTTTAAAGACAATAAAAATAAAACATACCTTCTTCGTTATAGTGGAATTTCACGATGACTTGTGTCTCTCCTCGCGGCATCGGCATGTCATACAACTTTTTTCCATAACATGACTTACAAGAACTTAAAATGTTTTTAATTTAGAACCATATTTTATTTTTTACATTTTGTCCTTTTACACCGATCCCTTGGTTAAAAGGGGACAGTTGTAGTATAAAACTGGTGGCATCATGACCATATCCAGTGTGGGTTATCAACGTTCCTGTTCTTTCCAGCAGGATACCTCTCTCCGGTACCGCAACATAGCTCTAATGTGTTCTGACATAAATATACTCAACATATTTGTTGTAAAAAATAGAATAAAATGGTAAAATTTATTAAAATTTGATCATTATAGACTCCTTGATCGTCATATTGCCAATTTTTTGACCGTATGACGAGGCCAACAAAAGTAACCTTCTTTTAGGTTAATCAACCTAGAGGGAGTAGCTCAGATGTGGCCACTTGCATTTATCGGATTCTAAAATACGCCGCGTTAGTTTTTACGACTCACACAAGGTGCATTATCTAATTCCTGAACGTTTTGAGGTCGTGATTTATAATTGCATGAAAGAATCAATTATAGACGGTATTTATGACAAGATAGTAATAAGTAATAAGTTATAATTTTATGATACGTAGGTAATAGAAATAAACCATTTGTTTTGCACTGGGATTGTAAGGAGCGCATCCCTCTTCCCAGTGCAAACACTTTGCATGTCATATCTTAAGCAAGTGTCATAATCGCTGTTTTGTGTTTGTGCCCAGAATCCATTCTGTTTAACGCTTGAATAAGGATAAATCGGGTCTACCCCGAAGTCAGGGTAAGTTATTGGGAAAGTGAATTGCAAATTATCGAAGTCCGCGTTTGCCGTTTAGTATACTTGCCATTGCTGATTGGTACAACATATTTAGGGTAAGGCCCTAATATTTCTTAGCGCTCGAAAACATGTTTTTTGCTTGAAAAATAGCATATGTGATTTCTTTGTATCTCTTCATGGTCTCGTTGAACTTATGGTCTACCATATTTTACTTCCTTTTACAAAAATCATTCTTAAAGTAAAGTAACTGTTATACTGCTAAGGTTATGATTGCCGCCATTAATTTCATTTTGGGGTGGGCGAAAAATGTTCCTTGCCTCTCAAAAACCAAACCTCGGTTAAGGATTACAATATAGTCAGTGTACGTGTCCAAAATCTCCACATCAACGGTCAACCACTTTCATTCGTATTGATATGAAATGTGCTTAAGTAATCAAACTCCAAATAAGCCGCGAGGGCTTAAGTGGTCTGTCCATGCCCTTAAAATTATGTTATATTAACAATGGGTTTAAAATTGTTGCCTAAAGTTTAATTACAATTGTGGATTTATAACTATAAATATTAATTATAAAACACACTCATCATATTTGTTTTAAAGCCTTTTTAAGGTTGTCTGCTGCCTCCAGGTAAAATAAAGCTGCAATATTATTGAAAATAATCAAAGTGAAAGTGCTCTTAACATTATAAAATATAAATTTTACAGCTTACCAACTCTTGTACGTGCGAACCTCAGCAATGTGGATCATGACCATTCGCTGTATTAACTTACTTATTTGTGGAGCAGATAGTGGCCTCAGCTTCGGCTGCAGACATCTTTTTATCTGTATCGCCGCAGGTGCAGGTGGTAAATGTGTAATATATTTCCTGGCCCTTCTTCCGTGCTTCGATCATGTGGTGAATGGTGTCAACGCTCAAAATATTTGAGGTGAACAGTTTTAACTTGAAGAGCTGTTATTATACTTCCTCATTCAAGAAGTGCAGAATTGCTGCAGCGTTTTCTTTGTTCCGGTTCTGACCACCACACGAATCTGCCCAAATGACTACATCTGTATTTACACAGCCTCCCTAAACTTTCTATCGTTCACTATTTTATTTAGAGGCGCCATCGGCGGCGGCACACGCTCAGAGGTCCTCTGTAAACCTTACCCGTCTCCGCTGCTTTTATCTCTACCTGGTTGTCCATATTTTTAGACCAACATATCACCATTGCCTCATCGTGATTCGTGGGTGGAATTCATTACATGCGTTTGCAGGTTCTGTTTCAGCATCTTTTCATTCATCTTTGTTTCCTGTTTCCTGGTTGGATATCAGGCTTATAGACAGCTTGTGAAATTTCCAGGGGTGAGGAGAAGTGCGAGGGTGAGCAAGCCAGTTGTGGGATCTCGTTTGTATAATGTATATAGACGATGATACCTAGCGCAGTGATGTCAAAGGGCGAATTTCTGACGTTATAACTTTATAAGGGGCGGATCATAATCTTATAATCTCTTACCAGCTTCTCGGCGCGGCGGTTCTTCGGGTAGATCCCTAAACGTTATATTTGTCCATTTGGACTTAACCGTGCCATCATATTTAAAAGTTTTCTTCTCCTCTTTCATGATTCTGTAGCCATAACTAAAACATGGCATGACATAATTAATTAATCTGATTGATTCTATTGTGCTTCAAATCACCACATTGTAACTTAACCCTTATATTATTGGAACAGCTCCAGCTGCCAGTCAGCTACCGTCTTGGCAGTTACGAGTGGCTGCATAGGTGTTATTATGTACAGTAATTGAATTTATTTAATCTGCCAATGTACGTTGGCGTCACGGGGTCTGTCTCATTGTATCCTTTAGAAACGTTTCCATTAAACATTATTAACTGCAGCGCGGATGGATCTCTTCTTTTCAAAAAGCTTCTCTTCTTATATATTCTGTTCTGGTTTTGGTAGCAACCAGAACAAACTGTTAATGTTTAAATTATAAAATCATATTGTATTATAGTCCAGTAAAAGTCACGAAATATAAGGTCAGGTTGCAGTGATATAGTGTATTCGAATTGTTCTTATCAATCTGTTAATTAATACAATATCCACAGCAGTTTCAGGTATGGCTCTATGTTTGCCATTTTTACTGAGTCCGACAGTGATGACAGTTCGTAAAATATTTGGTAAAATATTTAAATGTTCTTGTGTCATAGTATGAAAGGTGGCGGCGGGAGGGGCGACAGCAGCTGGATGGTGGTGGTGGAGGGTGCGGGTGGCAGTGGAGGCGGCAGCGCGAGCGGTCGCGGCCCCACAAGTTCGTCCAGGTAAAAACTTTGAAGGTCCTGGATGGTTATCACCACTGTCAGCAAAAGGAGTCACAGCATGATAGGCGGCGGCAGGAGTGGCAGGTGGAGGGGTACGGGTGACAGGGGGAGGAGTGGCGGTGGAGGCGGCACCGGTCGTAGCTCCACAAGTTGCTGGCGAGGCTGGAGGGGCAGGAGCCCGCCATTGTATTATAAGTCCAGTAAAAGTCACGAATTATTAGGTCGGGGACATCCTGTAAGTAATAAAATGATTAATACATAACAGACGTAATAATAGAACCTTGGACTTTTATCTATTTAACGTATGAAATTCAATAATAAATACAACTATTTGCAATCTAGTGAAATTCGAAAATAGCTCTTTACATTCTCCGCCATTCCATTGTTCATCCGTTCCATTGAAGGGCCACTCTTTCTTCTGCTTCCTCGAGTGTATTATATGTATACTGTATAATATGTACTGCCCAGACAGCTAAAATATTGTACTTCTAATAGTAGTAGTAGTAGTAGTAGTAGTAGTAGTTGACGGAAGCTTTCTAAGCTTTCCGTAGTGCCCCCAACCTGCTTTCAGATATGGGGGTCATATAGGCCCTCAGTTTCCACCCGGTGAACCTGGTCGGCGAGCCCCCAGGTTTCAACTGCGCATAATAATATTGCTGTGCGGATAATAAATCCCGGGTTGGCTTCACGTGTATTCAGTAAGTGTGGCCGACCCCACTCCTCTGCTGCGCGTTGCCGTGTTGGGGTGCTATCCCGGAGCTAGCCCCCCTCCCCGGCGTCCGCGCGCTTCGGCTATTTCGCTATATCAGAATTGAACTCTGCGGTCGTTTTCCGTTCTGTGTGTCTGGTAAAATAATTATTGGTAGAGAATCAGGGTTGCCATACCGCTCGCCCGAGCTTGAGCGCTCGGAGTCTTAGGAGCCAGTCCAGACACTTGCCTGGATTGCATCGCAATAGCTCCGTATTGACTCCTTACACCCGAGCAAGTTGTTATATACTCTGTAAGTTTCACGTTAGCGTCTGAGGTACCAGTCCAGACTAAGTGTCTGGTTCGCATTGCGATGGTCCTATAATAACGCTTTGCGCTTAACTCAAGAGATGTGAGTACGATGAGATTGTAATTTTATTGTAGGACTGTTTCTTGGAGAGTATCAATCCGATCTACCTGTGGTTCTATTTGTATTCTGATGACAATTATCCGGGATGGTTCCAAGCAGCTTGCTTGGACCGCATCGCGGTGTTCCCAGATCGGCTGTCGTCAGAATGTTCAGAGATCTGAGTAGTCGACGAAGTCTAGTAGATTTGTTAACTTAAGTGCTTTGGTTTGTGCTATAGATCGAAAAATTAATGTAAAATTCAATAATTTATTTCATGCGACTTCCTCTTGAAACGGTTATGTTAAGGAGGAGATTGAGTAGCAATGTAAAGGGGACGGGGGTGATAGTAAGGGGTGTTTGGTGGTAATTAGTACTATTTGGGTTTAAATTTCGACTGGGATGCTTAGAATAGTTTAGAATTTTACAAATATCAAATGTAAAAGTAACGAGAAATTCAATAATTTAACACTTACAAAATCTTTGAATATAGTTTAAAAAGATGGGTCATACCCATTTAGTTTTACAACGTTTTACAATTTGAGTTTTGATTACAGATTGACAAGGTGGTGCCAAGGAGTGTGATCTTCCAGGCGTTCTTGGCAAAATAAGATTGTGCCGTGTAGTCTAAGGAAGTGTAGTACAGGATCTTCCCGCCGGGGAGAGTCTTGGATGGCTGGTACTGTGAAAAGGATGCGGGATTCAGAGTGGGGTGGTGGAGAATTACTACTCTAATGAATTGATTTGCGTTGAGAAGAGGTTCAAACCATTTCGGGAGCAGGATTTTTACTCTTAGCCCGGGTACGTCGGTCTCGTCTATTACTCTGTATATCTCATTTTTTTTCCGTTATAGTTTTCACCAGTTGAATTGTTTCCCAGTTTTTAGTTTTTATGATGAATTTGTTACCCGAGATATCCGTGATGTTGGCTGTAACGTCGATATTGGTTGTTGATTCACCGTTATCGAGGACGCCCGTGATTAGTTGAAGGCGAATTCTATTTATGTGTTCTTGTGTGAGTACTCCCAAGTTCTGGAGGTAGATGGAAACTTTAAATGTAGGTGATGGAGGGATGTCTTCACCTAGGAGATATGGTGAGAACTTGGTCGGTGAATTGGGGTAAGGAAAAACACGGCAGAACAGGAGAGACAGTAAATCGGGGGACGAAAAGAGAATGAGGAAACATGGGACAGTTCACGATTGCAAGAGGGTTAGCTGCACGCATAATAATAAAAGTACAGCCGATAGAGAGAGTGAGGAACGGATATATACTGCTTAAGTGGGCTTCTAATAACATGTGCAAGGCGCTAGTTTAGTGTTAGAGATAAGAAACACTGTCAGATATGTATATTGCTACGAAGGATTTATAGCTAATGAAATATCTCACCAGGTGATTCAGCTGTCTGGGGAGTTTTCGTACTAGATGGGGTTTGGGGAGACTGTGTGCTGGATGGGGTTATAGAAGACTGTAATCCGGGACCCGGCTGGGGTAGTGTGAAGAGGTTGTGTTCCGGATTGGGTACTTCTAATACATGTGTATCTTTCTATTATGATTGAACGGTTATATATCCGGTACCCGCGCTGTACTACATGCTAGTTTCCTTTGCCACCCTTAGTTATGTTTAATCGAAATAGTAAAAGACGATACGAAGTATCGTTTCACGAATCTGTTAGGGAGTACACCTGATGTGGAAAACGAACATCCTAGAATCGAGACTCAATTTGAAGGACTCAACATCAGTATAGAACCTTTTACTCTAGAGGAGCTCAAAGCTGCTAAACTCAGGATTAAAGAAGGTAAAGCACCAGGTGATGACGGTATACCACCTGAAGTCCTCAAAAGATGCCACCTGGATGAAATCGTGTTGTCCTTCTGCAACAAAGCCCTGACAGATGGTATTGCGCCAGATCAGTGGAGGATAAGCAACATCATTCCGGTCCCCAAAAAGGGAGACTTGACAAACCCTGGAAACTGGAGGGGGATATCTTTGACTTCACTTGTAGCTAAGACTCGCAATAGAATGGTGCTTAATAGGATCCAGCCGGCTATAGAAGGGGTACTTAGGGACACTCAGAATGGTTTAAGGGAAGGACGGTCCACTACTAGTCATATCTTGGCACTCAGAAGGATACTAGAGGGTGCTAGACAGAGAAATCTACCGGTTGATTTTAAGAAGGCCTTTGATTCACTTCACCGGGAAATTTTGATGCAAATACTAAAGGCCTATGGGATACCGGACAGTATTGTGGATATCATTAATCTACTCTATGTAAACACGAAGGGCAAAGTTATTACACCTGATGGGGATACCGAGCTATTTGATATCCTGGCAGGAGTTCTTCAAGGGGATACGTTAGCAGCATACTTGTTCATTATAGCCCTTGACTATTAATTGTATGAGACAAGCCTTAAAGGGTGAGTAAATGCAGTTTTTACGACACATGTTTAGTGCTCTGTACTCCAAAAGTTTAATTACAGCAACATTTTAGTCGAAGTTTGGATTCTCTATCTACTTCCTTCACCCCACTAGCGCTAAAATAAAAAATGACTGAATACGTCACATAGTCCCCTCCATTAGCAAGCACCCTCAATTCTTGCTGTGTTTGTATGTCTGCTACGTTTCTCCAAACTTTTGTTGTTGTTGTTGTAAAGACCCGTATAGAGCCACCTCTAAGGGCTTTGAGACAGTTTATTAAATATAATAATCAATAATATCGAAAGTCGTTTCAAAATATTTTCAAACTCAAAGTTGAAATCACACTCACACTAAAAATCAATTATTTTGTCAAATAGTAAAAATTAAAAAAACTCTCGACACATTACAGTACGTGAGCATGATTCGCATGCCTTTCATTTTATTTGTACCACTTAAGTCCCAGAACTTTTTATCTCTTAATTCTGCTTGCTATAGTTTGTTATAATATACGGCTATTCTAATTTCTAGAAATTTTCAAGAGTGACGATGAAAATTTTATCGCGAGAATTATCTTTAAGATTTTGTGCATTAAAAAGCCGCGCGGAGTGGGGTAAGGCTTGCTGTTATCAGCGCTTTGGCAGTGAAAAATATGCTGAAATATGTCAGTCCATTAAGCGAACGTTGTTTATTACTGCTCGTTTATTGTGTGTTTGCTGTCGTCCTATGTTATGTTATGTTATGATATGATGTCCTGATTTAGCGATTATTGGTCGCTGTATTACTCAATCATCCCTCATCTATTGGACTTCCTCAAACCAGGTACGTTGTGTAGCAGAAATGCTGGCCAGCTGTCCTCTGAGTTAGCTAGTGTTGACTGTTGCTCAAGAAGCACGCGTTTTGCGTTCGATTTGTAAATATTTATTGAAAATAAGCTAGGTAGGGACGTGATGTTCTTGTTGGTGTCTGTTAGAGCTAGTAAAGGTCCTTTAAAAAAGATGGATGCTTTGAAACATCGGTTATTGTACGTATCTAGCCATTCGCTACTGTTCTCATGATTTGAACCATGCGTGGGTATGTTATCTGGAAACAAATTTCTAATTGATACAGGTACTGTGTTAGGAAAGTGCTTCATGCGGTGCATTAATGTAAGCGCATTCTTTACGATGATGCCGTGTATTGTCAAAATCTCAAATTTGCAGAATGCTTCTCTGGTGCGAGCTGGCAATTTGCCGTCTTTGTAAAAGTAATTTACATATCCTGGCATAACCATCCGCATTCCTTGCTTTTGTCTACGGAATAATGTCTCAATGTGACATTTTGCCGCGAATCCCCAGGCTAACGAGCAGTAGTTAACATGTGCCTCAATAAAACTATGGTAGAGTTGTAGTCGCACTTTCAAATTTATTTGAATTCCCTGCCAGCCACTTTGACAGTCAAACGGAGACTTCTCAATATAATCGCTAATGACAACCGCTGGCGCGGCCGCCATTCATTATTTCATAATGTAGAACCAATTCTAAAATTACGGATCATCATTTAATTTGCGCGCCGCGCATTGTTCGATATCAGGCAAACATGTGCTCGTTCGATCGTGTATGCTCGTTTTGAAATTAATATAACACAATATTATACAACCTCAATAGATATATAATAAGTTACACTTTTTTCGGTAAGTTCTGAGAAAATATCTGCTTCCAGTCTAGTGTTTATCTTTAGAGTTACCAGATATGTATGCATTCATATCTGTTTCTTTCTAATATCCGGAATAGTAAAGTAGTGTTGTAAATTTCTTACGATGTTAAATACTTCGCAGGAATCAATTTTTTATCACTTCTTCAATAATACTATTATATTAAAATTTTAAAGTTTTAGAGATTGCTTCTTATAAAGGAATAGTTCTTTTTATGCGCCATTTCAAGAACATGGTTCACGGGTGATTTCTGCCCCGAGTAATTGCTGCTCGAATTCTTTTCATCGAATATATTTCATGTTCAGGTGTAGTTAAAATATAAAACAAATATAAATTAACATATCAACATTGTTCTATCTATCAAACACTATAATGTTGAAACTAAGGTGGTATGTCTTGAAGTAAAGCCGTTTAATTATCTTTATCCTGGCTCTTAGTAGCCTGGCTACGTTTCAAACACTTTTTTCTGTCACTGTACACTTAAAAATAAAATAAAACTGATGGTAGCACAGTTATAATAAATAATTATATAATTTTAAAGTTTAAAACATAGTATTTTAAGAAAAATGCTATGTCAAGAACATGGTTCGCAAGTGATATCCGGTCCGTACTCTTCTACTTAAGTCTTGTATCATTCACTTTTATTTCTACTACAGAGTACAGATGATTTGTTCGACAATCCAGAGTTCCGACTTTATAATTTAATTATTTTATATATATGTATTGTCCATAACTAGGGTGGCCTGCTAACAGAACCATGATCTGCCTTGATTCATCCTTCAGCACAGAGAAAAGCTCCTTTTTTTATACATTATGATTACAGAGGATCTGATATTTAGATATATATTGCTGTGCTGTAAAAATTGACTTTATTTATTTATTTATTTATTTGATACATCTTAAGAAAAATAAAAAAAATAAACGAAAATTCATATCATCCTCTTAAATGAATGGGTTGAATGTACATAAAAAGAAAGGGAAAAAAATAATACCAGAAAGATTAAAGAAAGCAAATGAAAGAAAGTTAAAAAGCCCAAAATATAAAGAAATTGAAAATATCAGTCGTGAACTTCTGGCTAATGATAGTCAGCGGCCAAGAGTCGTTTTCTTCCGAGACTTGTCCTTTTCTTGCATGATAGTTAATAGGAGTAGTTAATAATAATAGTTGCATGAGCAACCAAGATAACAATACACGATACCCGCTGTAACAGGTGCATCTGTTGGCCTGGCAGTTCATTTTGTACAAATGTTATAACTGGTCCTCATGTTCTGATTCGATTGATGAACGCTACCGTATAACAAGTAATTATTAATCTGACCAGTGCAGTCATAAGATGTGGATCACCGTCACGTGATTTCTAGTGCATTCATTGACCAGCAACTTGTAATTACAAATTCTTCTCACTGCCTCAGGTGTTAACACTATTTTGAAAGTCTGTTTTTCAGCTGAAAGTTCATGTAATCTGAGGATTTTTTCCTTTACTGATGGAATAGCAAGGACTAGTGATGAAAGGTTTTTCAGCTTCTTTGAGGTCTCATCTAAGTTATATGGGTTCCCTCTGTCACAGATGAATGTCTTCACATTGCTGACACTCTCATTTATCTCTTTGATCTTGTTCCGTGACAAATCATGATGCACGACTGTTTTGTCATATGACTGAAACTATTCAGGTGCCAACAGACTGTGCGATAGTTATTCATTTATTCTACTTTCCTTTAATATAAATTATAATATAAAAGTTAGGTTATAAGCTACTTCTCCTGTTCAACAATCACATGCTACCCTTACAGTGTTGATTGTACCCATACGCCAACACTAATAATATTTCCATCAGGGCAATATGCTATGATAGTGACAATAACGCCACTTATTCAATATTTCGACTCGTAAAAATCAATTATATTAAATTTTGCTTATTAATTTATTCAACTCCTTCATATTGTCGTTCCTTTTAGAATATCTCCGCAGCACAGCTCAGCCAGGTCCGATTTTATCTATTCTCTACAGTCTACACTTGCAATTATTTCAGTGGCCATTGCTTCATTAAAAGGGAGATAACCAGTTAAAGAAAGGCACCAACCACATATTATAAAAGAAACCTGAGTGTGCAGTTCAAATTATAAAATTCTTATAGCTTTAACTTTATAATTATTAAATACATTTTCAGATTTTTAAGCTTGCTTTGGCAGTGGCGTCCTCGTTCCCTACATAATTTTCTTGAAGACAGTAGCTCAGTCTTAACCTGAGCCACGAACTGTGCGGAATGCTTAGTGATCTGGTGCATGTGTTCCTTTAACTTTCTGTTCTCTGAAGGACTCTTCAGGATCTCATAGAAGTGACCAACTATATGCATTCTTTCTAGGAAGTCGTAATCTGACCAGGCTCTTTTGTCGGTGTTGGGAGTAGGATGAGCAGTGGTAAGGTTCAAGTCGTACCCTTTTCTGACATCGTGGTACTTTTGGATGTATCTTTCGATGAGCGAATTATGTGCTGTCATAGAATTTAACACTATTTCACTTTATTTGATACATCTCAAGAAAAATAAAAAATAAACGAAAATGCATAGCATTACATGCTCTTAAATGAATGGGTTGATTGTACAATAAAAAGAAAGGGAAAAAAGTATACCAGAAAGATTAAAGAAAGCCAAATGAAAGAAAAAAAAGCCCAAAATATAAAGAAATTGAAAATATCAGTCGTGAACTTCTAGCTAATGATAGTCAGCGGCCAAGAGTCGTTTTCTTCCGAGACTTGTCCTTTTCTTGCATGCAAGGGTCGACCGAGTCCTCGGCCTCGGTTTTACCGAGGAATGGCGATTTTTCCTCGGCCTCAGCCTCGGTCAGGAGGACAATTCCTCGGTTCGCCTCGGCCTCGGTCAAAAATAGATTCGAAATTCCTCGGCCTCGGCGAAATTTGACGATTTTGACCGAGGATTTTTGTTGAAATTTTGGGAATTTTTCTTCAGACTTACAGAGGTTAATGTAAACGAATTTGTAAAATTGAAAATAAAACGACCAATTGACCAGGACACAAAACTAAAAATATCATAGTCTAAGATTCATCGTCTGATGAAATGACAATATCTGAGCACTCTGAATCAGAATAATCTTCTGTGCACAGCTCAGCTAAGGGGGACAGTCCTCTTTATTTGGGGCTTCAAATTCATTTGGACAGGGGCCGAAGTCGTCCCCAAATGTTCCGATGTTCTTTTTGAGAAACAAGCACCCCTCAAAGTTTGTTGGCTTAAGGCTGAGGCGATTTAACTTCAGGATGTGCCCTGCTGTAGAAAACAATCTCTCTGGTGCTGCTGAGCTCGCCGGCGCAGATAGATATTTCCTTGAACACTCAGCAAGGTTCGGATAGCTCTGCTTATTAGCTTTCCAGTAAACTCCTGACTCTTGGCGAACTTGCCCCTTCATAATGATTGTAACGTGTGTACACAGTATAGTACACAGTACAATCTGATTAGGCCAGGTACAGTGCGCTTTACCTAATAAACAATGCCCTTTTTCCCAACAATTTTTCTGCCAAAATTCCTCGGCCTCGGTCAAAATTTGCACTCCTCGGCCTCGGTAAAAAAAAAGAAACCTCGGTTGTCCTCGGCCTCGGTCTTAACTAACTGTATTTTCCTCGGCCTCGGTCGAAAATCCTGCCCTCGGTCGACCCCTGCTTGCATGATAGTTAATAGTAATAGTTAATAATAATAGTTGCATGAGCAACCAAGATAACAATACACGATACCCGCTGTAACAGGTGCATCTGTTGGCCTGGAAGTTCATTTTGTACAAATATTATAACCGGTCCTCATGTTCTGATTCTATTGATGAACGCTACCGTATAACAAGTAATTATTAATCTGACTAAGATTTGGATCACCGTCACGTGATTTCTAGTGCATTCATTGACCAGCAACTTGTAATTAAAAATTCTTCTCACTGCCTCAGGTATTAACACTATTTTGAAAGTCTTTGAGTTTTTCAGCTGAAAGTTCATGTAATCTGAGGATTTTTTCCTTTACTGATGGAATAGCAAGGACTAGTGATGATAGGTTTTTCAGCTTCTTTGAGGTCTCATCTAAGTTATATGGGTTCCCTCTGTCACAGATGAATGTCTTCACATTGCTGACACTCTCATTTATGTCTTTGATCTTGTTCCGTGACAAATCATGATGCACAACTGTTTTGTCATATGACTGAAACTATTCAGGAGCCAACAGACTGTGCGATAGTTATTCATTTATTCTACTTTCCTTTAACATAAATTATAATATAAAAATTATAATATAAAAGTTAGTTTATAAACTACTTCTCCTGTTCAAAAATCACATGCTACCCTTACAGTGTTGATTGTACCCATACGCCAACACTAATAATATTTACATCAGGGCAATATGCTATGATGGTGACAATAATGCCACTTATTCAATATTTCGACTTGTAAAAATCAATTATATTAAATTTTGCTTATTAATTTATTCAACTCCTTCATATTGTCGTTCCTTTTAGAATATCTCCGCAGCACAGCTCAGCCAGGTCCGATGTTATCTATTCTCTACACTTGCCATTATTTCAGTGGCCATTGCTTCATTAAAAGGGAGATAACCAGTTAAAGAAAGGCACCAACCACATATTATAAAAGAAGCCTGAGTGTGCAGTTCAAATTATAAAATTCTTATAGCTTTAACTTTATAATTATTAAATACATTTTCAGATTTTTAAGCTTGCTTTGGCAGTGGCCTCCTCGTTCCCTACAGTAGCTCAGTCTTAATTTGAGCCGCGAACTGTACGAAATGCTTAGTGATCTGGTGCATGTGTTCCTTTAACTTTCTGTTCTCTGAAGTGACCAAATCTCATAGAAGTGACCAATTATATGCATTCTTTCTAGGAAGTCGTAATCTGACCAGGCTCTTTTGTCGGTGTTGGGAGTAGGATGAGCAGTGGTAAGGTTCAAGTCGTACCCTTTTCTGACATCGTGGTACTCTTGGATGTATCTTTCGATGAGCGAATTATGTTGTGCTGTCATAAAATTTAACACTATTTCACTTTATTTGATACATCTCAAGAAAAATAGAAAATAAACGAAAATGCATAGCACAACATGCTCTTAATTGAATGGGTTGATTGTACAATAAAAAGAAAGGGAAAAAAAGAATACCAGAAAGATTAATGAAAGCCAAATGAAAGAAAAAAAGCCCAAAATATAAAGAAATTGAAGATATTGGTCGTGAACTTCTGGCTTATGATAGTCAGCGGCCAAGAGTCGTTTTCTTCCGAGACTTGTCCTTTTCTTGCATGATAGTTAATAGTAATAGTTAATAATGATAGTTGCATGAGCAACCAAGATAACAATACACGATACCCGCTGTAACAGGTGCATCTGTTGGCCTGGCAGATCATTTTGTACAAATGTTATAACCAGTCCTCATGTTCTGATTCGATTGATGAACGCTACCGTATAACAAGTAATTATTAATCTGACCAGTCATAAGATGTGGATCACTGTCACGCGATTCCTAGTGCATTCATTGACCAGCAACTTACTTCCTAATAATTCATAATAGCATCTCTCATCGGAACATGACATCTGAGAAATACATACATGAATGAGCGACTTTTCGAACCATGTATATCTTTTTGGTGTAATCCTCATTGAAGCGGTTTCTCCTCATCCGACTTAGATACCGTAGGTCCTCTTACTGCAACTGGAGGTTCGATGCTGCATTTTGTCAGTAAATGTTGTTCCACTATCCTCCTTTCGAAAGCTGAAAAACACGTACGGCAGTGATAATGTTTCTTATATGCCCGTGATTCATTATAACTTTGCATCCATCTTCCGCCTCTCTACATATCTTAATCAAAGATTCAAAAGATCGTTTCTCAGATTTTCTGTTTTCTCCCTCATCATATATGTTGTTTTTGTTATATCTTGTTCAAGATTGCTATTCTTCTTCTGTTTGGGTTTTTAGCGGAATTTTCTGCCCGTAAACTGCCAGCAAGGAACAAAATTTCGGTTTTGATGATTGACAGCGGGGTACGGCAGCAGGGTAGACCAGTCCTCCAATCAATGTAGACTAGACGATTGTTCCGGTTTTGATGATTGACAGCGGGATACGGCAGCGGGGTTAAAAATCAATGTCCAAAAAGGCGTTGAGATCCTGAAATATATAACCGGTTTTAACAATATTATTTGAAATAAGTATACTATAGTTGAATTATAATAAATTCAACTCATTCTGAATAAACGTCAATATAATAGTATTACTTGTGTATATACATATGTGCTTTGTTACAAAGTCATGAAAAAACTAGTTTAGAAAGAAAACAATTAGTTACTCACAAGGGCCTTTCCCTTGCTGGTGGTTGCTGCGGGTACTCGGGGTGCTCGTTTTTTCTTAGCCGGGGCACTAGTGACATGGGCTGCTTCCTTTTCATACACTTTTAAAGTTACGTAGCCGTTTGTTGTGGCAGCGATACCCTCGATCATGTCCCCGTTCTGAAATTTTTTTACTCATGAGAAAACATGTTCTTTTCTCTCAGTTGGATACAACATAGATAACATTTTTCTGACTAAGATGAAGATTTGTTTATTCATTAAAGTATCTTATATTTATTTAAGGATTAATTATTATTATAAATAAAGTCATTTGTGAATCATGTATTAAAAAATATAATAGCCGCTAAGACTTACCACAAACCGATCTTCTTCGTCCGAGAAATATGAAACCACCTCAGTGTGTTCACCAACAACGGCAAACATTTGCATCGGTTTGCCGTTGTTGGTGGACTTGTTGCGGAGGAATTTGACTACCCCTTTTACATAGGTATATCTCTTTTCGCTTGTAGATAGGTATAAAGAAATTGAAAATATCGGTCGTGAACTTCTGGCTAATGATAGTCAGCGGCCCAGAGTCGTTTTCTTCCGAGACTTGTCCTTTTCTTGCATGATAGTTAATAGTAATAGTTAATAATAATAGTTGCATGAGCAACCAAGATAACAATACACGATACCCGCTGTAACAGGTGCATCTGTTGGCCTGGCAGATCATTTTGTACAAATGTTATAACCAGTCCTCATGTTCTGATTCGATTGATGAACGCTACCGTATAACAAGTAATTATTAATCTGACCAGTCATAAGATGTGGATCACCGTCACGTGATTTCTAGTGCATTCATTGACCAGGAACTTACTTCCTAATATCATAATTCATAATAGCATCTCTCATCGGAACATGACATCTGAGAAATACATACATGAATGAGCGACTTTTCGAACCATGTATATCTTTTTGGTGTAATCCTCATCTACACATTGAAGCGGTTTCTCCTCATCCGACTTAGATACCGTAGGTCCTCTTACTGCAACTGGAGGTTCGATGCTGCATTTTGTCAGTAAATGTTGTTCCACTATCCTCCTTTCGAAAGCTGAAAAACACGTACGGCAGTGATAATGTTTCTTATATGCCCGTGATCCATTATTACTTTGCATCCATCTTTCGCCTCTCTACATATCTTAGTCAAAGATTCAAAAGATCGTTTCTCAGATTTTCTGTTTTCTCCATCATCATCTATGTTGTTCTTTTCAAGATTGCTATTCTTCTTCTGTTTGGGTTTTTAGCGGAATTTTTTGCCCGTAAACTGCCAGCAAGACAAAATTTCTTGACTCCATATCCTTTGAAATGGACTTTCAGCAGTTCTTTTTTACGAATTCCCCCTTTGATCAAGTGGAAACAGCTACCGCAACTGTCGCTGTGAAGATCATCAAACGATCTGAAAAGAGCAGTTTCCCTTGGACGCATTGTACGGAAATATCAGAAATTTTGAACTCTAAACATCGGGGGGGGGGGGGGGGGGGGTTATTTTTTGTCCGTTTTTGTCCGTTGATTTTTGTCCGTTTTCAGAAAATAGGGTACCGAACGGACAAAAACGGACAAAAATTGATTTAAATTTTCTCCACAATTTGTAACAGGCTATCTGCAGAAATTGGTAGCCCGGTTAATGACCATGGTCCTTTCTTAAACTTGTAAACCTCAATTAGGTACAAATAATAGTCTACAGATTTTATAATAACATAAAAAGGAATTAAAATCTCTTTATTTGTGAAAAATATCGAGTTATGTAACAACTTTTCCATAGTTCTGGAGAATAAAACTCTGTTAAATACAAATATTCTTGAGCTCAAATGCATTATACAAAATTTCAGTAACAATAAAATGAAAATCCCAAAGTAACGAGGCAATGTTTCCTAATTACTGCACTTTATGACCAATTCAGTCTTTTAAATGTTTACGATGTCAAAACAAATGTAAATGTAGTACGAGAACTGAGAAGGTATCGTACATTTACAGCTCGGCTAGCAGCGCTTCATCGTCATCTGAAAGCTCGTGTTGACCTTTCTCGTCAGAACTGAGAAGTCGTAAAGATTACTAGTACTACATACCCTGCATTATGTCGGTACTGTAATATTTCACGGCTAGGTTTATCAATGATCATATTGGTGAGGACTATACATAGCTGTAGGTTTAATGGGCGTTTTCATAGGTGAGGTGGGAGGAGGAATATTCGCCTTGAAGTAGATCCTGTTTTCTTGAGGTGCAACGTTAATGTGCAGGTTCGTTCTTGATCCTGTAGTCTGTCGTAAAATATATAGTTATATAGAATGTTAATCTTCTGAAAAGCATCAAAACTTATAACAGCTAAGCACTCTTAGTCTTAACCTCACTACTCCACAGTTTTTCATTAGATTTTAGATAATAAGTTCGCAAATCACAAATTGGCTTGGAAACGTGTTAAGTAATTACCTTGCTGATTCCACAACTAAAGCAGGTCTTTCGTTTAGCGAAGTTATTCTTCATACAATGACGACATAACCAGTCCCCTTTCATAACTAACATCGATTCTCCTTCTGACTTAACTCGTCCACATGAGGTGCAGTTTAATGTAGCAAAACTCGCCATGACATTCCCACAGGGATTGGGATACTTCCATGCCATACCTAGTTGGGATAGAATTAAATTTCGAGAATAGAAAGAATCTATTATACAGATAATATCAAAATACGCGATAATATTAAAATACTCGATTCATAGATAATTATCCGATTACGCAATCCAGACACCATTATTATGATTAGAATAAGAATTGAAATTAAATTCATACAGCAATACAATAAGAATGAAAATAATTCAAGGAAGCTTCATCCTGCAGGACATTCAAGTCAGTCGAAAGAATACCCTTATAAGTACATACAATCAAAACATACAATATTTAATAATATATATTAAGTTAATGAATATGTTGTTAATGAATATGTTGTTCATTTGTCATTATGGAGAAAGCTAACTGCCCCGAAGTAAAACCAATGATTCACTGTCTTTCCGATAATTATATAATAACACTGCTCATATCAGGCAATATTATACTCCTTATTAACAAAACGTTACTTTCAACAAAACTAACTCAAGTGTCTCGTGAAGTGGGTTTATACATTTCAGAGGGTACATCTGATATAGCTATGACCAGACCACAACCATATGTTAGCATCTGGTTTGTGATGGCGGCAGGCAAACTTCACCGGAACGAAGTTTCGTGAGATGAATCTAACAGTTCCCTGGAACATCACAATAATGCGACTCCTCAGTAATAATACGTTTTTATTGTCGTAGATTCCATTTTTTGGGTTACTTTCCGTATGCCATCTATAATATGAATTGCTGGATAATACCCACATCTGTGAATTACTAAAATTTTGTTTTACTATTACACACGGAATTTTCCTGATCCAGCCTTTTTAAACTTAGGTTATGTGACACAGCATTACCTAAGTGACGTGACCTTTGTTCTGCTGATAGTTTTCCTTTGGGTCTATGGCTTCTTTTAAACGGTTGATTGTCTTTTCAAGACAAAAAGCCCTGATTAGACCTTCTGGTTTTCCTTCAACTTCGTTCTATTTTTTGTGCTTTTGCGGCAAGGATTCAAGAGCGTTTCAAATCCCTTTGTGATTATGTGCAATTGGTCAAAATTTGTCAACTTGTTCACGAATACCACTTATTGACTTGGGAGGTTGAGTCATACTACCAAGCTTAGCCCAATCTCGGTATTTTTCCTTTTCTCTTCTGCTAACGCCACGCCCCCGGCTTAGGTATCGTATATCTTGACCACATAGATGGTAAATTAGCATAGTAATTTATTCAATACCTGTATTATTATATTATAATCAAGCTTAGGATGGAGTGTTTAAATTATCTGGGAACTGTTAGGATTTAACGAGAAACTATTCAGGTGCCAACAGGCTGCGATAGTTATTCATTTATTCTACTTTCCTTTAAAAGTTAGTTTATAAACTACTTCTGTTCAAAATCACATGCTACCCTTACAGTGTTGATCTGTAGAATCCTGAAGGCAAATAGTGTGCCCAGAACTGAGAACACATCATCAACTTTGCTGAAAGATAGATTAGTGGACTATTTAATATAAGATATGCAATCATAGTTAGCAAGGATTCGAGTGATCATTTGGTCCATTCCTCCCGAAGTAAGAAATAACATTAAATGTTTTGCATTCATTGAGCTTATATCATCTTTCTGAATCAATAATTCTTCTCGTACTATCTTCCCTTTTTCTTCTGCCAATGCCCGTCTAAAGGATCGTTTATTACCATTATTGATAATTATTTGTTCAATAACTGATTTATTATATTATTTAAGTTAACAAACCAATGAGTCTAGCGTCACAGTCTGGCGAAAACCAGATCACGTTGAACATCATTATATTGATCTTGTGTTTAGTTGTCTTTTTCCTTTTGTCTTCTTCTAACAACCGGCTAAAGGATCGTTTATTTAAATAATAATTTATCCAATAACTGTATTATTAAAGTAAAACCAAAGCTTAAGTTGAAGTATTTAAATTATCTGAGGGACTGTTTTGACCTTCTGCTCTCGACAGCTGATCCAATTGCCTGTATTATATTGATGTATAATTCTTCAAAAAGCCTAGACTTTAAAGTTCTCGAAGCTGCAGTAGAAGCTATAATCGTGAACAAAGGAATTTTACAATTAACACGCCCCACTTATATAACAACTTAGGCCAAGTTACGGAATCATGTTATATTATTTCATAATTCATTATTATGTTATATAATCATAAATCATAATATAAAACAAAAATCATTCTTAAATTATATTATAAGCGTCAAAAACTGAGTGTGTATAAAATAAAAAGTAACACACCCTATTTAAGTACTTAGCTACATATGCCAAGTTACAGGATTATAATTATGTTATAAGCGTATTAATAAAACAGTTTATTAAACAAAATAAGCGTTAATGACTGAGTTTGTATAAATTAAAATCAACTGGGCTACGTTAAATCAAAAACTGAGTTTGTATAAATTGAAATCAACTGGGCTAGGTACTTTAAATACATCGTTTACAATTTATAGAAATTTAAAAAAGTGCACGGCTACTTCACAGTAGACGATTGACATTTTAAAACGAAATTAAAAACAACAAAACAATCATAAAATTATAAATCAATCCTACCAAGCTATTAGCCGAAGTCGATGTCAAATTCAGGGAATTCTAGGTCTTCTTCATCATCATTTCCCACACGTCCAGTTGGACTACTGATTCCATCATCATTTCCCACACGTCCAGTTCAGACGTGGGCGCTGCCGAAAATGCTGCAGCGGCGGCGTGAGGCCGTATTTCACGCGGCGGCGTATCGGCGGCTGGAACCAATTTTTTGGCAACATAGTCATTGTACCACTGACTGACATCTTATAAGCTAATGTACACTTTGTATGCTAAGGTTCATTTTAAAATTGTATGACGATTTGAAAGAGCAACTATTTATACTCTGTTCAGCAACAAGCAGATATTTGGCTACGATAACGGCACAACTGATGTTGTAACACCCGAATGTCAAGACTTAGAGGCTGGCCAAATTAAATTATCCGTTGCGTAATTCGATGTACGTGATTAAATTACAGCGCGCAAAATAAAATGCTGTCGCAATAGTGGTTTTAATGGTTTTGGGGGGGGTCCAACTACAAAAAATACGAATACGAATTTCAAATTTTAGGGGTGCGTTCGTATTTTTTCGTATTTTTTCGTATTTTTTACCAACATTTTTTTACTCTAGAAATAAAGAAATATCCCAGAGAAATGGATCTATAAATCCATTGGTTTTCTCCGTTGTATCTTTGTATATTACACTGTATGACATCAGAGAAGATAAATAAGACGCAGCAAAACTGGTGAACAAATGAAAATACAATACTACGATTACCTACATAATTAATAATTGGAGTTTAGCTGCTTGTCAATCTCAAGTAAGCGTATTTATGTCAAAATCACTGGGATATTATCACAATTCAGATATTATGATGTATTAATTGTGATTTATAAAGGTCTTTGAATGCTACATCACAGAATATTATTGCCAAATACGCATTACGCATACTTTTAAAGTCTGTTAAGTTGGGTTCCTAAAACGAAATTTAATCAGCTTCGGCTGAACCCATTATATATTATAACATATAGACTATATATGGCACATTCATATTAATATTCTATCAGATCTTTCCTTAGATAAACTTATTACACAAAGTAGTCATGGTTATAGTAACAGCTTAAATTCCTTAGGATTTAAATAGAGAAAAACTTCAAATTCTCTTAGTGATCTTCAAAACTTCTTTTGATAGATAAATCTTACAATCTACATCAGACTTCACCCAAACATGATAGTTCTGATGGGTAGAACAAAAGGAGTTAGTGGGTACACGGCAGACAGACGACCTGTCAGCCTTGCTGAATATATGCGATGTTGACATGAACAGAGCCTGCCCGCGGAACTTGACAGCTTGCTTGAATTTTTTCTTGTCGAACCAGCCCTTGATACCAACAGATACACGTTTACAGTCTTTTCCAAGCGATTCACATGGCCGAGAAAGTGACACCCTGGCGATACTGTAGCCTTTGATTCTCCTTTGGCGTGTATGACCTGCCATTGATGACCGACCGTCGTTCATGAACTTCTCAGCAGCAGTATCAACATGGTACCAACGGCCGTCGGTTGTGAGAACTCCAGTTGACTGGTTATAAATCTCCATTTCATCATCATCATCATTGGGGGCCTCAAGCTCAGCCTCTTCCCTGTCTTCATCATCAACTAGAGTGTAACAGTCGGGTTCAGTAGGTATATCGAGTTCGCACCCGGACAGCTTTGTGTGAGCACGAATCATATCCTTCCCCATGTCGATGCCTTCCCTGAGTGCTTTCCTAAGTTTCTTGAGGCTGGTGTCTCTGCCCTTGTACACCCGTGTTTGGTTGGGATTGGGAATCGGTGGTCTTCCCCCGAGTGTGTGCAACGTCATTCGCCACAAGATGGCTGCCTTTCGCATCAAGCTCAAGGCACCGATTTTTCCTTGCTCTGGCGTCCTTTGTGGAAGCCAGTGCGAAGGAAAGCAAACAATTGTTCGCAAGAGTCGGAAACAAAATGCCAGGGAGCAATATCACAGTCCTTGTACTTAGTTGCACATTGGACTAGATAATGAACCATCCTTTCAAGGCCAGTTATAAGGTCCTGGAACGTTGGAGCCGTGATAAAGTGTTTACCTTTAGCCTTTCGCTTTTCGCAAACATGATCCCCTGAAGTGGAGGAGGAGGAAAAAGAAGAGGAGGAGGACTGAGGAAGACTGAGGAGGAAGGGGAGGAGGAGGAGAAGGAGGTGAAGGAGGAGGAGGAGGACTGAGAAGGAAGACGACCATGAGGAGGACGACCATGAGGAGGACTGAGGACGAGGACTGAGGAGGGGAGGAGAACTGGGGGGATGACTGAGGAGGAGAAGGACTGAAGAGGACTGAGGAGGAGGAGGAGGAATAAAAAGATGAGGACTAAGGACGAAGAGGACTGATGACTGAAGACGAGAGCGAGGACGACTGATAAGAAGGGGAAGGAGGAGGAGGAGGAGGACTGGGGAAGAACTGATGAGGAGGAGGTCTAAAGACGAGGAGGACTGAGGACGAGGAGGACTGAGAAGGAAGACGAGGACGAGGAGGACGACTATGAGGAGGACTGAGGACGAGGACTGAGGAGGGGAGGAGAACTGGGGGGATGACTGAGGAGGAGAAGTACTGAGGACAACTGAGGAGGAGGAGGAGGAGTAAAAGGATGAGGACTGAGGACGAGGAGGACTGAGGACGAGAGCGAGGACGAGGAGGAGGCCGACTGATAAGAAGGAGAAGGAGGAGGATGAGGAGGACTGGGGAAGGACTGATGAGGAGGAGGTCTGGGGGAGGACTGAGGAGGAGGAGGAGGAGGAGGATGAGGAGGATGATGACTGAGGAGGATGACTGAGGAGGAGGAGGATGACTGATAAAGAGGAGGTCTGGGGGAGGACTGAGGAGGAGGAGTTCAGGAGTAGGAGGAGGAGGAGGACTGAGGAGGATAAGGAGGAGGGGGAGGAGACTTAGGAGGAGGAGGAGGAATACTTAAGAGGAGGAGAAGGAATAATAAAGAGGAGGAGAAGGAGGACTGATGAGAAGGAGGAGGAGGACTCAGGAGGAGGACTCAGAGGACTCAGGAGGAAGAAGACTGAGGAGGAGAAGGACTGAGGAAGGAGGACTGAGGAGGAGGAGGACTGGGGGAGGACTGAGGAGGAGGATGAGGACTGGGGAGGAGGAGGTTGAGGAGGAGGACGACTCAGGAGGAGGAGGAATACTTAAGAGGAGGAGAAGGAGGACTGATGAGAAGGAGTTCAGGAGTAGGAGGAGGAGGAGGACTGAGGAGGAGAAGGAGGAGGGGGAGGAGACTTAGGAGGAGGAGGAGGAATACTTAAGAGGAGGAGAAGGAATAATAAAGAGGAGGAGAAGGAGGACTGATGAGAAGGAGGAGGAGGACTCAGGAGGAGGACTCAGAGGACTCAGGAGGAAGAAGACTTAGGAGGAGAAGAAGGAGGAGGAGGAAGACTCAGGAGGAAGAAGACTTAGGACGAGGAGGAGGAGGAGGACTCAAGCCAATGATAAGCATGTGTCACGATACAAATGTACTTTACTATACATTTAAGGTGCAGTGTACTATAGTGATATTATGGTATGTTTAAAGACCGGACCACAAAATATAACCCGGCACCTAGTGTTGTACTAATACATAATAACAAGTAACAGGGATAAAATCAATGAGCAGAAACAATCGATTTCACAAGAGGCGAAAGCACTCGGGTCTGGGAGTACATGATAACTCCAACTAGTAGTGAGCATACTAGCCCCTGCAGTGGAAAAACACATAAAACATACTAATGAAATGTCCAATTGATTCGTTTTCTCGTCACAATATAATATAGCATACGTATTATGTAGGGGTTCTGGTTGAATTATATCACTTCTGAGAGGTTTTAGAGATCGATTCTGTAAATTTCTCAATTTTCCGATTTTTCCTATTTCGATTTTGGCCTCATCAACCCTCATATCGGAAATCGGGTTGTACCCCCCCCCCCCCCCCCCCCAGTTAAATGGACCAATTTCCAATAAAACATAAAATGGATCAGAATATATCCCAAATTTTAATTTAAAAAACGATAAAAAGGGAGCGACTTTCAAAATTTTGTGTGAGTTCATCGTTTTTGTTGTTGCACCCCCAGGTTTTATGTATGATACATGATGGTTTACATATTATTTTAATGTTTCTTCACTGCTAAGTTGAGCTTAGATCTGATTAATTACGAAGATGTGTGATCTTCTATTTATCAAAATGACGATTTGTAAAAAATACGAAAAAATACGAATACGAATTTGAAATTTTAGGGGTGCGTTCGTATTTTTTGTAGTTGGACCCCCCCCCCCCCTGGTTTTAAAGGAAATAAACGATGACAAATTTTAAACTGTCAAGTGCACTTGTACCTTTCCAGCCAGACGTCTTACGGCTATCGTGCAATCGCAGACCTGCCACTCGAAGAGACCACACTTACCTAACCAAGCTAAGAGTAAGAATATTGTTAGACACATCGGACCAAGGTTACTGCACTGATTAGTTAGTCAGCACTAAGCAGAGTTTTGAAGCATGCACAAGTTCAAATTTCAATTGATAGCGTTCAGTGGAACTAAGACAAGACAAGAGAAACTCTGAAATAGCCATCTCCAGAGGAGTAACGAAATAGTGGAGTACAACTACAGAGGGGTTACAATTGAGTAACGAAATACAATATTGACGAATTGGGGATGATAACTAACTTGTCATAAACCTCATTTACTTTTAGAAGATGAATGGTCGATTAGTTAGAACTCAAAGTTAGAATTTCACACAATCCTTAAAATACTTAAACTTACAATTTGTGAATATCAGATTTCGAAAATTGTTCGCAGACAGGCGGGACCTTTTGGCTGTAATTATCAGTCCACCCTCGGACCAAACTCTTTCAATTGGGGCGGCTGTTGCGGGAACACAAAATAACGCCCTAGCCAACTTGGCTAATACAGGATATATTTTTTGGTTATCCCTCCAAAAGTCTAACGCATCGAACGTGGCTAACTTCTGATCACTGAGTCTAATGCTAAGATAGTTAACAAGTTCATGATCAAGTGCACCGTTAGTAGCAGGGCGTTTGGCGCCCACTTCTTTTAAAAGTTCTAGGCGTCTCTTTTGGCCGGCGCGGTGTTAAGTGACGATTCTGCTGTAACCTCAGGAGTCGACAGGGTCTCTACTTCAAGACGTACTTCTGGCGGTGGCGAGGAAGAACGAGCGTCAACGTCAATATTCACCATCGCTGCGTATTCACGTAGCAGACTCTCAGACGCTGACGGAGGAGCTTGACCGCGATACTACTGAAATTTCGTTACTGTGAAAAATTTGATGTAGTCGATAGTCGAGGGAAAAATTAAACTGTATACTGCACAGTGGAGCAATATCTTAATCTACGAGTCGCACATCTGATAATTTAAACCAACATTGTAATTTAACTTTTTCTTCGCACTAACTGTCGTCTCAGTTCTCATGGCCATAATTACCCAGATTAACAATCTCACAGGATTTAAAACATTTTTCAATGTACATACATGTTATAATGGTTCAGAAATTATCTACTTGCTTAGTCGGATTCCGTTATCACTTATAACTTTATAAAAAAAGAATCATTTTCAGACTAAAATAAGAAAGATAGTCAATTATGAATTAGGTATACGTACCTTTTTCAAATAATCTTCCAGGGATCGTAAATCTTTGAGAGAAGGATCTAGGATTGAAGTTATGTAGTGTATCAGGAGCGATGGAAGTCGTGTGTCCCATTTACCTCGCATAAGCTTCTTCACCTGTTTCAGGATGGCTGAGTCACCCACTCACCCTCTTTATCCTGTATCGCTAGATAAAGTTCTTCACGAACTAGCACTGCTGTAGAAAGCGTAACATAGTTATCTCCCTGCATTTCCATAGTAGACCTTTTGAAGTCATCTAAGAAACGGAGATACCGCATGCACGGAATTATCAGAAATTTTGAACTCTAAACATCACAGCAATGCGACTCCTAAATAATAATACGTTTTCATTGTCCTAGATTACATCTTTTGGGTTACTTTCCGTATACCATCCATAATAAGAATTGCTGGATAATACCCACATCTGTAACACACGGAATTTTCCTGATCCAGCCTTTTTAAACTTACCTTACTCGGGATTATTATAACCGGGATAAAGTGGTGGGTTTTGGAAGATTCCGCCATATTTTTCCCGGTCAAAAATTTTACCAGTCATAAAATAACCCGCCGACTCAGATTATGGGGTTCCAAGGGGGTGGTGATCATCATATTTTACCTGAAGTCTCATATGTGCTAGAGAAGACTTTTGAAGCAGTGGATGGAGGGCTGTAACTTTATTGGCGGTTGCTACCATAATTTCGTTATAAAAATCACAATTTGGTTATAGAAATCAGATTTCAGGGTGGACCGTGATTCTCATTTTTCTTGCCCATGAAGTGAGTAAACTGTGCCACTATTTCATGGTCCACGGTGGATTGATTACTGGAGCAGTTGAAGATGCAAAGCCAAGACGTTCCCCAATACCAAGCGGTGGGCAGGAAATTAAGCTCCGGCTGACCTTCAGAGCAGTAGCCCCATTAGCGGACAAAATGAAAGTCTTGTTAAGACAACAAACCAACTTCGAATTTGACGGTCAGCAGCAGGGGGATATCAATAATGATAATGGAGGGGACATTAGCGATAATGAGAATGAGAATACGCTTTAATGAAGATTTGACTTATTATTGCTATAGATTTATTTTCCTTTAAATACTAGACGTGTCTTTTTTTCTATTTATGAGTAATATCAGTAACTGTAAATTGAAATAACTTCTTTAACAAGTAACAAAAACAGAAATTTCGGTTGAAAATTTGTTGACCTCTGAAATAATTTGGCGGGTTTTGGGAAAGTCCGCCATATTTTTCCCGGTTATTAATTTTCCCAGTCATAAATTAACCCGCTATAATATTCCCGAGTAAGGTAGGTAATGTGACACAGCATTACCTAAGTGACCTTTGTTCAGCTGATAGTTTTCCTTTGGGTCTATGGCTTCTTTTAAATGGTTGATTGTCTCTTCAAGACAAAAAACCCTGATTAGACCTTCTGGTTTTCCTTCGACTTCGTTCTATTTTGTTGTGCTTTTGCGGCAAGGATTCAAGAGCGCTTCAAATCCCTTTGTGATTATGTGCAATTGGTCGAAAATTGTCAACTTGTTCACAAATACCACTTATTGACTTGGGAGGTAGAGTCATACTACCAAGCTTAGCCCAATCTCGGTATTTTTCCTTTTCTCTTCTGCTAACGCCACGCCCCCGGCTGAAGTATCGTATATCTTAACCATATTGATGGTAAATTAGCATAGTAATTTATTCAATAACTGTATTATTATACATGTATATTATAATCAAGCTTAGGATGGAGTGTTTAAATTATCTATTATCTTTTTTCTTCTGCTAATGCCCGGCTAAATGACGTTATTCCTTTTTTTTAAAAAAAGGATTTTTCAAAATTTAAAAAAAAAAATTTTCCCCGGGGGAAAAAAAAACCCCGGGGGGGGCCCAAAAGGGGGCCAAAAAAATTTTTTTAAAAAAAAACCCCTTTTTTTCCCCAAAAAATTTTTTTAAAAAAAAAAAAAAAAAAAAATTTTTTTTTAAAAAAAATTTTTTTTTTTTAACCTTTTTTTTTTTTTTTTGTTTTTTTTTAAAAAGGGGAAAATTTTTTTTTAAATTAAAAAAAAAAAAAAAAAAAAAAACCCAAAAAAGGTTTTTTTTTTTTTGGGGGTTTTAAAAACCCCCGTTTTTTTTAAAAATTTTTTGGTTTTTAAAAAAAAATTTTAAAACCAAAAAAAATTTTTTGGCCCAAAAAAACCCCTTTTTAAAAAAAATTTTTTTTTTTTTTTTTTTTAAAAAAGGGGGTTTTTTCCCCCGGGTTTTCTTTTTTTTTTTTTTTATTTGGTTTTTCCAAAAAAAAAACCCTTTTTTTTTGGGGGGTTTTTTTTTTTGGGGGTTTTTTTTTGGGGGGGCCAAAAAATTAAAATTTTTTTTTTTTTGGTTCCCCCCCAAAAATTTTTTTAAATTTTTTGGGGAAATTCCAGCAAATTTTTCCCCCCTTTTTTTTAAAAAAAAAAAAATTTTTGGGGGTTTTTTTTTTTTTATTTTTTTTTAAAATTTTAAATGGGTTTTTTCCCTTTTTTTTTTTTTTAAAAAACCCTTTTTAAAAATTTTTTTTTTTTAAAAAAAAATTTTTGGGGGGCCCCCCTTTTCCCCCCCCTTTTTTTTAAATTAAAAAAAGGGGGGGAAAAATTTTCCCCAAAAAAAATTAAAAAAATTTTTTTTGGGGAAGGGTTTTTTTTTAAAAAAAAAAAATTTTTTTAAAAAAAATTTTCCCCCCAAAAATTTAAAAAAAATTTTTAAAAAAATTTTTTTTTTAAAAAAAAAAAAATTTTTTTAAAAAAAATTTTTTTTTCCCCCCTTTTTTTAAAAAAAAAATTTTTTTTTTAAAAAAAAAACCCAAAATTTTTTAAAAAAAAAACAAAAGGAAAAAAATTTTTAAAAAATTTTTAAAAACCCCCCCCCCCCCGGGTTTTGAAAAAAATTTTTTTTTTTTAAATTTTGGGGAAAATTTTAATTTTGGGGGAAAAAAAATTTGGTTTTTAAAACCAAAAAGGTTTTTTTTTTTTTTTTGGGGTTTTTTTTTTTAAAAAAAATTTTTAAAAATTTTCCAAAAAAAGGGGGGGCCCCAAAAATTTTTAAAAAATTTTTAATTAAAAATTTAAAAAAATTTTAAAAAAATTGTTTTTAAAAATTTTTTTTTTTTAAAAAAACCTTTTTTGGGAAATTTTTTAAATTTTTTTTTTAAAATTTTTTTTTAAAAAGGGGGGTTTTTTAAAAAATTTTTTTGGGGGTTTTTTTTTAAAAATAAAATTTTTTTTTAAAAAAAAAATTTTGGGGGGGGGGGGGGGTTTTTTAAAAAATTTTTTTTAAAAAAAAAATATTTTTTTAAAGGGGGGGGAAATTTTTGGGGGAAAAAAAAAATTTTTTTGGGGAATTTTTTTTTTTTTTTTTTTTTAAAAAAAAAAAAAAAAGGGAAAAAAAAAAAATTTTTTTTTTTTTGGGTTTTTATTAAAAATTAAAATTTTTTGGGTTTTTTGGGGGGTTTTTTTAAGGGGGAAAAAAAGGGGGGTTTTAAATTTTTTAAATTTTTTTAAAAAATTTTTTTTTTAAATTTTTTTTTTTTTTAAAAAAAAAATTTTTAAAAAAAGGGGTTTTTTTTTTTTTTTTTTTTTAAAAAAATTTTTTTTTTTAAAAAAGGGGAAAAAGGGGTTTTTTTAAAAGAAAAAAGGGGGTTTTTTTTTTTTTTTTTTGGAAAAAAAAAATTTTTTTTAAAAAATTTTTTTTTTGGGGGTTTTTTTTTAATTTTTTTAAAGTTTTTTTAAAATTTAATTTTTTTAAAAAATTTTTTGGTTTTTTTTTTAAAAAATTTTTTAAAATTTTTTTTTTTTTTAAAATTTTTTTTTTTAAAAAAAATTTTTTTAAAAATTTTTTAAAAAATTTTTTTAAGTTTGTTTTTTTTTGGGGAAAAAAAAAGGGGTTTTTTTTTTTAAAAAAATTTTTTTTTTTTTAAATTTTTTTTTGGGGGGGAAAGGAAAATTTTAAAAAAAAGGGGGGGAAAAAAAAAATTTTTTTTTTTAAAAAACCTTTTTTTTTTTTTTTAAAAAAAAAAAAAAAAAAAATTTTTTTTTTTGGGGGGGCCCCGGAAAAATTCTTTTTTTTGGGGGGAAAAACCCTTTTTTTTTTTTAAAAGGGGGGTTTTTGGGGGGTTTATTTTTTTTTTTTTTTTTTTTTTTGGGGGGGGTTTTTTTTAAAAATTTAAAAAAAATTTTTTAAAAAAAAAAGGGGGGGGGTTTTTGGGGGGGTTTTTAAATTTTTTTGGTTTTAAAAAAATTTTTAAAATTTTTTTTTTAAAAAAAAATTTTTTTTTTTTTTAAAGGGGTTTTTTAAAAAAGAAATTTTTTTAAAATTTTTTTGGGGGAAATTTTTTTTTTTTTTTTTCCCCCGGGGGGTTTTTTTTTTTTAAAAAGGGGATTAAATTTGGGGTTTCCCGGTTTTTTTTAAAAATTTTTTTTTTAAAATTTTTTTTTTTTTTAAAAAAAAATTTTTTAATTTAAAATTTTTTGGGTTTTTTTTTTTTAAAAAAAAAAAATTGGGGTTTTTTTAAAATTAAAAAGTTTTAAAAAATTTTTTTTTTTTTTTAAAAAAATTTTTTTGGGGGGAAAAATTTTTTAAAAAAATTTTTTTTTTAAAAAAAAATTTTTTTTTTGTTTTTTTTTTTTTTTTTAAAAGGGGTTTTTTTTTTTTTTTTTTTTTTGGGGCCCCCGGAAATTTAACCCCCCCAATAAAAATCCAAAAGTTTTAAAAAAAAAAAAAAATTTAAAAAAAAAAAAAAAATTTAAAAAAAGAAAAAATTTAAAAAAAAAAAAAAAGGGGGGGGGGGCCTTTTTTTTGGGGGAAAGGTTTTTTTTTTTAAAAAAAAATTTTTTTTAAAAAAAAATTTTTTTTTAAATTTCCGGGGGCCCCCAAAAAAAAAAAAAAGGGCCCCAAAAAAAATTTTTTTTTGGGTTTTTTAAGGGGGTTTCCCCCCCCTTTTTTTTAAAAAAAAAAATCCTTTTTTTTTCCCTTTTTTTTGGGTTTTTTTCCCTTTTTTGGGGGAAAACCCAAAAAAATTTTGAAAATTTTTTAAAAATTTTTAAAAAAAATTTTTGGGGGGTTTTTTTTTAAAATTTTTCCCCTTTTTTAAAAATTTTTTTTAAAAAGGTTTTTTTTTTTTTCCCCCTTTTTTAAATTTAATTTTTTTGGAAAAATTTTTTTTTTTAAAATTTTCCCTTTTTAAAAAAAAAATTTTTTGGGGTTTTTTAAAAAATTTTTAAATTTTTTTTAAAAATTCCCCTTTTTGGGGGGGGAAAAAAGGGTTTAACCCCAAAAATTTTAAATTTTTTTTTCCTTAAAAAAAAACCCCCCCTTTTTTTTTTTTTTTTTTTTTTTTGGGAAATTTTTTTTTTAAAACCAAAATTTGTTTTTTGGTTTGAAAAATTTTCAAAAAAAATTTTGTATAAAAAATTTTTTTTTGGAAAATTTTAAATTAAATTTAAAATTTTTTAAAAAAAGGGAAAAATTTTTTTTTAAAAAAAAAAAATTTTTTTTTAAAAAATTTTTAAAAAAAAAAATTTTTTTTTTTTTTCAAAAAAAAAAAAAAAAATTTGGGTTTTTTTTCCCCCCAAAAATTTTTTTAAAATTTATTTTTTTTTTTAAAAAATTTTTTTAAAAAATTTTAAAAAAAAAAAAATTTTTTTTTGGAAAATTTTTTTTTTTGTGGGGGGCCCGAAAAAAAAAAAATTTTAAAAAAAATTAAAAAAAAAAAAAAAACCCCCCAAAAAAAAATCCCCCCTTTTAAAAACCCCCAAAAATTTTTCAAAAAAAAATTTTTCAAAAAAAGGTTCCCCTTTTGGGTTTTTTTAAAAAATTTTTTTTTGGGGGGGGGGGAAATTTAAATTTTTCCCGGGGTTTTTTTCCCCCCCCCGGAAAAAAAGGGGGGGGGGGGGGGGGGGGGGGGGGGGGGGGGGGGGGGGGGGGGGGGGGGGGGGGGGGGGGGGGGGGGGGGGGGGGGGGGGGGGGGGGGTTTTTTGGGGGGGGGGGGGGGGGGGGGGGGGGGAAATTTTAAAAAAAAGGGGGGGGGGGGGGGGGGGGGGGGGGGGGGGGGGGGGGGGGGGGGGGGGGGGGGGGGGGGTTTTTTTTTTTTTTGGGGGGGGGGGGGGGGGGGGGGGGGGGGGGGGGGGGGGGGGGGGGGGGGGGGGGGGGGGGGGGGGGGGGGGGGGGTTTTTTGGGGGGGGGGGGGGGGGGGGGGGGGGGGGGGGGGGGGGGGGGGGGGGGGGGGGGGGGGGGGGGGGGGGGGGGGGGGGGGGGGAAAAAAAAAAAAAAGGGGGGGGGGGGGGGGGGGGGGGGGGGGGGGGGGCCGGGGGGGGGGGGGGGGGGGGGGGGGGGGGGGGGGGGGGGGGGGGGGGGGGGGGGGGGGGGGGGGGGGGGGGGGGTTTGGGGGGGGGGGGGGGGGGGGGGGGGGGGGGGGGGGGGGGGGGGGGGGGGGGGGGGGGGGGGGGGGGGGGGGGGGAAATTAAAAAATTAAATTCCTTTTTTTTTTTTTTAAAACCCCCTTTGGCCCCCTTTTTTTAAAACCCCCTTTAACCCCTTTTGGGGGTGGGGAAGAAAAAAATTGAAAAAAAAATTGGGTTTTTTTCCGGGGTGGGGGGGGGGAAAAAAGGGGGAAAAAAGGGGGGGTTTTTGGGGGGGGTTTTTTTTTTTAAAGGGGGCCAAATTAAAAAAAGGGGGGGGGAAAAAAAAAGGGGGAAGGGGGGAAAAAGGGGGGGGGGAAAAAAAGGAAAAAATTTTTAAAAAACCAAAAAACCCCCCCAAAAAAAAAAAAACTGGGGGGGGGGAAAAGGAATTTAAAAAAAAAAAAAAGGGGGTTTGGGGTTTTAAAAATTAAAAAAAAAGGGGGAAAGCGGGGGGTTTTCCCAAATTTTTAAAAAAAAAGGGGCTAGAGACTCACTTTGAAAAAAACCCGGGCCCCCAAGGTCTATAGCCTTGATAAAAAACCAAAAATTTAAAAAAATTTTTTTAAAAAATTTTTTTTTAAAAAAGGGGGGGGCCTTTTTTTTAAAATTTTGAAAATTTTTTAAAAAGGGGGGTTTTTTTTTTTTTTTTCCCCACCCCCCCAAAAAAAAACCCCCCCCCCCCTTTTTTAAAAAAGGGAAAACCCCCTTCCCTTTTTTTTTAAAAAAAAAAAAACCCCCCCCCCCCCCCCAAACCCCAAAAAAAATTTTTTTTTTTTTAAATTTCCCTTTTTTTTTCCGGTTTTTTTAAAAATTTTTTTGGGGGGGGGAAAAAAATTTTTAAATTTTTTCCCCCTTTTTTTTTAAAAACCCCAAAAAAAAAAATTTCCCCCCCAAAATTTTTCCCCCAAAAAAACCCAAAAAAATTTTTTTTTTTTTTGCTATTCCCAAATTTTAAAACCCCCCCCCAAACCCCCCCCCCCCCCCCCCCCCCCCCCCCCCCCCCCCCCCCCCCCCCCCCCCCCCCCCCCCCCCCCCCCCCCCCCCCCCCCCCCCCCCCCCCCCCCCCCCCCCCCCCCCCCCCCCCCCCCCCCCCCCCCCCCCCCCCCCCCCCCCCCCCCCCCCCCCCCCCCCCCCCCCCCCCCCCCCCCCCCCCCCCCCCCCCCCCCCCCCCCCCCCCCCCCCCCCCCCCCCCCCCCCCCCCCCCCCCCCCCCCCCCCCCCCCCCCCCCCCCCCCCCCCCCCCCCCCCCCCCCCCCCCCCCCCCCCCCCCCCCCCCCCCCCCCCCCCCCCCCCCCCCCCCCCCCCCCCCCCCCCCCCCCCCCCCCCCCCCCCCCCCCCCTTTTTTTTCCCCCCCCCCCCCCCCCCCCCCCCCCCCCCCCCCCCCCCCCCCCCCCCCCCCCCCCCCCCCCCCCCCCCCCCCCCCCCCCCCCCCCCCCCCCCCCCCCCCCCCCCCCCCCCCCCCCCCCCCCCCCCCCCCCCCCCCCCCCCCCCCCCCCCCCCCCCCCCCCCCCCCCCCCCCCCCCCCCCCCCCCCCCCCCCCCCCCCCCCCCCCCCCCCCCCCCCCCCCCCCCCCCCCCCCCCCCCCCCCCCCCCCCCCCCCCCCCCCCCCCCCCCCCCAAAACCCCCCCCCCCCCCCCCCCCCCCCCCCCCCCCCCCCCCCCCCCCCCCCCCCCCCCCCCCCCCCCCCCCCCCCCCCCCCCCCCCCCCCCCCCCCCCCCCCCCCCCCCCCCCCCCCCCCCCCCCCCCACCCCCCCCCCCCCCCCCCCCCCCCCCCCCCCCCCCCCCCCCCCCTTTTCCCCCCCCCCCCCCCCCCCCCCCCCCCCCCCCCCCCCCCCCCCCCCCAAACCCCCCCCCCCCCCCCCCCCCCCCCCCCCCCCCCAAAAAAAACCCCCCTTTTTAAGGGAAAAAATTCCCCTTTTAAAAAAAATTTTTTTTGCTTTTTGGGGGGGTTTTTTTTTTCCCCCCAAAAATTTTAAAATTTTTTTTTTGGGGTTTTTATTTAAAAAAAAAATTTTTTTTTTTAAAAGGGGAAAGGGGGAAAAAAAAATTTTTTTTTTTTTTTTTTAAGGGGGGAAATTTTTAAAAAAGGTTTTTAATTTGGGGGGGGGGAAAAATTTTTTTTTTAAAATTTTTTAAAATTTTTAAAAATTTTTTTTTGAAAATTAAAAAAATTTTTTAAATTTTTTAAAAATTTTTTAAAAAAAAAAAAAAATTTTTTTTTTTTTTTAAAAAAAAATTTTTTTTTAAAAAAAAAAAAAAAATTTTAAAAAAAAACCTTTTTTTTTTCTTTTAAAAAATTTTTTGGGGGGAAAAATTTTTAAAATTTTTTTAAAAAACCCCCCTTTTTTTTTGGGGGGGGGGGGGTTTTTAAAAAAAAATTTTTTTTTTTTAAAATTTTTAAAAATTTTTTTTTTTAAAAAAAATTTTTTTTAAAAATTTTTCCTTGAAATTTTTTTTTGGTTTTTTTTTTAAAAAAAAAATAAAAATTTTAAAACCCCCTTTTTTTGGGGGAAAAAAAAAATTTTTTTTTTTTTAAAAAAAAAATTTTTTTAAAATTTTTTTGGGGTTTTTCCCCTTTTTTTTAAAAAAAGGGGGAAAAAATCCCGGGAAAATTTTTTTAAAAAAAATTTAAAAAATTTAAAAATTTTTTTAAAAAAAAAAATTTAAAAAAAATTTTTTTTTTTTTTTTTTTTTTTTGGGGGGGGGGAAAAAAGGGGGGGGAAAAAAAAATTTAAATTTTTAAAAAAAATTTTTATTTTGGGGGGGGGTTTTTTTTTTTTTAAAAAACCAAATTTTAAATGCTTTTTAAAAAAAAAAAAATTTTTTTTTTTTAATTTTTGGAAATTTTTCCTTTTTGGTTTTTTTTGGGGGGGGGGAAAAAAAAAATTTTTTGGGGGTTTTTTTAATTTTTTTGGGGGTTTTTTACCTTTTTTTTTAAAATTTCCCCTTTAAAATAAAAAATTTTTTTTAAAAAATTTTTCCGGGGAACCCCTTTTTTGGGGGGGGGGGGGTTTTTTTTTTTTTTTTAATTTTTTGGGGTTTTTTTTTTTTTTTTTTTTTTGGGTTTTTTTTAAAAAAAAAATTTTTTTTTTTGGGGTTAAAAAATTTTAATTTTTTTATTTGGGGGGGCCCCCTTTCCCCCTTTTTTTTTGGGGGGGGGGTAAAAAATTTTTAAAAATTTTTTTAAAAAAATGTTTTTTTTTAAAATTTTTTTTAAAAATTTTTTAAAAAAGGTTTTTTTAACCCAAAAAATTTTTTTTTTTTCCCCAAAAAAAAAATTAAAAAAATTTTTTTTGGGCCCTTTTTTTTTTTTTAAAATTTTCCAAAAACCCCCCCCCTTTTGGGAAAGGGGGGGGTTTTTTAAAAAAAAAGTTTGAAAATGGGGGGGCCCCCCCCCAAAAAAAAAAAATTTTTTTGAAAAAATTTTTTTTTTTTGGGGAAAAAAACCCCCCCCCCCCCCCCCCCCCTTTTAAAAAAATTTTTTTTTTTTTCCCTTTTTTTTTTTTCCTTGAAAAACCAAAACCCCAAAATTTTTTTTTAAAAAAAATTTTTTTTTTCCCCCCTTTTTCCCCCAAAAAAAAATTTTTTTTTTAAAGGGGGAAAAAAAGGGGGTTTCCTTTTTTTTAAAAGGGGTTTTAAATTTTAAAAAAAAACCCCCTTTTTGGGGGTTTTTTTGGAAAATTAGGGTTTTTTTTTGGGGGTTTTTTTTTCCCCCTTTTTTTTTTTTGGGGGTTTTTTAATTTTGGGGGAAATTTTTAAATTTTTTAAAATTTCCGTGGAAAAAAAAAAAAAAACAAAAATTTTTTTTTTAAAAAAATTTTTTTTTTCCCCCAAAAAAAAAATCAAAAAAATTTTTAAATTTTAAAAAAAAATTTTTTTCCCAAAAATTTTTTTAATTTAAAAAATTTTTTTTTAAATTTTTCCCCGGGGGCCCCCCCGGGGGGGAAAAAAAAACCTTTTAAAAAAATTAACCCCAAAAAAATTTTTTTTTTTTCCTTAAATTTTTTTTTAAAATTTTAAAAAAGGGGGAAAAAAGGGGGGGGGGGAAATTTTTTAAAAAAAGGGTTTTAAAAAAATTTTTTAAAAAATTTTTTTTTTTTTTAAAAATTTTTTAAAAAATTTAAAAATTTTAAAAATTTTTTTTTGTTTTTTTTCCTTTTTTTTAATTTTTTTTTTTAAAAAAACTTTTGGGGGGTTTTTTTTTTTAAAAAATTTTTCTTCCTTTTTTTTTTTTTTCCCCGGCCCCCGGGTTATTTTTAATTTTTTAAGGGGCCCCCAAAAAGGGGGGAAAAAAAATTTTTTTTTTGAAAAAACCCGGAAAAAAATTTTTTTTTAAAAAAAAAGGTTTTTTTGGCCCCCAAAAATTTTTTAACCCAAAAAAGGGGGGGGCCCCCCCCAAAAAAAAAAATTAAAAAAAAACCCAAAAAAAAAAATTTTTTTTAAAATTTAAAATTTTTTTTTTTTTTTTAAAAAAAACCCCCCCCCCTTTTTAAAGGGGGAAAATTTTTTAAAAAAATTTTTTTTTTTTAAAAATTTTTTTTTAAAAAAATTTAAAAACCCCCCCCCAATTTTTTTTTTAAAAAATTTTGGTTTGGGGCCCCCCCAATTTTGGGGGGGGGAAAGGAAAAAAAAAAAAATTTTTTTTTTTTTAAAAAAAATTTTTTGGGCCTTTTTTTAAAAAATTTTTAGAACGGGGTTTTTTTTTTTTTTCCCCGGGGGTTTTTTTTTTTTTTTTTAAAAAGGGGGGGAGGGGGGGGCCCCTTTTTTTTTTTGGGGGTTTGAAAGGAAAACCCAAAAAAATTTAAAAAATTTTTTTTTAAATTAAAAACCCGGGGGCCCTTTTTTCCAAAATTTTCCCAAATTTTTTAAAAATTTTAAAAAAAAATTTTTTTTAACCCTTTTTCCCTTTTTGGGTTCCCGGGAAAAATTTTTTTTTGGGTTTTAAAAAAATTTTTTTTTAAAAATTTTTTTTTTTTTTTTTTTTGGTTTTAAAAAAAAAATTTTTTTTTAAATTTAATTTTTAAAAAATTTTTTAAAAGTTTTTTTTTTCCCCCCCTTTAAATTTTTAAAATTTTTTTTAAAAAAAAAAATTTTTCCCTTTTTTAAAAAAAATTTTCCCCCTTTTTTTTTTTTGGGGGAAAAATTTTTTTTTTTGGGGTTTTTTGGGTTAAAAATTTTTTAAAAATCCCGGGGTTTTTAAAAAAAAACCCCCCTTTTAAAGGGGGGGGGGAAAAAAAATGGAAAATTTTTTTTAAAGGGGGGGGGTTTTTTAAAAAGGGGAAAAAAATTTTTTTTTTTTTTTTTAAAAATTTTTTTTTTCCCCCCCCGGGTTTTTGGGGGGAAAAATTTTCCCCGGAACAAATTTGGGTTTTTTTTCCCCCAAAAAAACTTAAAAAAAAAAAAAAATTTTTTAAATTTTTTATTTTTAAAAGGTTAAAATTTTTTTTTTGGGGGGGGCCCCAAAAACCCCTTTTTAAAAAAAGAAGGGGTTTTTTTAAAAAAAATTTTTTTTTTTTTTTTAAAAAAAAAAATTTTTCCCGGGGGGGAAAAAAAAAAAAAAAAAAAATTTCCAAAAATTCCAAAAAAAAATTTTTTTTTGGGGTTTTTTTTTTTTTCAAAAAAAAATTTTTTTTTTTGGGGGGGGCAAATTTAAAAAAATTATTTTCCCCCCTTTTTAAAAAAAAGGGGGGCCAAAAAAAAAATTTAAAAAAACCTTTTGGGGGGTTTTTTAAAAAAAACCCAACCCAAAAAAAATTACCAAAAAAAATTTAAAAAAAAAGATGGTAGGAGTTATTATGATGATCTGGTTGTTTCTCCTCAGTTCCTTCCCACCTTCTGAAGCTATGCGTAAGTAATATATCAAGTAAATAATGTACGCGAATTTATTCTAAAATTAAATCGCATACACTATTTTGTATGTAATAGGGTAAAGCACATAATTTTGTCATTTTTGGTAATTTTCCGACTGCCTGATATAAACCATGGGTTTTAACCTCGTCTGAAATTCCGATTTAGATGAAACCTCCACCATGTTATAGTAGACAGTCTAGGCAAGTTCTAACACAAAAATGATCGAAATTGCTGGGGTTGAAGATGTTCAAAAACATTATTTTGAAAAAAATGACAAAATTAGGTGACTTTACTTAATTTTGTCACCCCGAACCTAATTTTGTCACTTGAAGATTGTGCAAAAAGTAACCGTTTCTCGGTATTTTAGACTACCTGGATGCATCATTCGAGCGCTTTTTTTACCAACATTGACCTCAAAAATCCCAAAGATATGATGTTTTCATAGTTTTGTAGCTTGATGAAAAGATGACACTTTTTGGGTATCTAATCTTAGAAAATAGCCCCCAAATGCCCCTGAAACCACTGGCATCTTGAAAACTTTCTATGAAGCATGAATCAATATTGGTTACTGATTCACGAAACTATATTTACCAATAGCTCTTTAAAACCCAGAATTACAGTATATTTCTCGGCGAAAATATGCTATTATAAGTGTTTAAATGCTATTATAAGTGCCTTATACATATCCTATGGGCAAAAAAACTTCAGAATAGTTGTATAAGGCCATTTTCAACACAATCTGTGATTTACAAGAAATTTGAGAAAGGTCGATTTTTTTGACAAAATTAGGTACTTTTGGCAAAATCGAACCTAATTTTGTCACCCTCTGTAACTCTAACAATAATTGCGCTAGAGACTTGAAAATTTGTACGTATACTTCTGCTGTAGAAGATATTTGAAATATGCAATGGCATGAAGCTAGCTCAATTACTTTTGAAATAGCAATAAATCAAAATTTTGAAAATTCCTTAAGAAAACTTTAAGGATCTTATTTATTTTTCGGGTTAACAGTTTCGCCTTCATTTTTGACACAGATGCAAAAGAGCTAGAAACTTAAACTTTGTAGGAGCAGTTTCAGCAAAGTCTAAGCTTTCTTTTTATACACAAACCTTTTCTTTCAAGCTGAAATTCCGAGCCGAGGCAGTTTTTCAGAGCAAAATGACAAAATTAGGTACCCTGACAAAATTACGTGCCTTACCCTATTTCAAAATCATCTCTTAGTTAGTATTAGTATTAAGTGACATGAAAAATTTGTCCTGTGAAACTGTCAACTCTATTTTTTCACGTATTTAACTTCAGACTACGAGGTTGAAGAAGGCATGATTTTCACGCTACACTGTAATTCCCACGCCTTCCTGGACATCACTTCTGTTAGATATTACTACCCAAACCTTTCATTATTATGCTATGACCCCAGAGCTTACTCTGTTACTGTCAGCCATTGCAACAACAGATTTCACTGTACAATCGACACAACTCCTGGTTCATTTTACCAAAATTCCTGCGATTACTCTTGGTATTCGAATATGCTAGAGGTAGTATTTTTATTAAATTATACATTAGGGTAACACTAACAGTAAGATAACTTAAACTACGCACCGCAGTAGTTTTGTGGAATTTTTCATGTATATGAGATTTTCGGAAGCTTTATTTAGCTATTTAGAGTACCAAAAAGTCCAAATATTACCGATTTAATCGAACATCGTCCATCAGTACAACTTTTTAACTCCTCAGGTGCACTATGATTGCAGCACCTGTGAAGAAGGTCACTACTTTTCACCTGGGTTAGGATGCAGGGTGTGTGAAGAGAGCACTTTCAGTCCCGGTGGGGTTCACTCCAACTGTGCACCCTGTCCTACTGGGAAAACTGTTCAGTCTGGTCTGGGATCTTCCTTGGGTGACTGCACATGGAGTTAGTAGTTTAACAGCTGATATTTCATGTTGAATTAACAATCTTCAAGATGAGCATATCGAGGATAAGACATTATCTGAAGTCAGATTATTTTCACATAATTTCTGTCCTCTTATTTCACAGGTCCTTGCAGTGGTGGTGAATATCTTGACCAACATACTGGGTGCCAGAACTGTGGGGAGTCGACTTACAGTTCCGGAGGAACAGCGACCTCCTGTGTGGGGTGTCCTGAGGGTACGTATGTAGCAGCAGGACAAGGAAGCTTGGAGACAGACTGCTGTAAGTCTATTTAACAGATGTTTTGTCTATTTAACAAAGTGATCAGTTATGGTCTGTAAGAAGCCTGCACTAATTTAAGCTGTTCATAAATTTAAGCCGTTCAGAAATCAGAAATTTAATCGTTCACCATTCAGAATTTTAGAATTTTTGTTGTTTCATTTCTTGAAACTAACCATTTTAAATCTGCAATCTGATAATTTTCCAGTTGATAACAGCGACAGCAGGAAAGAAGGAAGAGACAGACTTTTGCCGCGTACGTTAAATTTTCTAATTTTACGAATGAAAAGGATTCCCAGAAATTTTAAATGCAAAGCAGTCTCGAGGCTGGCTGCTTTGTCTTCATAATTTCTGTCATAACATAATATCAGTATCAAAAAGTTTGACGAAGGACAAAAACCAAGGTTAATTGCTTTTTTGGTGATTTTACGCGGTATATTTAAATTTTTATTCATTTTTGATACGGTAATAATTTATTAATACTGTTGATCGCTGTATTACCGCCAGTACGACATAACTTAATGAAATTTAAAGCTATCCATTGATTTTAAATATGATTTGGGCCAAGATTTTTCTATTCTTACCCCAAATAAGTCACTAAAAAAACAAGTTGAATATTTACAATTCTATTTATTTAAGCAATAACAAATTAAAAAGCGGACATATTTATTTTTATTTATAACAGTTTTGACAGTGTTAATATATTATAATTGCAGTTATTTGAATTGTTAAACTTTGTATAATAGAATTTCAATTTATTTAATTTTAGTTAAAACTGAAGTATTCAATTGTTTACCACCTTCATTCCCACAACATAATGAGAATCTCGCCAAAACATGATCACATGACTATTGTTTTTGCAGCATGGGTAGAAATAAAACTTCCAGCACCTCGATCGTGTCATAATATGCCATCTATAGTTGACTTACTAATTGGTTGCGGGTAAAAAAATCAATTAAAACTGTAAAATATCGGTCCTGAAAATTTCATCTTCAAAAACGGAAAATGGTTCAGGGGCCATCTATTTAGGACGTCCACCAAAATCACGGATTTTCAGACCTCGCCCTGGGTGTGTCCGAATTTTCAAAACCACCCTCCCCCGGAAGTCCGGACTTCCAGCTACTTTTAAGAGTAAAATTAAAACCAACTCAAATCCATTGTTAATAAAATGTGTAGTTACTTAAAATATACAATAATACACTTAGTGTCTAACAAGTTTAGCACAGTTACATTTAAGTACTTAGTCTTAAGTACTCAGTGGCGTAACGTTGCCTGTTGGCGCCCCCCTGCCGAAAAAGCGCCCCCCTGTTGGCGCCCCCTCCCCTTTTGGTGCCCCTCCCTTAAATTGAACAAATTAGGTGATTTTAGAGAATACGCCGGTAAAATCTTTAAAAAAGTGTGTATCTAGAGCAACACGCGCAGTTTTGCTAGTACTTTAGTTAAGTTTTCGAAATTGTCCCACATTCAAACGACGATTTGGCGCCCCCCTAAGACGGCGCCCCCCTGCACAGCGGGGTCAGCAGGGCCTTTCGTTACGCCACTGTAAGTACTAGTAGCAATCCAATCGAATAAGTTTTAAGGCAGTAGGAGAATATGCGAGATGTGTCTCGGCTCTCATGAGCTGCTCCATGGTGCATGGGAATCGACTTCTCGTTCAAAATACAGGGATCTAAACTTACAGAGTAATTAGTGTCAAAGAGTTGAATAAATGGGACTTTTTCGTTAATTCTGCAAAATTTCCGAACGTCCGCATTCTCAGAAACCACCCCCTCCCCCTGTCTGCATTTGTCCGATATTCCAAAACCACCCCCTCTCCCTATTTCAATTTGCCGGACGTCCTAAGTAGATCATAGATGGACCCCACAGAGATTGGGACAATATGATTTTGCGATTTTATTCGGGATTTTGACTCCCAGTACCCAGTACCTCAATTAAGTTGTATACCATCATCAATTAACTGACTAATTGGTTTCTGGGCCAAAATTTCATCCAATCTGTCAAATTTGTGTTCAAAAAATTTCATATTTGAAAATGAGACAGAATTTTGAAAATACATCTTTTTTAAGCTTTCTGCTGTGGGCTTTCTCCGACCGAAATCAAACTTCCATCACCTCAATCGTGTCATATGCCATTGTATCTATATTCTATAGATGACTTACTAACTGCAAACTGGTTGCGGGTAAGAAAATCAGTTAAAACTGTAAAATTTCTGTCCTGAAAATTTCATCTTCAAAAACTGAAAATGGGACAATATGATTTTGCAATTTTATTCGGGATTTTGACTCCCTGTACCTCAATTTTTGGTTTTACACCATCATCAATTAACTGACTAGTTGGTTTCTGGGCCAAAATTTCACCCAATCTGTCAAATTTGTGTTCAGAAAATTTCGTATTTGAAAATAATGGCATGGGACAGAGTTTTGAAAATGCAACTTTTCGTTTTGTTAAGCTTTCTGCTGTTGGCTTCCTCCGACCGAAAACAAACTTCCAGCACCTCGATCGTGTCATATGCCATCTATAGATGACTTACTATTTGGTTGCGGGTGAGAAAATCAGTTGAAACTGTAAAATTTCGGAAAATTCATCTTCAAAAACTGAAAATGGGACAGTGGACAGAGATTGAGACAATATGATTTTGCAATTTTATTCGGGATTTTGACTCCCATGCCAGTAGCTAAATTTGGTTTCATACCATTATCAATTAACTGACAAAAATTTCATCCAATCTGTCAAATTTGTGTTCAGAAAATGTCATGTTTGAAAATGGGACAGAATTTTGAAATACGCATTTTACCTTGATTGACGGTGTCAACCCATCGAGATCCAAGATCGTTGCTCTGCGATCGACGATGCTAGTTTGCGCAGCGCGTCGAAGCCCTCCAACATTTTACCCTATACTAGGTTATGGGATTCAGAATCAGCTTCCAAAACTACACTGATTACGATTACTTTCATACATTCAGGGCCTTTTTCACAAGAATTTTCTTAAAATTTGGGCGAGCGTTTTAGTGGGACTTGGAGCGCCTTATTACAGTGGAGTTCCCACCTACGAGTGGTGGCTGAGATGGCGCGGTGTATGCAGAGTATAATTATGTCAGGCGGGAACTCCACTGTAACCCAGGTAGGAAAATGAGGATTTGGGGGGGGGGGGGGGGGCAACCATATTAAAGTATATTAAAATGTAGGATTTTTCCCGATTTTGACCCGGGGATATACTTTAATATACTTTAATATACCTACAACATACTTTAATATATCCCTATCTCCTTGGAGGCCTACATCAAAAATTGTTGCCCAAAATAAGCTTGAAATGCAATCGATTCCAAAAAGTTCTTGAAAAAATATTGAAAACTGATGGAGCTATTTCAATTTTTATGAAGTCATTTTGGCTAGTCTTCCGAACCGAGATATTATGTGCAATTTTCCAAATTTTGTTCATGGAGGTCTTTTTACTTAGTATCCACTATATTCAACAAACACTGAGTTATATCTTTCACATAGAGTTAGTCTCATTAAAAAATATTGAAATTTTATCGAATTTGGGCAAAAGCGTATGCCCAAATATGGGCATATTTTTTTAAGCTCATAGCTCAGCCAATTTTTGACCAATCTGGATGGAAATTCATGTACTAGTCCTAAAACAGGCTTATCTTGCGAATCTGAGTGAAAAATATAGTTCATCATGTAAATCTTAACGAAGAATATAAATCTTCTAATTGTAGGTATATTAAAGTATATTAAAATGTAGGATTTTTTCCGATTTTGACCCGGGGATATACTTTAATATGGTTGCCCCCCCCCCCCCCCCCCCCCCCCCCCCAGAGCCCCAGGATTTAGTTCTTTTTATTTGGGTTATTTCGAAAAGTATTGTTTTGACTGAATGCGATTGCAATTGGAAAAGAAAAAACTGATAGTCAATTTTAAAATGCAAGCGTTTTGAAGTGTTAAAATGCACAATTTTTAAAATGTACAAAATCGACTACAAATTGATGGGAATGTCAACATTCAAAACGTTGTATTTAGCTTAAATAAATCGGCCAATATTTAGCTCAAACAAAACACATCATTTTGAACTCTCTTCAAAAAGAGCATCAAATTTTCCATAAAAATCTGCGTCAGAGGCAAAAAAGGAATAGTTACCGATTAATTTTGGTCATCAAATCGTAGGGTCCAATACGCAATAATTTACAAAATGCTACGAAAATTAAAATATATCCAATAAAGGAGACAGGTTGTTTAGAAATTTAATCACCACACATTTTATCATATTCAGATAGATTAAAAACTTCCCCCAACCCAACGTCATATTTCCTATTTCTCAAATCCAACTAGTTGTCAATATGTTACCACCCAAGAACATATCCCACCATTCTATACAAAATCCCTTCGTCCTTGCGAGGTAAGAGAGTCACATCTTGAGCTACCTGGATATTAATTAATTAATCAATTTATGACTGTCAACTTAAACAGAAAGGAGCTTGAAGAATGAAAATCAACAGTATACTCCAATCTGTCACGGTTAATTTATGGTTCTCTGTGGACTATAATGATGATCAAACTTGTTCAAGTCGCTGGCATTACACTGTACTAGTAATCAACAACCTAATAATAAGAGTAATAATATCTCGATAACTAACCTCGTGTGGTTTTGCGTGTCGTTTGGGTGTGTGTATTACTGAGGAATTTAAACTTTCCCCCGAACTTTTAATTCTCTGAAATGTGTACTGTTATTTGTGGCAGTCTTGATAATTGAACATCAGCCTACAGTGAGATTATCTACGATCAAAGGAGAAGGTTAACGAGTTAACAAGTCGTGACTCGTGGACCAGATTTGGTCGCAAACACACTTGATTTGCCATATATTATACTGCTGTGTAATATTGTGTGTTGCAATAAACTGATTAATGAGTCTCCCTGTTAGCCATGAAGTCTTCATATTCCCTAGTCTGCGGCAAACGTCCACCCTATGTTGACTAAAGGCCAACTAATTACTATGTTGCAATCGTCCATTTATGACGCTTACATCAATCAGTAATCGAGCAAACAGCCCAATGGTGCTCCAGGGTGACGAAGTGAATATCTGCATTCTTTACCCACTGCCCAGTTATGTGTTGCCCGTTTAGTAATTGTACCTACATGTAGTTATTTGCAGTGCACGATCCTTTCTGAACATGTAGTTACTCGCAGGATTTGATAATATTGCACATGAATCGTGTGATCAGATAACACGGTAGAAGAGTGCATCGCCGAGAATTTGTAGACAATTATTTCGGCTACACAGTTTATAACATGATTCCTTATTAGTTGTTTTGGCTGATTTAATCGCTTTTTGTAGATTAAAAAGTTCATGCTTTTTCTAATAATGACAAGTCATTCGTGAGACACCTCCTACGACAAAGGAAGAAGGTCTAGACAAAATCGCACACCAAGATATTAGATATGTGTCAGTTGTGTCTGGTTTTATAGAAAGGTACTAGTTCAAATTGAAAGCAACAAGCACAATTTACCGGCCGATATTTGAAATTCAAATAGAAACCAGCGCGCAATAAGCGCGCCTGAGAAAATGTGGGCCATGAAAACTGTATGGAAATATTTATTCCGCGCCCTACGTTTTAGTTGAAGTCAGATTAGCTCTGAGAGACCGTCGCTAAGCGTTCTATGTTTATCAGCACAATTTGAACAGATCATGCAAAGAAGATAAAATTTAACAAAAAAGCAGTATCTCGTTCGATTTTGTTAACTTAAGCGATACATCGGTCAAAATTACACAGATGAATTCTACAAATGGAAATTGGAACTACTAAAACAACTATTAACCCATAAGTTACTTACTTAATCACGAAAGAAATAATTACCTGATCAGTACATGGCACTACACCAATCATTATATCTCTGTTGAGAACAGACCCACTTCTACTCAGGGCCTGAAGTGATCATTATAAAAGTGCAGCTTAATCATTGTACAATTTGAAAAGCCTAGCACAGTTGTGGAATGTAGGCACGTAATAAACAAACTGACATCAACTCCCATCAAGTAAAATAATTTCATGGATAACTGTAGACGTGGCTGGGGAGCTGAAGATGGTGCAAGTTTGTTTTGACACGTGACAAAAATACAAGTACTTGATTGATTGCAGCTGCAATCTGATTCTAGCTATGGTTGTTCCATGTCGCAAGCTGATTGGTCTATCGCTGTAACGTGTAAAAACAAGCACACCTTCTTTGTCTATAATCGATATTATACTGACCTTTCTAGCTTGTATTTTAGATTCGAACATGAGATGCAGCCAATTCCCTTGTGATGGCTTTTCGAACTTTGTTATTTTTCCGAACTGCGAGAAATGCTGCAACACAGATTCTGACGAATTTGACGGAAATCTGAAACAATAAAATATGTCAAATCAACAGCTAGGGACCATTAAAACCATATTTTATCTGTCTGTCTGCGGCCTGCCTGCCTGTATTTTTGTCTGCCTGTCTGTTTGTCCCTCTGTTTGTCTGTCTGTTTGTCCCTATGTTATGTAACTTCTGTCTGTAACTTACCCGAACACAGTAACCCAAGTGTCCGGTAACGGTTCCTCGTACATACTCTCTCCAGCTAAAGTTCCTAATCTCCGGGCGGGGGACCTGGACCTGGCTCTGCTTCCTGGGGATTGTTGGAATTTTATAACTAAGAAGGGGAGCACAGCCCTAGGAGTAACAGCTGTTACTAAAATGTGTGATCGTCCACAGTTCCTCGCTAAAATATCATCAGCAAGACATCGAACCTTAAATTACTCACCTAGGGAGTAGCTAAGGATCCATTGGATTCATGCGAAATTACACATCTGTGTAATGTCCCTAGGTCGAGGAACATAATACTATTCAAAAGCCTACGTCTCACGAACATGTGAAATGTTACCACAGACAAACTGTTCCTTCATTATTAGGTACTGAACAGCTAAAAAGTTCAGTCGAAAGTGAGGTGCTTGTTATAATACGATATTATGGAGGTGTGAGTAGAAAAACCCCAGGTGGTAGAAAAACGGAACATTTTTAGAGTCCTTTATCCTACGATTTTTCTGACAGCTTTTACCGGCTTCTGTATCTTTTTTGTTTTTGACAACTGTAGATTCAGATTATAAACTGGTGTTAATCTTTAGTAAACGTCATGATACTGGGTCTGTACTCATATAAATTTGTAAATCTTGACTTGACCTTTCAATCTAAAAAATTCCAAGGATGCAAGGAGTTTCCTTTTCCAAATAAGTTCCCTGATTTAATATAGTACGTATTGTATTATCTTTATTAAAGAGCTGGCACCAAATATTTAAAGCAATGCTATGTTCAATATTCACGGCAGCGAAAATTAGTAATGACCAATTAACATTTACGTATAAATGACGAAAATAGTCATTGTGCGAATTCACAATCCTCAATTCGTGTCTGAGAGTGAACTTTTCATGTTGTTGCTAGTTGATAAAGCCGTACATGAGTACATTGTAACATTGTTCAACTGATTCGGGTACCCGTTACACAGTGCGGTCGAACGTAGTCAAGCCTGGCTTTATTCTATTTTCAAATTTGTTGTCGTTGTTTTCAAGTGTTATTCTTTGCTTTAAAATTAAATGAAATGCGGACTTCACTTGAATTGATTCAGCTTTACCACCAAATAGAATAACAAACTACTGTACTACCCACAATCAGTTCATCAATTAACTAAATTAATCTTATAATTGAATTACCTTGTAATTCAGAACAACATGTAATTCAGAACAGCATGGAACTTGTACGTTCCCTATTAATGTATCTGAACAATGTGCATTGTCAACACTACACGTAGATCTTAAAGATCTATAATCTATTCTTCTACGCTCAACTGTTTCTTAGTTTCTATGCCGTTTGTGTGTCTATGTTAGTGTTTGAGGTTTCAAATTTTTTTAATTTCTAGTCAATTCGGTCACGGTTGTTAGTGACATGCTATTTTTACTGGTGTCTGGTATTCAGTATTCACGTGTAGAAATTGTACAGGAAATGAATTGGTCCAATATTAATTGCTTATAGTAATCACCTAAAATCACCTAATTTGTCCAATTTAAGGGAGGGGCGCCAAAAGGGGAGGGGGCGCCAACAGGCAACGTTACGCCACTGTACTAAGTTACTAGACAATTCACTCCTACAATCTTTGAAGGGGGGGGGGGGGGATCATACACATAGTACCGTACGTGACGTTGGGGGGGGGGGGGTGGGTCATTTTTTCTTCCAAAACACAGTTCGTACATGGTACATTTCCCAGAAAAACAGTTAGTACATGGTACTAAGGGGGGTGTCCAACCCCAAAAAAACACATTTTACCTTTTTTGAGTTTCTTTTTGGGGTTTTTTGAATTTTTTTCCTCTTTTTGTAACTTTTTATCTAATTAGACTACATTGAAAACAAAACCATTACTAAATAGTGGTTACAATTTGTCCATTTTCCAATGTTTAATGAGCTGTTTAAAGCAATTTATGGGTGGGTATCTTATTTTATATACCAAGACACTTTAGTACCGTGATTTCTCAACAGTTAGTACCACAACAGTTAGTTTGACAAAATTCCAGAATCACACTTAGTCGACGTCACGTACAGAACTTAGAACCTGACCCCCCCCCCCCCCCCCCCCCCCCCCCCCCCCCCCCCCCCCCCGACTATCTTTGCACAATGCACATACAAAAGCACTTAGCCAAGTTCACAGTATCATTAACATTTGAATTGAACTATTAGCTCATATTTCTCATGTTCCGTATAGAATTGGAGAAGTCACTGAATCTACTAATATTATTATGTACTTGCGGGAAATTGGTAGATCACCGACCGGCTATAAGCCGGTTATAAGCCGGCTATAAACCGGCTTATAGCCGGCTACAATTTTTATAGCCGGCTATAAGCCGGCTTATAGCCGGTTAGTAGCCGCTTACATTTGTTGTTGAGCGACGGCTATTAGCCGGTTATAAGCCGGCTATTAGCCGTTTAGGTATCGGCTATAAGAAATTCAGTGAAAACGGCTATTAGCCGGTTATAAGCCGGCTATTAGCCGTTTGGGTATCGAAAGTGGTTATAAGCCGGTTATAAGCCGGTTATAAGATATTAACTCAACTTCATCGTACTGAACGATAGTCAGGAGCCGGCTATAAGAAATTCAGCGAAAACGGCTATTAGCCGGTTATAAGCCGGCTATTAGCCGTTTAGGTATCGAAAGTGGTTATAAGCCGGATATAAGCCGGCTATAAGATATTAACTTAACTTCATCGTACTGAACTGAGTTAATATCTTATAACCGGCTTATAGCCGGCTTATAACCACTTTCGATACCTAAACGGCTAATAGCCGGCTTATAACCGGCTAATAGCCGTTTTCACTGAATTTCTTATAGCCGGCTCCTGACTATCGTTCAGTACGATGTAGTTGAGTTAATATCTTATAACCGGCTTATAGCCGGCTTATAGCCGGCTCATAACCACTTTTAATACCAAAACGGCTAATAGCAGGCTTATAGCCGGCTAATAGCCGTCGCTCAACAACAAATGTAAGCGGCTACTAACCGGCTATAAGCCGGCTTATAGCCGGCTATAAAAATTGTAGCCGGCTATAAGCCGGCTTATAGCCGGTTAGTAGCCGGCTTATAGCCGGTCGGTGATCTACCAACTGGCCAAATTTTGTTTACTTTTAAGTTATGTAAACCTTCTAACTAATGTAAAGAACTAACGTCACGTAAAGTATCTAAGTAAAGTAACAACAAACCAGGAGTGATGATAGTAGCTAAGTTAAGTAAGTATCTTACTATATATAAAGCGAGACGATATATATATATATATATATATATCTGTGCCATTTTACTGACACCACGGCATCAACTTTAACGCGACTTTCCGCAAAAACCGTAAAAGATATACAACTGAAACTTTTTTGACTGGGTCAAATGCTTTTATGCTTTTCAAATCAGCATGAAAAAATAAAAAATTGGCCAAGGAATAAGAGTTTTAGAGCCCAAAATTTGGACCCCCGAGTGGTGTCAAAAACGCGAATTAAATAGGTAATAATTATTTTAGTCTCTTGAGTCTTGACACCATTTTAGGGTTATACCGCCGAACAACAACAAAAGGAAGCAAGCAGGTTTTCATCGAGGAAGAACAATTTGTTATCGAGGGAATAGGATCTAAAAGTGAAGTCATCGAGGAGTCTGCGTACATGATCCCTCCTGAGGATGAGGTTGAAGTGCAGAGTATACCTATTCCTAGTATCCCTGGTTCCTCCGCTAGATTTGAAAACAACCAGCTGTACTCCCCTCGGCGCCTTAGAGCTCATCTAGCTCCTACTAGAGGCAAGTCAGGAGGTCCACCTAAACATGACAACTCGACAAGAGATCATAACCAGACCTCAAGCAATCACTGCAGTGACAGAACAAAAAAACAACAGAATATCAAGGTTCTAGGAAGCCATGACACGAGGCTTTCATGTGAGACAGCCCCATCACCACTGGGTACTAAACGACCTAGGAAACCATCAAACAAGAAGGAGGACCGGGAAGAAGCCACAACTTCAACAGCCAACGATACCAATGGCCAATGCCGACAACATGAACCAGAAGGAAGTAGTCGATCACAGCCCCCCTCCGAGAAAACCGATCTTGATAAGGATAAGACTCCAGGAATAGATCAAACTGAAAATACAGGAGATTCTATCCCAACTAGCCATGTGGCAACAGTAAATAGCACTCATGGAGAAACCGTATCTGCTAACAACCTAAGCCACAAGGAGCCAGCACAAAAATCACCAAAGGAGAATGCCCAGACCAGCCCAGAAACACCAAGAGGAAGATCACATCCGACCCAGCGGTCGAACCGAAAATGTCTCCTTGTTCACGATGATTTTTTCAACAAATTTGACGGGACCAAATTTAGCAGTCGTTTTGAGATCAGCACATATCGAGCCTTCTCGGTCGACGATATCATTTCGAAAGGAGGCCTCGTATCAAAAGTGCGAAACACAAAACCAGATGTCGTGTTCGTGCATACAGGATTTCAAGACCTATTCTGGCTCAAACTTTCTGCTGACGATCTTTTCGGTAAATATAAACAGATGGTCTACAACATCCTCGAATCGACAACGGCTAAACTCTGCCTATCAGCGATCATCCCAATCCCTGGCTACCCTCGTCTGACCGAGGAGATTGAATCCTTTAATGGCTTGCTGTCAACTTTTGTGAGCAACCTCAGATCAGGACAAAAATACCGAAACCGTGTCTTTACATCGTGTAATCGTAATCTCGGTGGATTCATAAACAAAGGGACAGGAAAAAATGGCGTAGAACTGTTCCTCTCAGAAAGAGGCCAACGGAAAACCTGGCTGAAGTTTCGTGATTCTCTTTATAGAACTGTAGACATGGAGACCAGTCACGGGAATTACGAGGACGAAACTGGATACAAACCGAAAAGGAAGCGCAATGATTAATTCTATACCTGATAGGACTACGAGCCACCAACAAGACCTTATGAGGATCTTGTCGTGGAACATTCATGACGCAATGTCCTTCAAAGAGGGCCCCAAGGCCGATGATGAGGACTTCGTCAAACTTCTCATTGGGTGTAACATATTCTGCCTGCAGGAAACGAAGGCTGAGTTCCACCTTCCAAACTTCAAATGCTACAATAGCCTTAGAACCGGTTCGCGCTCCGGCGGGCTATGTGTGGGGGTCCATCGATCCCTGTCAGGAGACTTCAAGCCCGTAAAAAGCTCCCATCCAGATATCCAAGCGGTGACTTTTTGCCCCGCCACTGATGATACTCTTAAGTTCACAATAATCAACGTATACGACTCCCCAGAGCAGTCATCCTACAAAAAGAGACTGAAAAACAGCAATGGTGGACCATCCCAGTCAACACTCGAATCCATTATTGACTTTGTTGCTGAAAACACAGATCTCGGCGAGAAACTGGTTCTAGGAGACTTCAATGCAAGAACAGGGGACCTCAACTTTAACTTTGATGATGAACCTCCAGCTGACATCGAGGCTTTCTCAACAATCGCAAGCTTTCCAGAAAAATCAACAAGATCAAGCAAAGACTCTGTGATAAACCCAAGGGGAAAACTCTTTCTGGACTTCATATCCAGTCTGAACCTTAGCATTCTTAATGGTGATACACTAGGAGACATCTTTGGGGAACCCACCTCAATTAATTACAATGGACACAGCGTTGTAGACTACGTAACAGCATCCCCCATGCTAAGGGAATCGGTGCAAAGTCTTAAGGTCTTAGATCTTACGAAATTCTCAGACCACCGCCCATGCTTATGCACACTGAAACTGAGTCATAATTATATAATTGATCCGGACGAAATTCTATCCTCACTCCAGCCAGCCCCAATAAAACACAAATGGGACGAGAATGCTTCAGAGAATAAACAGCAGTTCCTAGATGTCCAAAAAGAACCCCAGTTTGCAAGCAGAATCGCGGAACTGGTTGAAGCTGTTTGCGTAAAAAAGGAGGATGTCATTAAGCTCAATGAAAACATCGTCGGCATTTATCGTGATATGGCTGATCAGGCCCTACCAAGACCTAGAAAACATAAACAAAAACCCCTCAATAGGAAAACTCGGGGATACAAAAGGGCAAAACCGAAGTCTCCATGGTTTGATATTGCCTGCATCATCGAAAAACGTGAACTAAATCGATTAGCTAAAACATACGGTAAAAGTCCTCTTGATAAAGAACTGAGAGACAGCTACTACAACAAACGCCGCGAATACCGAAAGCTCGTGAGACAGAAGAAGGCCAAGTTCGTGGAATCTCTTTGTCGTGATGTTGACGAGGGGCGCGACATAAACTGGAGTCGCTTTAAGAAACTTAAAAGCTTCTCCTCAAATGGCTCAAAGCTGGACGTTTTCGATATGATGAACTTCTGTAAATTCTTCAAAGAGCTGTACTCAAAACCTTCCATCCCGAATGAAGAAACTGCTGACTTCACGGAACGCAGAAAGACTGAACTTCGTGTTCATGAACTCGTGGAAGTTCTGGACAAAGATATCGAAATAGAGGAACTTCGGACCGCCATCAAAGGCCTTAAGAAAGGGAAAGCCATCGCCGAAGATAAAATCCTGAATGAGTTCCTCATTTCGTCAGATGAACCAATGCTGTCAGCTGTTCTCAACCTGTTCAACCACTGTTTGAAACTCGGAGAGTATCCATGGACGACCTCTCTAGTTACCCCCTTGCACAAAAAGGGGAGTGTATACGATCCGAACAACTACCGGGCGATAGCCGTGGCGAGCAATGTTGGGAAGCTGTTTTCAACTATCTTATTACAGCGCCTACTCACATTCCGGTCACTGAACTGTCCAGACACTATAAACCAGCTAGGGTTCTGTAAAAAAGCACAGACGAGTGACCACATACTAACACTCTCAACTTGCATCCAAAAGTATGTAACGCAACGGAAAAAGAGGCTATATGGATGCTTCGTCGACTACGCGAAGGCGTTCGACTCTGTGTGCCGAGATGCCATGCTCTATAAACTCTGGGAGCTAGGAGTAAGAGGTCGATACTTTCAATGTATCGAGCAGATGTATTCACATTCCTCAGCAAAAATCAAACTGTTGAACAGATTGTCAGAGACAATCGACATTCACTGTGGGACTGAGCAAGGTCACCCGATGTCTCCTGAGCTGTTCAAGTGTTTCATCCACCAACTCTCCCTAGATCTGGATAACGCTGAGGAAGTCAACGTCCCTGAACTGAATAATGTTAATATCACTCATCTCCTCTGGGCTGATGATCTTATACTTCTTGCCCTTGACCATACTGGACTACAGAAACTTCTAAACGTTTTACACAGTTACTGTATCGAATGGGGACTAACCGTTAACATCGGAAAAACGGCAGTGATGGTGTTCAACCGTTCCGGGAGGCTCCTTAAAGAGAGTCTGACATTCCAACTCGGCGAAACCAACATCACATCAGTTCGAGAATATTGCTACCTCGGGATAACCTTTACCCTCAACGGTTCTTCAGCAGTAGCACAGAACAAACTGAAGCAAAAAGGTCTCAGAAGCTACTTCGCGCTAAAAAGCAGTATTGACTTAAGACACTTCAGGCGAACAATCGTATTCAAGCTATTCGACGCGCTTGTGGTACCGATTGTGACATACGGATGTCAGGTGTGGCTCCCAGAGACTCTCTTTGTCAGAAACTATCAAGATAATATCAACACCAAATCTCTCCTGAAGGAGACTGCAAGAGATCCTCTCGAAAAGCTTCATCTCTCATTCCTCAAGTGGACCTTAGGAGTGGGCAGAAAAACCTCAAATGCGAGTGTATGGGGTGATACAGGCCGCTGCCCCCTAGTGATAAAGGCATCAAAGCAAGTATTTGGGTATTTCAACCGACTTGAGCAAATGGACAGAGCTGGTTGCACAAGTCTAGCCAGACAGGCGTTCATAGAACAACGCACACTCAATCTGCCATGGTACAAAGGTATAGAAGATCTCCGACAAAGCCTTCAGTCAGTATCATCTCGCAGGTTGACCTACCCCAACCAATTCAAAACAGCACTACGTAGTACTTTTATTAACTGTTGGAACGATGAGCGGCAAAACAACCGGAAGCTCAGTTTCTACAACACTATCAAAAGTGAATTTACAGCTGAAGCGTACCTGAACCTGCAGCTCAGTGGAGAAGAGGTGAAGCGGCTGGCGCAGTTCAGAATGAGTGCTCATAAGTTCAACATCGAGACCGGTAGATACGCCATCAACCGTGAAAATCCGCTCAGTCGCATTTGTAAGCACTGTTCTTCATCAGACCTTGAAGCTGTCGGTATACTGGCCGAACTACCAATGTTTGAGCCGATCATTGAAGATGAGAAACACGTTCTCACGGATTGTTCGCTTTACGACGACCTGAGGCGAAACATAGGTCAGCAGGCGAGAACCATGATCACCTCTGGAGCGGAGACCTTTGCCGACCTCTTCAAGGATATCCTATTGATCAGAGAAACTGCCAGATTCTTGAGTAAAGTGAACAAGCGGAGGTTCCCCCCGAGTGACAGAAAAGAAAAGGAAGGACCTACAACATGACTCACGGACTCAACATGCGAAACGTGGATCCGACAGTGTGTTATTTTTCGTGTGCGTTTCACACTTTTGATTTAGTGTGGAATTTATGTGTGGATCTTAGGCATGGACACAAAGGACTGGTTGTTCGCGTCATGAACATTCCTTTTTAGAATAGCTCGGTTTTTAAACTCTTTAGACTATAACCGTCAACCGTGCATTTTTCAGGACAGGTTTCGGTTTTTTCGTTTTTGACTTTCATTTATCTTTATTTTTTAAAATTTAGATCCGACACAATGTTTATTGTAATGATCATTTTATTTTGAAATCCTTTTTTTTTGAAATCCTTGAAATCCTTGAAATCCTTTTTGAAATCCTTTTTTGAAATCCTACGGGTTCCTGCTAGTATAATTAAAGTAACAACTAACCAGGAGTGATGGGAGTAGCTAAGTTAAGTAAGTATTTAAATAAAGTAACAACTAACCAGGAGTGATGCAATGGTAGTAGCTAAGTTAAGTAAGTATCTAAGTAAAGTAACAACTAACCAGGAGTGATGGGAGTAGCTAAGTTAAGTAAGTATCTAAGTAAAGTAACAACTAACCAGGAGTGATGGGAGTAGCTAAGTTAAGTAAGTATCTAAGTAAAGTAACAACTAACCAGGAGTGATGGGAGTAGCTAAGTTAAGTAAGTATTTAAGTAAAGTAACAACTAACCAGTAACCAGGAGTGATGGGAGTAGCTAAGTTAAGTAAGTATCTAAGTAAAGTAACAATTAACCAGGAGTGATGGGAGTAGCTAAGTTAAGTAAGTATCTAAGTAAAGTAACAACTAACCAGGAGTGATGGGAGTAGCTAAGTTAAGTAAGTATCTAAGTAAAGTAACAACTAACCAGGAGTGATGGGAGTAGCTAAGTTAAGTAAGTATTTAAGTAAAGTAACAACTAACCAGGAGTGATGGGAGTAGCTAAGTTAAGTAAGTATTTAAGTAAAGTAACAACTAACCAGGAGTGATGGGAGTAGCTAAGTTAAGTAAGTATCTAAGTAAAGTAACAACTAACCAGGAGTGATGGGAGTAGCTAAGTTAAGTAAGTATCTAAGTAAAGTAACAACTAACCAGGAGTGATGGGAGTAGCTAAGTTAAGTAAGTATCTAAGTAAAGTAACAACTAACCAGGAGTGATGGGAGTAGCTAAGTTAAGTAAGTATTTAAGTAAAGTAACAACTAACCAGGAGTGATGGGAGTAGCTAAGTTAAGTAAGTATTTAAGTAAAGTAACAACTAACCAGGAGTGATGGGAGTAGCTAAGTTAAGTAAGTATCTAAGTAAAGTAACAACTAACCAGGAGTGATGGGAGTAGCTAAGTTAAGTAAGTATTTAAGTAAAGTAACAACTAACCAGGAGTGATGGGAGTAGCTAAGTTAAGTAAGTATTTAAGTAAAGTAACAACTAACCAGGAGTGATGGGAGTAGCTAAGTTAAGTAAGTATTTAAGTAAAGTAACAACTAACCAGGAGTGATGGGAGTAGCTAAGTTAAGTAAGTATTTAAGTAAAGTAACAACTAACCAGGAGTGATGGGAGTAGCTAAGTTAAGTAAGTATCTAAGTAAAGTAACAACTAACCAGGAGTGATGGGAGTAGCTAAGTTAAGTAAGTATTTAAGTAAAGTAACAACTAACCAGGAGTGATGGGAGTAGCCACCACACTTTGTCTACTTTGTCTCTCAGGTGTCCTGTGAAGCACACTCTTATCTGTTATCAGTACACTGTCGTACAGTGATTCTGTAGGTAAACAGTTCTCTTTGTTCGCTGAACTCGTCGATCTACCGTTTTTTTAGGTTAGGATATTTTTGTAAGTTTCTAAAGTTAACGGACAAAATTACCGTTGGCGGTTGGACACTGTATGAGTTTAACCGAAGTGCACTTCGGTTAAACTCATACAGTGTACTTAAAGCACTTAAGTGCTTTAAGTGGATGATGTTAATAGCAAATCATATGCTATGAACATGCTTAATAAGCATATGGTCATTGTTAAGTGTCCACTGAACGCCTTAAGTTCTGGTTATATGTTGAACTCTCCATGTAAATATGATAATAAACTTGTTCTGCTTTTCAAGACAAAATCCCTAAGTTTAAAGAAGTCCTCGACATTTCGTAAGCTTAAATCTCTTGGATTAACGTCGGGTATAAAGAATTTAAATAAATCATTTCGATGTCGACCTTTTCTACTCATTCGTCAAGGCAAATCGTAACATATGACAAAAAATTATCCAGCCTTAGTTTATTAGAGTATTAGGTTTGACTCTTTTAGAAAATGTGTTTGTTTCACAGCTATTATACAGTTCGTTGATCAATCCAGTAGGCCAATGAATCTTGGGAATGTGTCGGAGGTGCTTTCTGTGGGTAATATCTAGCTGTACTAGTTTTACTAGAGGAGCAGCCTAACTGTTGCTATTGCAGAGCAGTTATCAACTACGTTGATAGAATTAATATTGTTCTTAGTTATACTCTTTATAAGTACATGCACTACTGCACTGCATTCTAAAGCATACACTTTCTATAATCTATATTCACATTTTACATGCTTGTTACAACTAGTGCTAGCTAGATCGAGCTTTTGTTGTGGAGCAACTTATTGTCAGAGCTTTAATAAACTGAAAAGAACGACGCACGGGCCCCCCCCCCCCCCCCCCCCCCGACGCACAGATATTTTCCTTTATGTTTATTATTGATGGCGACAAAAAGCTTATAGTTATTATAAAAGTAAATCTGCGCTGAAAGGTTAAGTATAAGAAATTTAAAATTTAAGAACCCCGACAAACCGTTTAGGAGCAAAGCGGGAGGGGGAGGTTGATCTGATATGTTCTGGAGTAGGATTGTAGCTGACATTGCTGGCTGGGTAGTTGTAGTTACAGACCGGTGTACGCTGGAATAATGATCATAGTTAGTCACGTGATCATAGTTAGCCACGTGATCATAGTTAGTCACGTGAGAAGTGTAAAAAGAGTAAAGCCGCTTTTTTCCCATTTTGTGAATGCCGAACTGTGGAATTTACCGAAGCTGAAGTGCGAGATTCACATCAAAACCAAAGGTCGTAAAGATATGACAGTGTCATACCTCTACGTTCTTTGGTTTTGATGATAGTTTGACAATAGTTAACCAATTCCTATCATTAACATTAGAACTTATAGATTTGCGGAGCCCTGAACACACTCCTTCATCCCTAAGTGGACAATTACACGAGTTTCACCCACCTGCTCAAGGTTATAATTCTACTCTGAGTAGCAAATTGCGGCTAAACGGCTAATCAGTGACCCACGTGAATATTGAAACATTGTCCATTGTTTGAAGTAAATTACTCAATGTTACAGTCTCGTGTGATTTGTTGCTATGACTTTTGATAATTTGACAGTGAAAATGTCTCTACCCGGTGTATTTTTCAGTGATCGATTTACACTTCGAACAAATGCGTACAATCTTCTTGCTTCTATCTTCACGAGCCATGACGATATAACAGACACACAATCATCGATACAATACTAAGATAAAACAGCGAAATGAGATTCATCCCAAATATTAAGTAACTGATAAAAAGTAAGATGGCTAACCGATGGTGATTTAGGAGTTCCGAGAAGAATGCCAGGTAGGGAGGTTGCAGTACCTTGTTGAGGGGTAGTACTCGGACTTCGTAATAATTCTGACATTGTACCACCTTGTATACTGAGTTAGTGTGGTTAGTGAGATGGTGATGATGGTGACAAAGCAATATCACTATAAAATCACAAACGTGTAACATAGTCTTACGATACAGTTGTGAACTGATTTCTTAATAGTTCATCACAAATTTTCCTCGTAAGTATAATATTCATGAAATTGACAAAACTTAATTATAAATGCTTTCTTTGAAATGCTTGCCTTGAACAGATCCCAAAGATGGCATCGAACTTTCAAGAGTGATATTTTCATGCAGACGAGAATAAAACTATTGACTGTTGTGTTTCTGTCATAGTAAAAGTTAGATCTGTTGGACAGAAGAAATGCAATATATCTCATGAATAGAATATGATATAAACTTCAATAATCAATATAACAAAAACATGACAACATTATAAAATCTTTCAGAGTCAAGTAGAGTCGTTCGATGTTCAGTCATGTAAAGGATACATTCTTAAAACAGAAGTCAAACAATTCAACATAATGGACAATATCATGAAGGTTTAAATAACTTATGGGTCAAAAGTGCGACATCATAAAAATACAAGAAAATTTCAGCGGATCAATCAATCATATAATGTATAATCTCAAATAAAACTATAAATTTTGAATCATAAACTATCGAATTTTATAAAATGCATTTAATCTAAAATATTATCTCTGCTTCAAATACAACAGGTATGGTATCAATGTTTGATATAGTCTCTTAGGAGTTTTTAAGAGCTGATGCTTGGGAGGCCGTGCGTTTGCTTGTGATTCTTGATAGCTTGAGCGTACCAAGTAGTTTCAGCAACCATCCGGTCTATGTAGTCAACCATATTCTTGTCGATACAGGACCCTGGAATAGGTATGATTTATAATATTCAATCAGTTAATCTCGTACCTTAGCCAGCTCTCACCCACTTGCCATAGTAGGGCTTGACAACAAGATTCGGACGCGCCCCAAAGACTAAATATTTCCCGATTCTAGCCAAAGCTACATTCTGAAGTATGTCTCCTCTCCGTAGTACAGGATGGAAAAGATTTAAACAATCAGTAGCTTTAGAATATACAACCAGTGGTCTAATTTGAGTGGTAAGGAGCAGTTTATTCACTTTGTTGTTTATTAATGAACCAGTTCTGTACGAGCTGTTTAGCTAGATGGCGTTTACTAGTGAGATAAGGGTATTATATTCAGTTAATATTTACTTTTAATTATACAAAGCAAATAATAAATTAGGGTATTATATTCAGTATTAATTCGGATATCATCTCTATGTAATCAAGACCGACCTAGTTTAAATAAATCCTAGCCACAATTATATTCGCTTTATTGTTTAAATACACGTGCACAGTAAAATGATCAGAGTTCATTTGGATATCGTCTGTTTAAATCACGAACTGATCCCTACAATAGGTGCTGTCCACTAATCACCACCTAATGTACACGTGACTAGTCACTAGGTTGGTACTTGTAATATGGAGCACTTAAAAGGATCCACAAAATATGGTCACTTGATGGGGATACAGCTTTTTTAACGGACACTATCGCAGAGGTCTTGCCTTGTTGCTTCAAATATGCTGTTTAGTATTCCATAAAAAATCAGACGTGTTGATAGTTGCCATGACTACTGCGGTAAAAGTGATTTTTGTTATATTAGCATGTATTAGTAATTGCTACGATATAATTTGTCGTTGAAAAATGTATTGAAGGCTACCATTACAGGCTACAGCAGAACGGTGTTTAAAAGCATACTGTATATTTTGAAAAAATTAGAAAAATTAAACCCAAGCTGTCCAATTTTAACATACTGCATTCAAGGAGCCAGCATAACACAGAATACCATAATTACCACTATAATGTTCGTTAATGACCCCGACTTGACGACGGCAGCTTTCTCACTATTGTTAACTTTAACACTTAACTTTACTGAGACATTGTTAAACTTGCTTCAGGTGGAGGAAATTGGATTATAAATCAGATGATTATAAATTCATATCCTGAACTTCATGATACAATGCATGCTCCACAGTAAGGACGAAGGGTGTATAACCTTTCAGTACCTTGAGTGTGCATTTAATTAAAGTAAAGTCGCTCTATATAGCAGGCCAGAGGTAACCTGTCTCTACTATATGTAGATTATCTGGTAGGGTTAATATAGCCTTTTGGAACTTATAACTGTCAAGAACTAATAACTGTCAAGAGCAACCTTATCTTTGCGTCAGTTTTGTAATTCAGCTCTGTAATTCATCTGCCTAATTTTCATGCAGAATATCGACTACGTGGGCCAAGCTTGATGGATTCTGTAAATGTTTAATTGATTCGGTAATTGATTCATTTCCGTTATGGACAGAGAATGATTGATCAAATTTATAATTTAGTATGTTTTGTTGTAAAAATGGCTTTAAAATGTTTTTCGGTGATCGCACTATCGCAGGTTAAGATTTACTATATAGTCATAGTTGAAAGCATTTCTGCGTTAAGAACCTTTTTTGATCGGATCGATTTTTATGTGAATTTTGATTGGCTGACCTCAATGATAATATCTAAAAAACCGCTTATGATTGATAAAATGTATTTAGTATTTTTTGTTGTAAAAACGGCTTTAAAACTTTTTTCAGTGATCGCACTATCGCAGGTTAAAATTTATTATAGTCATAGTTGAAAGCATTTCTGCGCTAGGATCCTTTTTTTACCATAGAATCGATCGAATCGATTTTTATGTGGATTTTGATTGGCTGACCTCAATGATAATATCTAAAAAACCGCTTATTTTAAATCGGCGCACTTTCATTAGCCACAAATAAAAGTAAGTTACTTATTTAAAGCATACGTCTGCTCCAAAATGAGCATATATAATCGTAATTATTTTTTAACATACTACAGTTATTTTATGCCTGGTCTGTGGTCTCCACTCTCCATACAATTCTTAGCTAAACCATCAGACTTATTCCCAAAAGAATACTAGAGTTCGTTTAATAAGTTAGAAAGGTCGAGAGTATCCAGCGCCACAGAAGATTTAAACCGTCACGTTCAAAAGCCCGCTATCTGTTTGACTATCACTCAATAATAGGTCCTGAAATTCCAGTAATCTGTACACTGTAGCACTGAACTCTGGTCACAACCAGCACCCTGACAGGCTGACATACAACTATAGTAAACACAGCCTAATATCGTGGTGCTTAAATATAATGGTTTAAGTTACAAAGCACTGAACTCCCTACAATTTCATTGGCTTATTTACTAAGATCGTTCAATGAAACTAATCAAATCTGGCTCCTCGCAGGTTCATAGAAACTTCATTCATTATAACTTCAATCTTAATGAGCTCTGAACTTTGCACAAAAATCCTTTAAGTACGAGATGAGATCATGACAGACCATCATTTGCCACGCGTTTTTAGCAATTCCACGCGTTTCTCCGCTACCCATAGCTTGTAATACTGCGACTCAGAGAGCATGGATTAGCCTGTTCAATGCCTTATTTTAGTTTAGTGAAAATGACAGTCGACTGCACTAATTTGACTATCATGGTAACTGACAAAGTCACTGGGTGGGCCGCGGGATTTGGCGGCCACCCAACAAGGCACATACTTTGGGCTGGGTGGTTGTTATTAGTTTATTACTTTTCATTTGTCACTTGTTATCACACTCTTCAGCGGTTTACGTCTAATTTCAAGTCTAGGAATATGAGTACGTTGATAACTTGGTGTGTGTTACAAGCGGTAATTAGTTATTCACGGGTCGGTATCTTTCACTTGAATGTGTTAACAGCTTCCCCGATTTTACGCATTATTCGAATTTTTTCATTGAATTTGCGTCCCGGATTTTCGTAATCTCGTTGGCAAAACATTAAAGTATTTATTCCATAAGTTGTTTAGACTGCAAGCTTTGCTGTATTTAGAGCATCTAGGACATCAGTTGTAACCGTTTATCGTGTTGATCATTATCCTAATTGTTGTAATTTATTATCAATACTTTCAAGTCAAGCACGTGATAAATCACTGAACTTGATTCTAAGATTTTCAGCTCATTGTCCATGCAAAGGGGAACGATGACAAATAACCACATTTAAACAGCTCACTATGAGCGATAACCACAGCTGCTTCTCTGTTATTAATAGCGTCACAATTTATAATCGGACTGCATATTTTCTGTGATTTTATTGTTGCCAAACATATTCTGCTTAATCAGTCGAAACAGAGTACATCTTTTTAGTCTCTAGTTCAAATAATTGCCGGGGCTGAAAGATCAGAGTTTTATGATTTATGATCGGTCGACGATTTTACGATGATCATTCAATTTGTCGCGGTCCCAAACCTCCAAAATATGACCTACCTCGCAAGTCTCAAGAGAACGGCAAAATTGCTCCAACTATAATAAATTCTGTAGAGTCAGACGGATACTAATGATTTTTGAAATGTCAAGTCACTAGTAAAACTAGTAATTAAAGTACGGAACCATTATTAAAAGAAAATGTATCATTTCTTTCAATGAGGGTTCCAGGTCGTTGGTGAGACTATAATCTGAAAACTTTACCCAAACTTGCTAAATTATAGAGAGTATTTGGCACTGTATATTGTTTAGTGTTATAGTGGCCTCATGTAACCTCATTTATCTTTTGACATAAGCTCATCTAATACTGGCCAAAAATACGTTTTTATGCTTCATCAGTTTCGTAGATCTTACTTGAAGATATTCTCATCACTGTCACCACATCGGCACTAGAAAGGAAAGTGCCCGCTAATAATACCAAGAGGTGCTGGAACCAGGTGCTGATGCGCTGGTATTTCTAAATTGTCATTTAGCACTTATAATGACGATAGCGCTGTATCATGATGCCCGATATTGATAGGAACGTGACTCTTCTCGTAAAATTAGTTATAATACAAATTGTAAAGTTACATCAATTTGGGGTTGCTGTTTTGTCTTTGACTTCTGCACTTGAGTTCTTTTACTGAACATTTTGACTCGTAATTTTATAACTTTTTCTAACCTATTTTCATTGTATTTTACTGTGTATGATCCAAATGACCCACCCACCCAAATGTTGGACAAGGTAAACGTGGGAACTGCTGTTTTTTCTTTTTCATATTAGTATCACCTTTTTCACCTTCCCTCACACAAATGCAGCTGGACTGTGAAAACATTGTACGAGCTCATTTTAATTGATTTAGCTGACCAAATAAACCAACTGATCCATGTCAAAACAAATGGGTTCGGCCGCTTGATATCTTTTGTCGCATAATGCATATACAGGATTAATAACAGAGATACCCGGGCTTTTGTACTGGAACGGTGGGCCGTGGGAACATATTTATATTTGTCTCACCAGTCACTGTGTAACCCCACGATAAGCAGCGATCTTTGGTACTTGTCACCTCTTCAAACCCTCGATGATTCAAATATTTCTGATAAAGATCTACTACGTGTATTGAATCTAATATTCCTATTGTCTTAATGTAGCGTGAAATATTTGATTCTTTTATTGAATATAATCCAACCAAATTTGATGACAATATCAAAATGCATATAAGAGATCTTGAATCTTTTGATATTTGATTAGAATATTTCTCAGGAGAAGATTTTGCATTGGATCTAAAGTATCCATTCTTAACAGTACCTCTTGCACGATTACAAAAGATCATAAGAATTCGATTATTAGTAACTTATTAGTACAAAGCGCCGCGAAAAACTGACTACTCCTAATTTTCAAAGGAATTGGAACGCAGTATGTGGATCTGTTTAAACCCATCGCAGTTTGCAGTAAATAGTTTTGTTTTCGCACCAGTTTTTAACTTCGTTAGTGTAGTTAGAACTAAATCAGTGTAGTTGCCTGCAATTATTGTACTCTGACTGTATACAATGGATTTCTCGGTTAACTTACTTCACACCATGGAAAAGGATATGAAGTTTGGGATTCTACAAGTGTTGAAGGCTGCTAACGTGTCTTCCACGATGGAACTCGATAAAAGCATTCTGATGAAGGTGGACAAGGACCCGCTTATAATATTTGTTAACAGTCTAGTGAATTTAGTTGAAAAGAATTTGGAACTATGCAAATTAGCCGCGAATAAAATAGATCAAATGAAATCAGAACTGATTGAGAATCAGAAAGAGCTCCTGAAAAAACAGCAGGATCAGATTGATTCAGTGCAGAAAACAGTTAAAACTGAAATCAAAAGCTGGGCGGATGTTGTAAAGAAGAACATAAATCAGACCAAACTGTTGACAACAAAAACAGTCAAGGAAGCCGTCAGAGCGGTTAACAATGAGGAAGAAAGATCCAGAAACTTCATAATCTATGGCTTGGAAGAAAGCGCAGAAGAAGAAGAGGAAGATTTACCAGCGATTGTTTGCGGAGTATACGACAGGACTGGGTTTTCTTGTCCTGCAGGCACCACAGATATTTACAGACTAGGAAAAAAGACACCCGACAAAACGCGTCCTATCAAGGTTGAGATGGAAACACTGGGAGATGTGCAGTTCATGCTGAAGAATGCCTACAAACTGAGAGCAGATGAGCATTTCAAATTAGTTTATTTAGCCCCGGACCGGACAAAAGAAGAAAGAAAAGCACATGGTAAACTTATCAGTGAGATGAAAGAACTGATCAAACGGGACTCAAGCAAGCACTACTTCATTCGTGATAATAAAGTGAAGTCTGTTGATAAGACCTTATCTACAGGCTGAATATGTTTTGTGTATTAAAAGTGTGTTTGGTTAATGATCAACCAGCATTTTTAATTCGATGCCAGATGTAGATATCTGCAGCTCATAATAAGTTTTCATATTATAGTACTAGTCTTGTCAACAAACTGAACAGCAAGGTCCTTTCATGACAAGTGAATTTTATTCTTTGTTATTGTAATATTATTATATATTATGACTGCTATACAATTTTTTTACTGACTGAAGTAAATTGTCAGTCAAACCCAAAAATAAAAGCGTCATTTTGTTCACAGCCGCACTGGCCCCTGATATCTAGAGCAATTTTACTGGGTGCTCCATTCGTGTGCTCCTATCCTGCGACAAAGATGTAATAATGCCAATGAATATATTAGAGCAATTTTCATTCTCATGCCAATTAATTGCATAAAGGTTAGAACAATCATACAGAGTATTATTGTCGAAGGATCTTTGTCGCATGATAGATCATACAAATTGCAGACGAATACAAAGTGCTTTTTCATGCTAATTTGATTAAGAATTGAACAAGAAAAGCAATATCAGCAAAGGTTGCGTTTGCACTAATCCCGACAATACGTATCACACATACGAATTTTGAGATGTGATCTAACTTAATCATTGTCACAATGATTCATTGTGGTGTTATTTTGTCGGAGAATGAATTCCTTTTCCTATTCATATGATGTTCCTGATTTGATGGTAAAAATGAACTGTTCATATCGGGGGGGGGGGGGGGGGCATACCAGTCCTATTGTCGACTATATAAGCAGTGAAATGAGGTTCAGATAGCTACATGTGTGATCGCTACCTGGTAAATATCTGTAAATACCTGTAATTTGATGACACCTGATACGTGCGAATAAAGGAGGAACCTTCTAGCTTTAACACGATTCGTTATGACCTTTACTTTGACAACGTAGTTAACAATGTTCCGATAATTTTCCGGTGGTAAGCGTAATTACAAATTAGGGTATTTAATATTCATGCCACTTAATGTTAACTTACAGCTCCAACGGTAATGTAACTTGCTAAGCTAGTAACGACTGCTATAAGGATAAAAGGTTAACTAAGTTTGATTATTTTCGTGTGCTTATTTCATCAAGTGGTAAGGTACTAAATCGAAAGTGAAAGTAATTTGAGTTCCTTGGCTCGTCACAACTCACGTCACCATTTCTTTACCTACTCGAGATTTCTGTTCTGTAAACCTTACTTACGGTCTTGGTGTCTTGTGAATTCACACATTCTAACAGCTAACTCAATAAAGTGCATGCTTCAAAATATCTAAAAGGGTCGCGTCGCGATCCTTAGTCCTCAAGAATAGCTAATAAGCTTCCCATTTATTTTAGCAGATCATGTTTCTGAAAAACCAATGTAAATGGTGAATATAATGTATATCCATCATCTAGTTCTCAGTTTTGACAATTTAGTCTCGAATATTCGTGTAGCAGGATATTGTTAATTTTTGCACGTGGACGATTAACTCTGATATTTTAAAATTTATTGCACCACGTGCAAGAATTAACAATATCCTGCTATACGAATATACGAGACTAAATTGATATATATCCAATCTTTCTGTGCTATTGCTGGGTTCCGAAACTTTTATTGGTTCCTTTCCCGGCTTACATGTCCAGGGTTTGAGCTTCTATTTTGTTGATACAATTGTTTAACTGGTATTTATTTGTATACGATGCCGTATGTCATTAAACAGATGATACTGGTATAGCATAAGTATTGAGTTACGCAGGATCAGTTTTTAACCTTAGATTGCCAAGATGTCAAGTAGATTCTTGATTATGCTCGAATTTGTAATGAGTACTAATATAAGCACTCATAAGTAATATAAGCACTCATGAGTACTAATATAAGCACTCATTAGTAAGGGCATTGTAAGGGTTCATGTTTTTTTAATAATACTATCCGATACAAAATTATATGTTATCTGCAAGAGTATAATATCATACTGTAACTGTAAGCAGGTGAGATTGGATGGCTGATCCATTTGATATCAAGGAAAATGTCTGTTTCAACGAGACGGAAGTGTGCTCTTTTCGTATCATTAACGTGAGTAGTAAAAACTGCTGAATTTGTATTTCAGATTAGGATGGTAAAAAATCACAAGCTCCTTAGCACTTTATTGTACAAGCAGAAAAAGCAGTGCTCCTGATTTCCTAACACAGTACATATATCTCATTACAGGGTTCGATACTAACGGTGATCGGTATTCTTGGTTTCTCAATGTCCAGCACAGTGCTCTATCTCTTAGTTTTCAATGTCATAAGACTTCCAGGCAATAAGGTAAGTCTGTTACAAATTACATTCTTTTCACGAATTTGTTAGATTTTTCTTAAATCTGGTATAAATTTGTATTATTATAACTCTGACCTGTCCCTGTTTCAGAACATATTTATAATAAACGTGTCCATGTTTGATGCGATGTTAGCTATAATTGGTACAATCAGAGGATTGGGTATCATATCTAAATCAGTTCTTGGAGTCGGAGATGACTTGGAGGCCTCGTCCTGGTGTCGCATCTTCACTATCATAGCTGCGCCGTTATGGTGAGTCATTAACTTTTGGTACGTTCCATCAGAAAATCTTAAAACCATTAATGTTTCTCAAGCTTAAGAGAAGCGTGAACTGAAGCTATTCTAAAGAAATTTGAGTTCACTTCAATGAGGATAGTTTATAAAGAGAATCATGATGACGTTTACAACCAGTAACACATAATTGAAATGTATTCAACAATATTTATAGGGAAAGTTTAATAATCTCGCTTCTCCCGCTCACTCTGGACCGCTTTGTGGCGATAGTCTTCCCCACAAGATACAAGAGGTTAATGACAGATCGATCAAGCCTTGCTCTGGTTGTTGCTTCCTGGGTGCCACTGATCATTTTAAATCTTCACGATATCCTTTCCTTCAGATTAGGAAAATTACAGGTAAGTTACTGTTATTGTTAATCTCAGAATACCTTGTCACATGATAGACCTTTGACAGTTGTTTTTGTCTTACAGCACTAAATCAAAACTTAATAAACCACATCAATCATGATTATAACCATCACGATCGTTCTACCTAAAAGTCGCAAGTCGGAGTCAAAAGACACAATCTATATTTCAATAATTAATAATTAAATTAATGATAAAGATAAAAATAAAGAATTAAATTAATAATTAAATAAATGCCATCTCATATTTCAGATTGACTATTTCCACCCCTACAACCGCTGCGCGTACTACAACCCCTGGAAACAACAGCAATCCCTCTTTCTGGGCCTGCCCTTCCTTCTTATCTTAGTGATGTATATCATCATGGTAACTGTTATCATCAAGAACAAAATCAAAGCTACCAAACTAATCCTCACCACCTCTGTCATCATTGTAACTAGTCTCCTTACCACCCAACCCTTCTTGTTGATGTCAAGTTTTGGAGTTCAGATGTCGTATGAAACTTCTCAGATACTCACTGTAACTTGTTATTATTTGAATGGTATTGTCAATCCAATAATTTACTTGTGCTGTAATACGAGAGTTCAGAAACAGTTTGTTGCTAAAGCTTCAAGGCACAGATCAGAGGAGTCCAGTGGCAATGTTATGAGCTTCAGTTTGTCTTTTAAAAACAAGACAAACAGTTGAATTGAGTTGTTACAATAGAATTGTCACTTATAAGTTAGGTCGTATTGTTCTATCATTTTTATTAGGTTCTAAATTCTTTGCTTCTTGGATCGCATCAGTTGTGGGCACGTTTTAATTCTAGCTCATTTCGAGATCGAATGTCAAATGATTATTATATTCGTACGCTAGCAGAAGAGTTATTCCATGCCATGGTTAAGTTAGTTCCGTTATCTATGAATCATTGTCATATTCTGTTGATTTCAATATCTATTATCTAAGATATGAATTTCAATACGCTATAATTTATATATAATGAAATGCATGGTTAAAGGGAAAAAAATAGTTTGTTAAATAAATAATTCTCTCCGCCTCGTAAAGAATAACAAACTTACCGTTCTCATCAAACTTCTTGTTAACAAAGTCTACTTTGACGGAGGCCGGAACAGTAAACATACCAATGTCCGTGACCATGGCTTTTAAAGGTGTTTGTACTCTTAGTCCACCTCCAGAGCCCATACTGTACGTGACTAACCCTATCATTAGAATTAGTATTAGAATTAATTTAAACTATTTACCAGAGACTGTTATCAGACTGTGCATGTGGGTGATGTACATAATCAAAACCATTTGCGTGGAACACACTGAGATTTTAATATTGAATTATATGTTATGCTTTTAACATTACATAACTTCCGCACATACCGATAGGTCTGTGTTTGAACGAAGCAGGTGGAAAGTGATCGAGCATGTTGGCCAAAGCAGGCGGTATAGCACAGTTGTATTCTGCTGAACATGCTATGAAACCATCAGCTTGCTCAATTTCCTTTTTCCGGTCCATCATCCATTGTGGTACAGTACTCTAAATCAGATACCTGTGTTTAGTGGTGGGCTACATTCGTGTGCAGTAAAATTTTAGTTGTAAAAACAGATTATGAATGAAAACTAAGTCTGTCTTTCATTAAAAACACGAAATTTTCGCTAAAATTGATTACATATTTCGTGGGAAAGGAGTGGTCACGGTAGAGGTATGTATGAGATTTTACCGTACCTTGTCTTTTATCATCTGAATAGGTTGTTGTAATAAAGGGAAGTTGAGAACTTTAGGATCCCACATTGACACCTCGTGACCTGCACTCTCCACACGTGACTTTATCACTGCTCCAACTCTAGGTACCATTATAATTTATAGGATACTTGTAGCAAACTTACAGTGGGATATGTCAGGTAAGAATTAAATGCTGATTCGAAAGCTAGATCATGACAAATTCGTAAGAAACAAGAATTTCCCCGGGCCGCGGTTATACCAAACCCTATCGAATTTCTATATTTTCTCTCTCCTAAATCAAGATATTCAATAAATGATACTGACCTGTCACCCCAAGATCCATTACCAGTGAAGCTGGGACCAATTCTAGTAGAAGACAAGAACACTATAAATCTCATCCTAGGGAGTGGCGATTAGTGTGGTAGTTTAATTGATTGATTAATCTAATTGAAAATAATTTTTGAAATGTTGTTAAATTAAAATATCGATTGACACAATTCCAGCAAATCAATATTTCAGTAAATCAATATTTCAAGCTTTAAAATACCATAGTGCAGTGTTATGATCGTAATCTCTTCGATCAATATTTAAGCTCAAACCAATATATTCGTAATCAATGAAACAGCATTAATAATAAGGGTTTGATAAATTAATGAATGATTAAACTTAAATAAGTATATATGATAAGCATATGTACATCTGTAAATATCTTTATACACTTTACAATGTGATAAACTGATTTAATAAAAATATCTGATCTGACCAAACTTGAAATCAACTGAATAAATATTTTAAGCCGAAAGAAAGTATTACCGTATTAATTAACAGTTCGAACAAACTATGCACTTAAAGTACTAACGTACACACAACACTTGTATCCTGTGAACACTTCAACACATCACTATGTAATTTACACAGGAGATTTGTCCAGGGCAGTGTTAAGCCCATGGTACTCGTAGTTGCCCGCAGCAGCCATGTGCGATGTAAACTTGTTACCTCGGCCGTGGAACTGGTTAGGCATGGTGTGGATTGAGGGAGCTGTTCCTCCGTAGGTGCTGGTAATAAGAGGAAATAGTTAGCATGTTTTATTATAAATACCTTGAAGTTCTGATAAAAATTTCCGTTTTAAGCCTAGGTCCATGTTTTTAGCTACGTCACTTTCATATAATACGGATCTAGTGCTAACAATTAGTTCTGCCAACCTGCTAGAAGTACGGTAGACAGGATGAAGAGGCTTCTCTTCGTAACCTTTTAGAACCGAGGGATCATTAAACCTGTGAAATTGTAACAGTTAATTATTACTTTTAATTAGTTAAATGGTTAATTAGTTAATTAGTTAATTAGTTAGTTTCCAGTTAGTTATTCCTTTTAAGTTTTATCTTCAGGTCAAAGACTCTTTATTAGTTTTAACATGATCTTACAGGCTGCAATTTAAGGATAAAATCTCATTTTAAGCATTTGTATGCTGTTATTATATTATCCTGTCCATGAAGCCATGATAAACATGTTGATATTGTTTTAGATGGGCACTGATTACCTTTCAGGAAGTTTGGTCAAAGTCTTGTACACGTCAGACGTTTTTGCCTGAAAAGTAAACTTCATGTAGGAATTGATCACAATGATTCTCATTATTTTTGAATGATTTTTCAAAATTCAGGATCAAGTATAGGCTTGGGGTTATTAGGGAGGTGATTTTGGATTCTACTCGATTGGTCCCTGGTAAAGCTAATTGAAATCGCCTGTTAGATTACAGTATACTTTTTGATTATAAAAAACGATGATTGCATTGGTTAATATTCCGTAATGCTTGAACTCACATTGTCGGTTTTGGGTGCCTCAGCCATGCTTGCTTGTATCCTAGAGCGATACAATTAGATTTATGAATTTAGCATTGATTGAATAGACTAAAAGTTCGAAAATAGTATCAGACAAAATAAGGGAAATCAATTTTAGATATGAAAGCAATGAAACAAGTAGAAACCAACAGTTAAGTATTGAGTAAAATCATAAAAAGCAGTAAAAGAAGTAAGAAAACATTCATTGATTTTTGAAACACAGTAAAAATCAAATGGAATATGTTAAATTAACACTGTTGAGTGAATGTGTGCTGTGGAATCAGAATATTATTTGTTTAGTGTCCACAATCCCTTGTAAGTCATTAATCGTTTTTGCAGATTTCAGATTTTGTCTTGCATGTCAAACATTGCATAATTTTACGAAAGTTTAAATTTAACCAGTTAGATTCTAAAAGCCGCTGTCTACCGATGAGCAACACATGTGTTACTGTTTGTGTGTAGCACATCTAAAATAAAAATGGCTTAAAGCCTCTTTTATATCACAAATGTTTTTTATTAATTAAGAAACACAGCTGCGATAAATTTTCAGCAATAGAAAGAGAATCAGTTTTGTAATTTAAAATTTGATGACTCGACTTAATATCATAAGAGGGCTCTGCACTATAGACTAAGGGTTGAATCGTTTTTATTGGCTTTGTAATTTCTTTCCCTTTTCCTGTAAATATATGTCATTATAAACAATTATTGACAATTATAAAAATTTTCTTTGCGTGTGCCTTTCAGCCACCTACTTTGCTGTTCTTGCTTATGCACTCACCCACTCCTCAGTGGGGTGTTTAATTGCAATGTTCCAAATTATTTTTATAAATGTTCCAATGTTGTGGTGACATATGAAACTTAATGCTAGAACAAAGAACTAAAAGGGGGATTTTCAATGAACCTACCTTCTTCTGGGGGTAACTGAATCACTCTAAGGTGAGGTATCAATCTCTGTTCTTCCTCCTGCAAAAATTGTCCAAAATATAAATAATCATGCGCTTATACTTATGACTCTGTTGAAAATATTTGAAATACCAACCTAATTATGTCATAACTCTAAATAAAATTATCGAGAAAAGACACTATGACTGTTATAACCTGCTCTTGAAGAAGAATAAAAATGTTTTCATTCTCTCTGAATTTCTCAGGAGGATCTCCTCTGATTTTACACACATTGTGACATATGTCGTCTATCCAGTTAAAAAACTCATATGATGAGTCCTCTTTTCTGAAATCATGGTCATTGGCATCAACAAAAATGTAGATTACATAATACGAAAGTCAGAGAAATAAGTTAATAAACAACAGTTGCAGTGCTCAAACAGAAATATTCACTTAAAAATAAGAAAAACCTAAAAATATGAACTAGATATTATCATTTTAACACTTACTGGAAACGAAAAGTAATTGAAGACTTCAAAAGATTAACCTCCAACCTCCTGAACGGCGGATAAACGTTTTGCCATCTATACTGGCCAAACCTTTTATGTTCAGGTTTAGAGACTAATTTATAATGAAGATTCAGCAGTGTCTCCATCATCAATTCAACCCAAAATTCAGACTGTTCGTTATTGATAGCAAGAATAACCTTATCATTGCCATTTGGATGACTTGTGAACTCGGTCACATCAGAAATGACGTCAAATATCCTTAGTTTTGCAAAGAGCTCTTTTGTACTGTATGCAAACTTTACTTCCATTCTAAAAGAGGTTTAAAATAAGTTTGTGTTAGATACCCAGTTTGTGTTAGATACGATACCCAGTTTGTGTTAGATACGACATTATTGTCGTATGTACAAAACCTGTAAAACAAGTTTAATTATGGTTAGGGCACAGCCTGTCAAAAACCCTTTTCGCGACACCGCCTGAAGGTGACTTCATAATAACGGATCAACGTGGAATCAAACGTTAATAAGCTTGCAGCTTCCGATGTCAATGTATCCATCCTAGTGTCGCATGCTTGAACTGGTTTTGGACCTCTTCATGCTTTCAATTAATTTATTATTGTTATTTAGTATTATGAGCTGATGTGTACATATACATACGGTATCTAAAAATTAAGCGTATAGCGAGCATATTTAAACAATTTTCAAGCAATAATGTATTGCAAGCAGCTTCAACTTAAATAACGCATAAAAATCATTTAACTTAAAACTAAAATTTTATTGGAATATAGGGAAAACTAAAATAAAATTAATGTCAGACCCGTCGCCACTCTCAGCAGTCAACCAGGGCTCATAAAAGCTTAACAGCGCCTGGGTCCGTTCACCAACTGTGCTAATGTGAGTGGCGGTGTGGTAAGACCCATTTTTAACAGCGTGAATATTTATTAAATACAAGCGCGCTAGCTGCTAGCATACTTGTTTCATTTAATTTTAAATCAAATTTATTCGGATATATATTTATTGATTATGTATTCAATTGGTGATAAATAATAAAATTGTCTTTTCTCAAAAAAAATTGTCTTTTCTCAAAATACTTTATTACATAACAAAATAACTTTGAATTCAACCAATTCCAAATAAATACCTAATGAATAACGATTATAAATACCTACCGATTGGACGGTAGTCTGCTGCCACTAATCCGCAACTCTCCGCTCCAATCGGTTAATCCACCATTTTTTTTGACGGAGGAGGAGCCTAGTTAATCCGTCTGCATCGCTTAATCGAGTTAAAAATTTAGCCAATAACAAACTAAATTACATGTTATACTGATATCAGACGTAGAGTTTATAACATACAAATTCTAAATTTTTGACGGCTGACGATGGTAAGTCGCTACGTTTAACTCGGGACTTTTATAGTTTTAAGTCTTGGAGCTCAAAATGTCTCGTGCTGTGGGCCGTATAAACGGCGCACACCACCGCCCCGCCTTACTGCTTACATTACTTCATGGTTGCAGGGCGGAGCCGGTGCCGTTTGTCTCGGCCTCGAGTGGCGAGTGCTTGCCCATCGAATACACGATTGAAACACTAATTATTTACTGGCATTCTACAGTTTCCAAAACGAAGTACGAAGGTATATTAACTTTGAGCTTTGTTTTGGCGACTGCTTCATCGATGGGCGAGTAGGTATTTGTTGTTTAGCAGTGTTGAATATTGGAGCAATTATATGATGTATATCTCCATCATAATATAGGCTAGTGTAAACATATATAATCAATAATACAAACAAATAGTATTATATTATTGGTAACTCGCTAGATTATAAATGTTATTTAAACACATATGTTTACGTCAATTATTACTAAAATTAATATTCTTTTTGCTTTAATATAATTACATGTCACATAATTGATTAGTTGAATGAAACGTGTGCTACAAATGTCTACGCCTCACGCAGAACTGCGTACCGCTTAGTACTTCATGCTTGAGCGGTACTGCTGTTCACAGAGTTTTAATACTTTCAACACTACTATATAACAAATAATTTGAGCAATGGTTATGTTAACAATGAACTAGAGACCTTGTTTGGACGATGGGGGGCTCAAGGAGGATGGATCACTGCTCCTAGAAAATGAGTTGAGTTGTCAGTTCGGTTCGTCATGTGTTCACATACCACTAGTCACTACACCTAATAAAAACCATTGCTAGTCCAAAAAATTATATAGTAGTGTTGAAGTATTCCAAGATAGGCATTCTCTGAATACCTGTCTCAACAAATTTTTTGCCCTGAATTTATTTATTTTTACTCTGAAAATTCTGCTCAAACAATTTTACCTACACACTTAACAATTTCAAACCAAATCACCCCATCCAAACCCAGTTTGTCCTGTTGTTGTTAGTGTGTCTGACCTTTGAATGATTTACATATTTTTGAATACTTCAATCACTCTTTTGAAAGTTCTTGAAAAAATTCTATTCAATCATATTCCCACTTAACCCACCTCATATCACTCACAATGAACCGGCTGATGCTCTTCTCCTTTCAGGTGCAGGGGTCTGTCCAAGCTGGCCCCCTGGACTCCGGACATATCTCTGATATCATATCATCATGGCTACTACCTCAAGTGCTAGTACCCAAAGGCGTTCCCCTAGACACACTCCTCCTCCTACCAACCCAGGATCCAGAGCTAGCATGTCACCATCCGGCAGAGGAGCTTCCTCCCAAAAGAAGAAACCTCTAGCAGACAACAAAGCCCTGCGCAGGAACAGCCCTAGTGCAATGGCCCAGAAAGCTGTGCTGGGTAAACGTCCATCAAAGTCACCCCAAGAACAACCAGAGACATCTGTTCTTAAACCTCCAGGTAATCTGGTTATTGAAAAGATCAGCCCAAACCTGATATCAGCTTTAGAATCATCGAACCTCAGAGAGAGCCCCAGCAGTCCAATGAGCCCTCTGTACAAGTCCTTTCCTCCATTCTCCCGTGCTGAAGAGTCTGCTGAAGAACTTGAAATCCAGGATAAACCTACAGTAAAACAACGGTGAACGTGTTAAAGCCAACAAGGTCAGTGCAATAGACCCTAAGCTCTGCATTGGTTATAGCAACGTCATCTTAGTTTGTGGGACCAACGATCTACGAGTTGAAAATGTGCAGTCACCTGGTGATATACACCAGCTGGTAGACGTTCTCCACCTGAAAATCCAGCAGATCCAGAAACTGTGCCCTAAGGCGAAGTTGTTTGTCACAGCAGTTTTACCGTCTAGACTCCCTAAGATGAATAAAAACATTATGGCATTCAACAGCTTGGTTGATGAAATGTTGTACTCTAGCTTTAACCAGACTGTATGGCACCTTGGTGTTGGCCACTTTTTAGACGGTAAAGGGTTGCTTGCTATGAAACTCACGAGAAATGGTGATGAAATCCATCTCGGAGAGCTTGGTATTGCTAAATTTGTGAGATGTCTGAAACAGTGGGTGTATGTGAGGGAGAGACAGGAGAGAGTAAGACAAAGGAAGGGCACCCGACCAGTGGGAGTTTATCCCACTTAGTTTATCATGATTATGAAACTTATTAAAGATGTGTGCGACCCCTGTAGTAAATACATTAATATTGGCCAGCCACTCTTAGAATGTGAAAATTGCAGCAAAGTTGTTCATACTAAGTGCTTCAGATCCGCGAAATTTACAAGCAAAAACGGTCTATGGATGTGCAGTGATTGCTGTAGTACAATAGAAGATAGGTATTGCCCATTTCCAAGCAGCCAAAGATATGATGATTCAGATAAATTCTATGATACAAACAACCAGGAAGATGTCACCATAGCTAAATTCTCTTCAATACTTGAAGACTGTAAGCGTTACACAAAACAAGAACTAGCAAACTCAATCAGCAAACTTTTTCCTGAGAAAAATAAAAATTCTGCTTATCTGCCCGCTCTGTTTTGCAATATAGATGGGTTTGCTAGTAATTTTGACAGCTTTTTAATAGAACATAAGACCCTCCCGTGTAATTTTGATGTCATTGGATTGGCTGAGACCAACATCGATCCAAGCCAACAAGGCTTATACCAAATCCCCTCCTATACAACATTTTGTCAAGTACCATTCCCTGATAAGAAAAAAGGAACAGGAGTATCCTTATATGTCTCTGATCGCCTGAATGCTGTAGTAATCGAAAATCTATCTCACTGTACAAAAGATATTGAGTGCTTATTTGTTGAAATTACTCTTAGCTCGGGTGATAAACTGACATATGGGGTTGCTTATCGTCCTCCAAATGGCTGTAGTGAGACCTTTTGTCAAACTCTTGAGGATATATCTAAGCAGTTGGCTGGTAAAAAGTTCCATATTCTTGGCGATTTTAACTCTAACCTCCTCAATGTACAAACCTCCAGCCAGCTATTTGAGGACACGTTACTTCGTAACAATATGTATCCTACTATATCACTTGCTACCCACTTCCGTCCTAACTGTAAAAACTCATGTATTGACAATATCCTCACATCAGAGATAGATCATGTACTTCTCTCCGGTGTATTGAATGATAGGATTGGTGACCATGCCTTTATATTCACCTTCACGTCAATTCCTACCGAAAACAGTACTGAAAAACTTAAACATGTTCGCTACTATGATTATTCAAGTTCCAAACTCACTAATTTTGTTAATGAACTCGAGGTGAAGGTGAATGACTTGACTCCCTCGGTAAACTTCAATGAGTTCTTGGACTGCTTCAATGAAACACTTGATAAACACTGTAAGCTTGATGTACCAAAAGTTACCAAAAGGACACCCAAACTCAACCCGTGGATTACCGATGGAATCATTGTCTCAGTTGAAAGAAAACATGAACTCTGTAGAGACTGGTCAAGCACTGTAACAAATAGAAACCCTGAGGGTAATGTACTGCTCTATAAAGTCTTCAGTGACTACCGAAGAATGCTTAAAAGTATTATCAAGGTCGCCAAACGATCGTACTACTGCAATGAAATCCATAAAAATATAGAAAACAGCAAAAAAACGTGGCAGATAATCAATGAGCTCAGGGGCAAGAAAAAGAAGCAAACTAAGCCTCCCTTTATCATAAACAACGAACGAATCATGAATCGTAGAGTCATAGCCAATGGATTCAACTCTTACTTTGTTTCTATTGCCCCTAAGCTCAATGAAACACTTAGTAGCAGTGAGGCCTCTGGTTTACCAATTCTCCCTATAAAAACATTCTATGATTTCCTTGGAAAGACTAATGAAAAATCGATTATGTTAGAAGACTGTACACCTTATGAGATAACGGAAATAATAAAAGGATTTGAAAATGGAAAAGCAAGTGATATTCCTGTTAGTGTAATCAAAAGATCATCTCACGTAATTAAACCGATCCTTAGTCGATACATCAACATCTTAATGTCTAATGGCACGTTCCCCGACGTTCTAAAGACTGGTAGAATAACTCCTGTATTTAAGAAGGGAAACCCTGAAGAGATAGAAAACTACCGCCCAATCTCTACTCTCTCTATATTTGGTAAAATCTTTGAAAAGATCATTTACTCAAGAATATATTCGTTTGCTAGCTCACAGGGTATAATATCTAAAACACAATTTGGCTTCAGGCAGTCACACTCTACTTCACATGCAGTTAATCACTCAGTAAACCTTATAACTGAATCTCTAAAACTTAAGCATCATGTCTTAGGCATATTCATAGACCTTAGCAAAGCTTTTGATACAATAGATCATGGTACATTACTTGTCAAATTACAGGGCTATGGGATACGTGGGGTGGCAAATGATCTTATAAAAAGTTACTTAACAAATAGATCACAATATACTGAAGTTGTTGGTGAGAAATCTGACGCCTTGAAAATACAGTTTGGAGTCCCTCAGGGTTCGATTCTTGGACCTCTCTTATTTCTCCTATATATTAATGATATCGCCAACAGCTCCAGTTTGGGATCATTTGTCACCTTCGCTGATGACACCAATATATTTGTGACTGGGAAATCTAAAAAGGAGGCATATATGCGTGGTAATTCTCTTTTAGCTAGTTTATATTCCTACATGCGAGCAAACAAACTCCATGTCAACTTGTCTAAATGCTGTTTCATTCACTTTAAACCAGCATCGTCCTCCCAGACTGACAATAATTCTGAATATACTCTAACCATTGATAACTTTCCAATAAAACAAGTTGCATCTGCTAAGTTTCTGGGAGTCGTCATCGATGAAAAGCTAACCTGGGAAGAACATATAAAATCACTTAGGCGTTCTCTCAGCCATGCAACATCAACTCTCTGCCGCCTACGCTGCTCCCTCCCAGATTTCTTACACCGCCAGTTGTATTACACTCTATTTGAATCACACCTCTCCTATTGTATCACGGTTTGGGGTGGGGCAGCCAAAACTCGTATAAGTTCTGTATTCAAAGCACAAAAATATTGTCTCAGGGTACTGTTTGGCGACAGGGAGGCATACCTAGATAAATTTAAGACCTGTGCTCGTGCTCGACCGTTTGGCAACCAAAATCTGAACAAAAAATTTTTCTTGAAAGAGCACACAAAACCTTTGTTCAAGGAACACGGAATACTTGCCGTCCAAAACCTGTACACTTACCATTGTTTCCTTGAGCTCTATAAAATCATGAAATTCCGTGCTCCGATTTCCCTCCATGAAAATTTCACCTGCTCAAGTAGGAAACCCACCCTTATACTAAGCCAAGCAGACCCCCCTGACAACTTCAATAGCAGAACGACTCGTATTTGGAACGTAATTGTGCCTAAGCTTGGTATACGTGACTACTGTCTAAGTGTGGCCTGCCTGAAGTCTAGGATGAAGCAATCACTGCTCGTCAACCAGCATAACCATGCTGATCTTGATTGGACAAACAAAGATTTCGAATGCTCTAATCTAAATTTTGACATTAAGTCTACCCTAGGGTCCACACATCCAAAATGATTATCTTGAAATTGAAAATTAGCTGGGTGTGCATTTTCCTTTGTCTTACTAACGTGTGTGAGCGCAGTGTAGTGAGAAAGTGTTTTTAACAGATTTATTATTAGACTTAGGATTATGATTTTTAATATATTACATTGATATAAGATTTATTTTTGATAGGTACTTAATAAAGTTGATGAATTTCCCTCCCTATTAAAATTTTAAACCCATTTAGTGAAATTTGATAAACGAAGATCTAGATATTGATACATATTATAACCAACATTGCTTATATTCTGCCTTGTAAACAAAGAGCAAATCTTCTTAATGCCTTCTTCCTGTCCTAAAACTAAAACTTCATCCTATTAAAGTAAAGGCCAGTTGTTACCACAAGCTATTATACCGTCCCTCTCAAAAACATGCCTCAGCCTCCATCAAAAACAATTTTAGTTTTCAGTCCTTCTAGTTTCCAAAAATCTACCGAGCTAGTGTTCTGGTGTGCACAAAAGCCCCTAAGCCCGTGCATTCCTTGCCCCGCTAGCTGCCAGTCCTTGACAAACTTCCAATAGCAAAGATCAACTAGTCATTTACAAATTGAGCACTATACAATTTTAATTGTTTTAAATATTTGACTTTGTAAAATGAGCTAAAACATTGATTTATTAGTTTCATTGATTAGTTTCATTGAGAGGCGCGCACTCAATTTAATCACAAATAACGAGCGCGCGGTTTTTGGAATTTCTCCATTATTATTACTCGATCTATTAATTAGATCGCAGTGCTCACGGCCTGTACTGCGTGAACGACAGAAATATGTTTTAAATTATTTTGCTTCTGAAATTTTGGCTCTAGTAATTAAGAAATGCGACATGTAATTGTAAGATAACAATTAAATAAATACTGTGCGCGGCGCCTACAGCTGACCTACGAATTTCTGAACAATTGAAAATTGTGGCTGTGTGCGCGGCGTACTGTATATGTGTTTGAAATTGAAATTTGAATTTATTTATGAATATAACATTATGTATTGATTGTTTTGTGGTAAATAAAAATTTTTTCTTTCCTAAAATTTTTTCTTTCCTGCTAGAAAGGGTAAACCCGGTTAAATGTAGTCTGTCACAAAAGGTAAATAAACATGTGATCAGAACTAACATTCCCCGGTTTTCCTTTTCCGGCAATGCTAGCCCCATTTTCTCTCAGGGTTGCACACTTTTTACCCAAATCTACTCTCAATGACCCTGCCTGAGAGATCAGCTGTCTTGTTTCTCATCGAAGAGCGATAACGGTGGTTTATTACCACATTTTATCGTTGGCCAGATTTTTGGATAATTTATCGGATGATGATTAATCACTCTACACTCGACTGTCACGTGACTTTTTTAATAGTTCCTCTAGGTGGCTCTGAATGACTATTCGATATCTCGCTAGGGAAGCATTTTAACCTTATTTCATGTGGGTGATTCGGAATCAGCGTTCGAAAATATATCGAATCAAGTAGATCATTTCAACCATTTCAGGGGCCCTTTTAGAAAAATCTCGAAGATCGACTGTAAAGTGATTTATCACGCTCGTAATTTATCAGCTTACTGGACAACAAGCTTTTTAAAAAGGGGCTTGCCTGTTTTCATTCCATCTGATGCTGCATCCTATATAATCTTAATCCCCTTTAAGGTTACTTTAACTGCTAAATATGCATTTATTGTGTAAGTTATGGAATATGGATGCGTGATTTTCTTTATGATCGTTATAATTACGAATAATCAATAATAATATACGTCATAGGTATTAAATTTTTTTCATTCCGCTAGATGTAAAATGCTATGATCTAGTTTAAATCCTATGTAATGGTGTTAATGATTCATTTATATATCCAAAGAAAGTATAGTGAAGTTCAGTTTTCTGTCATCATAAAAAATTAATTATAAAAAGTGTAAATCCACAAAAACGTGCGCGGCGCGCTTAAAATTTAAAAATATGTGTTTTTAAATTTTAAAAAAAGATTTTTATTACAATTGCATTTGCAATGTCAACTGTGCTTCTCAAATAAAAAGTGTGATCTGATTAAATAATATAAATTTGGCAAATATTGTTTTATGCACCAGCCGGCCTGTTCTGTGTTCCATTTTGGATTGTTGGGCCTGTTGACTACTGCGTTCACAATATTTGCTCTATCCTGAGCCCTTGCGCTTGCAGTAGCGCGCGCCCGCCTCACGGCGGTAAAACTTGTGAAACAAGCGCGCCCAAAGTGGCGCGAAAGCACATGGTTAGGTGAACGTTCACATAGCCATGTGTATACGCGCGTACTGCACAGGGGGAGCTGAAACCAGGTTTTCGATCAAACGCTGCCATGTGTAGTCAAACGTCGCCAAGAGTTGCTCTCGTCCAATGAAATCGCTGCATTATGTAAGCCAAGCTCCGCATATGAATATATGTAATTCAATTATGCATACTAACTTGCAAAATGCAGCGATTTCATTGGACGAGAGCAACTGTTGGCGACGTTTGACTACAAATGGCAGCATTTGATCGAAAACCTGGTTTCAGACCCCCCTGTGACTGCATGACGCGCTTGTTTCACCTTCGGCGGTCGCGCGCTACTAGCTGCAAGCGAGAGGGCTCTGGTTAGAGCAAACTACTGCGTATTGGATCATGTCGCGCATCAAACATCAAATTATTTTCTTGCCACCAGTAAATCTGGGGAAAAAATAAAACGTATTTTTGTTTGTTGTTTAAAAAATGACACGCCAAGTAAATATATTTTTGGATCTTGAGGTAAAAATTGTACTAAATTGTGCTATTGGGCCGCACTGCGCAAATTATTTTTCTTGTTTAGCTACCGTCTGTTGTCGTCAGATTTATGTAAAAGACTTATTTGAATGTATCGAATAAAAATATTTAGGCGCGCCGCGCATATTTTCGCATATTAATACCGTAGTATAAAAATCGAGCGCTACAGCGAGTATTTCATATTATTTTACATAACTATCATAGGAGTTGTTCCATCTTATTGAATCTCATATATTGGAATACCTAATATCTATATGTGAACTTTGCCTGGTTTCTAACATTGTTTTCATATATCCTTACTGATGAGAAAAGGGGGATTCCCATTGTCTCCAGTGCATTTTATCCTCCAGTAACTTTAAAACGCGACCATGAAACATCGTACTTCGATGTCAACAATTCATCTTTGTTGCTTGTTACTGAAGCTACATCTAAATGAATCCTCTAAGTATCTACTCTTTTTTGTCTTTCTATGTGACTATAATAAAACAAATATTTTAATTAAAAAAATATTTATTAGATATTTTGAACATGCGACAGTTCTGTAAGATCACATTGTAACAAGTTTAAGCCGAGAAGATTTAAATTAGTCCGTCTTTATTTTGAAAGGGGTCTTGGTAGAAGAGAACAACACGGAATTTTGTACAACAACAAGATACAAAAACAAGGGCAGGTCTCTCCTACAAGTTGGGATGACCTGAGGTGCTATCCCCTTTTCGGTAACCCTAAGCTACTCTGTGCTGAGGCACTATACGATACTAGCTGTAGGGGGTTAGTCCTTCGAGCCAGAGAGTGTGTATCACCAGCCGAAGCTGTACCAAATCACAGCTTGGTAACTGGCCGACTTGCATCTGACCGGATTTGAACCCGGGCCTTCTGCATGGGAGGTGATCGTTGTACAACTCTCGATCTTATTTTTTAAAAAAGTACATTTCGTATGTGGTCCCAATTCAGTTAAACAAAAGTTCAGTTAAACAAAAATTCAATTTTATGCCATTTATTACAGAGTAAAAAAGTTTACAATAAATCGATTTGATATTTAAAGGAATCCTAATCAGCAAACGACCGGGGCTAGGATTTGGCCGGGCCGGGGCCGGGGCCGGGAATGTCCAAATTTTGCTGGGGCCGGGAATTGGCCGTTCTGGAATTTGGCCGGGGCCGTGAATTTAATAAATCCACGGCCAAGTTAGAACTTTTCAGGACTTAGGATCTGAACTTATTTTTACATGACAATATAATGTTCGTATCAATTGAACAGTTTAGAAGGTAATTAGATTTCATATATATTTTGGTAAAATAAATAAAAGTTGGCACTCTGGACATCATCCTTTCAAAATTGAAAATCCATTTTAAGATTTATATGAAAGTTTTAGGCCGATTTCGATCAAAAATTCCCGGCCAAATTCCCGGCAAAAATTGAAAATCGGCCGGGGCCGGGGCCGGGAAGAAATAGCTCCCCCGGCGCCGGGATTTCACGGCGCCGGGAATCCCGGTCGATTACTGATCCTAATTCAATGTGTAGTATGGTTGTCACTCTTTAAATAGATTAGATATAGGTTGACGGGGCAAAGGAGTGTGCGTGCTGTTCGCTATTGCTCACACCAAACGGCAACCTAGTAAATGTTTTGTATGGACACCAGTCTTCATCACGATACAAAATTAGGATTGGGGGGGGGGGGGGGGGGGGGGGGGGCAACCATATTAAAGTATATTAAAGTATATCCCCGGGTCAAAATCGGGAAAAATCCTACATTTTAATATACTTTAATATGGTGGGGCCCCCCCCCCCCCCAGGATTGTAGAATTTATTGTATAACTTTTAGTGCAGTGGAGGGAGCGGTGTGGTGCATTAATAGAGTGACAGCCTACTGATTTAGAGTTGTTTTTAAGTGAGCATAATGGGTATATTTTTGGACCTAAAGGCTTTACTATGGCAACTTTAAAATTGGTTCTGTTAATCATTTATTAAATATCACTTTAAAAATATATAAATCTGGAATCTGTTCACACTGTGAACCAGTCCTATAAAAAAACCCTCTTAAATTAAATATTAAAAACGTCTCAATAATGGAAATAGTCATACAATTAAGAAATTTTCCAAATTCTTAATATCTACCTTAAGAGAAAAATACCTACCTAAGTCAATGTCTACCTGTAATACACTAAATATTAGGTTAAATACATAGGTGGTGGAGTCAGCACACATTTACCAAAATCAAAATTTTTTAATAGGAGGAACCTGTGGGCCGAGAACACTGGATTAAATTTGTTGAAGGGGATTGTTTTCAAATGACAGCTGCATTATGTCATAATCGCTTGAAGTCCATGCTGAATCATTATAAGCATGTTGCAGCTTTATAAGCAATTTACATCTGTTCAAGTGGTTCAGTCAATATTTTAGATTGGAAATATTCTGCATTTTCAGGGTTTGATTTTATATAGGGTCATTGTATTGCCGATATTATGTGTATATTGTTTAAATACTTTACTTAGTTGTTTACAAAATAAAAATACATCTGTTCTGTTGTTCAAAAAGAAAACAACTAATTTTTAATTGTTATATTGCTATTATCTATATTTACATCTGCTCATCTCCAATGGAGCTCCACTGTTCCTCACAATAAATAGACTAATAAATTCGTCAATATTCAGTAGCCATGCTTGCAAGGCGCTTAGTCGCTATTGGATATGTCTGTTCCCGTAACCTCAGTTTTTATGACACCCGGAGTAAAGGTCCTGATATGTCAAAAGATACCTTGTTTGATGAAAACTTTGAGGTGCGGGAAGAGCTCTACTTGAAAAAAGTTAATCCAGTTCTTGAGTTCACAGTTTCACGGTGGTGGAAATTCAAAATGCATGTAAGTTTGTTTTGCATATAATGTCAACTCATAGTTTCAACGTCATTTAACTTGAGTTCTAGTGACAAATAGGTAACAGAAATAGAACTGTGTGGTAATTAAGTTTTAGCAGTTTTGGTGTTTGTTTTTGATATGAATTGTCTGCTAAAAAAATGTTGTTTCTGCAGATTCAAATACTTTTCGGGGGCAAGGTTCCAGAGATTAAATCACCTCAAGAAGTCAAAGAATGGAATGAGCTGATGTATCGACTAGAAGAAGTTTACTTAGAGATACCTCAAAAAATGCCAGATCAACAATGGTTTCACGATCTTATAGATCACTACACCAAGTACAATGATTATGAAGGGGCACTAGACTGTTTTAAATGGTTTGACGCTCATGATATTTGGATAAACATGGATCAGGATGTTATGGATAAATTTGAACTGTTCTTTGAAATGAACGATCCAAAATCTTTGACTCAGTTATCAGACCATCAGCAACAGCTTAGGGAGGAGCTACAATTGAAATTCAAAGATATGGACAATAATCCAGAGAGGTGGTATAAAAAGAGACAGGTTGCTATCGATAATGGCCGCAAGCGAGGTGATTTGTTACCTGAAGGTGACAGAATCTACAGTGGAGGAGGGTATTAACTTGTTTACTGATCATTTTAATTTCCTTGCTTGCAACCTTTGAACATATATACTGATCATGTTAGAGAGATAAAATTAAACCAATTGCATCCAGCTTTTTAAGACATTGCCCAATGCCCAATCTTTGTAAATTATAAATACTGATTATAAATTAAGTTTACGTTTTTTTACTTCGAGATCGTTTTTATGATTTGCAATTTAATTGTGTTGATGATAAATCTGAAATTTATAACCTCACATTTTGACGAGATTTATCTTAATTCATTAATACTGAATTTACATATAATATATATATAATGATCTAGATCATTTCTCATCTTCACACAACTTTAGTTAACGCTATCTATGTAACACACTGCTAAGAGGAGATGTCGCTGCTAAGGACACTAGTGAAAACAGTGCGACCAGGGCTTGCATGTGTTCCAGTGAGGACTATAAGAGCTAAACCCAAGTATTACCACCCTGCTGACCCTGATGCTGATGAGGAACAGAAGTTCAATGAGGAGTTTGGGTTAGCAGAGCCCATTCCAGACACCTGGGGTGTTAGTAAGAACGAACCGTGGTGCTGGATGTTTGATCCTTTCTATAAAGCTAAAACTAGGGTAAGTCATCATTCTCATTACTTTATGGACAAAGCTTAGAAATTTCATGAGATTCTACATCAGTGATTGGTGTTTATTGATTTCTTTTAAATAAAACCGGGGATCAGCTGTAATGAGAAGTTACTTTCAGTTTTGGAGTTTGTTTGGATCGCCACTTTACTTAAGACAGTCTGATCAAGAGAAAGCTGACTCAGCCGTTCTGACGGACAGATTGCAGGAGTTTTACAAGTCAATACCTCAGAGTTACCCTGACCGAGATTGGTGGCATGATTGTATTGATCATTACGTCCGGTACGTGTTCATAGGTTATAAGTTTTGAGATCAATCAATTGAAATATATCATGACTCCATATATCGGTATCTACTAGACCCAAAAAAAATAATGATCATGTTGATTTAAAGTTAGTAAGCCAGCTAACCATTAGTACAAATCAGGTACAACGATTTTGACGGAGCTGTAAGAATGTGGCACTGGCTTAAGGAATACGAACTTGACGTTGATCAGGCAGTACTGGATAAATTCGACAGGTTCTTCATCGAGAACGATCCTATTGGTTTCATGACGAAAAGTATTCCTGCGCAACTTCGAGAAGAAGATGAATACATGCCCAAGTATCCTGAGTTGATAAATGACAATCTTATGAGAATAGGAGAGTATGGCATTGAACCAGAGGCTTGAATAAGTTACTTAAACTATTTCAGTTGCAGTGGTTCAATGAAGCTTTTCATAAGACTCTTTAAATACGCCTTTACTGAAATGTGCCAATCTAGTTCGCTACACGGAAGTTTTAATTAATGCATTTAACTAGTGAATTATCAAAATTCATTAATCACGGTTAATTAACTTATTCCACTAATCGTTTCGGTTTTAAAATATTGATAACTTTTTCAAATTGTTCTTTATCTGAGACTTGGGAAGTTAACATCCGGAATAATTTAGAGTCTGGACAGTGAGTGGACACTAATAAATATCATCATATTGATTTAAGTTATTGATGAGTTTCTACATAAAACTTGACTATTATTATCCGTACTTGTTGTAAATTTACTCAACCCTTAAAGACTGACTACCAACCAATGATCTTGGTTTAAAATCAAACTAATTATACAACTTACTGCCACTTTCTATCACTGCTTAATTAACACAATACCACTATAATGTAGATGTAAGATGATGAGTGCCAGTGCATTACGTACCCTAGCCCGGCCTGTAGCAGGTCTCCTTGCTAGACGGACTCTTACTCCTACTGTATCCAGGTTCCTTTCTGATAATGCTCCTAATGATTTTTACAAGGTAACTAATCTGCTGGATATTACACACTACATTTACATTGTTGTACTTTTAGGGTTGTAACTTGAAGTTGGCCCCGGAGATAACTGTGAATTACATTAATTAATTATATTATTAATTAATAATTATACCATCTTTTAGTTTTATATGTGTATTTTGAATGTTTAATCTAAGATATTTGCACCTTAGTCAGATAAAACTTTATCGTTTATTTCTTTCCCATGAATATCCTATTCTATTCCTGATAACTTCAAGTAACACGTCATACTGAAGAGTGATTCATATTATAGTACATTCAGACGTGTTTTAAAATTAATAGCGTGCATGATCAAGAAGTTTAAACAACACTCTATAACACAGTCAGTCACATGTTTATAACAGAATCACACGTTTATAACACATAGTACTGCAGACCCACAAAGCGAGAGATGTTATAATACGACGTGAGGATGATGAGGCCGAGTGTAAAACTTACCCAGATGTTGACAGACTTGAGAAGTTTGGTTAGTTTCCTTGTTGAACTTACTTTGTGACTTTCTTATTTTTTGAGTAGCACTTGCAAATTGTTTCTTTCATTCTTGGTACCTTTCGTTAGTTGCCACGGTTAGAATTTATATCACAATTGTGAACAGGATTTCGACTCCACAGTATTTGTTCATCAAATTGAGCAGAGCATTTACACACTTTCTATTCCTCCAGGTCAATATGTCGCATCAATTCTTCCCAAATACGTACAGGATGTACGGATGACCTCTATCAATGAGCTAGAAATCCTAATTCACCCAGAAGGTTAGAGTTTGTCAAGTGTAAAATAATGAATTCTTTTACCGTTATTATTTTGTCATAAAATTTAGAAACTCAAGGTACTAGGTAGCCTGAAAATTACCAATTACAAACTGTCTACTCTGTAGCAATATGTCGTATTATTCTGCTGCAATATTATTGTGTTGTAATACAGTACAAGAGGCAGTAAAACTACCGGACTGCAATGAATGGGGACTTGCCACCCCATAACAACATTAAATATTAATATTTACATAGCTTAACTTACTGAAATTATTTGTAATTATAATACTAGTAGTATTGAAAGTATTAAAAGTTTCACTAACTTTATTTCATAGTCAATAGTTATATCGAGTTGTTGCTCTTGTTTATTTCTACGTTTGACAGTTATGAGTTATTCTCTCGCAGGTATAGTACCAGTAATGGGAATGTTAAAAGACCACACCAACGCTCAATTTAAAGCGCTGATGGAGATAACGGCAGTGGACGTACCGTCGCGGCCTTACCGGTTTGAACTGGTATACTGTCTGTTGTCGCACCACTACAACGCGCGCTGTATTGTCAAGTCATACACGGATGAGCTGACGCCGGTAGATTCGGTCACTGCGCTCTACAAATCTGCTGACTTCGGGGAACGGGAGGTTTGTTTTATTTTGTGAGAACTTTGTTGATTACTTTATTATCTAATACTTATGGAAACAATAAATCTATTAGATACAGGTTGTCACAGCATCACAACATGACAAAACCAGACAATTATTATAACTGTTTTCGTGGTGATCATGTGTTAAAGAGGAGACAATTCTGTAATTTGTAAAATTTCAGTGCTTTAGAATGTTACTATCCAATATTAATAGCCACTTTATTGTCAGGTGTGGGATATGTTTGGCATTTTCTTCTCTGGACATCCTGACCTCCGAAGGATTCTCACTGATTACGGGTTTGAAGGACATCCTTTTAGGAAAGACTTCCCTCTTACCGGTTATACTGAGGTACGTAGTTCTCTTCTGTGTCCACTATTATCAACTATATCCACTATTATTCACTGTTATTCACTATTATAATATACACTATTATATCCACTATTATACCATTATGACCACTACTATTACGTGTAATTTATCAAGTACATAATGTGCGAGAGCAGTGAAATGCAACTTGTGTCAAAATGAATATATTGTCAAATTATCTTCCCTTAAAATAATGATTCTCTCAGATACCCATTAGTATTTAATAAATCGAAGTTTAGTTTCCATCATCCTGATATTAATTAAGGTACGGTACGATAACGAATTAGCGCGTGTTGTCTACGAACCAGTCGAAGTAGCCCAAGAATTTAGAAAGTTCGAGATGGACACTCCGTGGGAACTATTCCCAAACTACCGGGAAGCTCCCGAGCATTTGTTGGAAGCAGCGGCACAGAAGGCAGCCGAAGCTGCAGAGAATGATGAAAAGAAATGAAATTAGGGTTTTTCTAGTTATCATAATGATTGATTATAATTTATTTTGAGCTGGTTGCTACATGTGGTTTGACTTGAGCTCCTGATCACGACCCTGATATAAAGCCTGTCCTTTTTGGAATTAATATGTACATACGGTATAGTGCTAAGATATGAGTAGTAGTACGTATAGTGTATAGTGCAAGTGATGAACTACATTTTTGTAGAACTTTATGCCACTTTTGTATGGTTTCATCACATTTTCTGAACTAATGTTGATATGATACAACACAATGACGACTTTTATTGCTCTTCTGTTGTAGTTTGTCCCTCCAACTATTCTACCGAGAGTACTATACGTTTCTTTTTACCTGACAATTTCAGTTTTAATTGAAAATTCTGCCAATGAAATGATATAACCATGTTCATACCTGATACCAAACTTAATATTTTTAACTTTTGAAAATCACTACTTGAATAAAAGTTTTCTAAAATAAGTTCAATATCTTAGTCATGAGTTTTACACAGATAGACTCAGATTGTAAGCTAGCAAGAGAGTACGCTTTGCTTGGTAACTATGATACCGCCATGGTTTACTACCAGGGCGTCCTACAAGAGGTTCGTTTATTTTCAATATATGATACGATCCGTCTTTTAATTTTGAACCCACACGATTGTTCATTTCTTAAATTGTTGATGCACTGCATCACAATATCGATTTTCAGATTTAAAGAAAATCTATTTTTAATATAATCCCTCAAATTGTCCCAGATCCAGAAGCTGCTCACATCAGTACATGAGAATGATCGGAAACAGAAGTGGTCCCAAGTCCGGACCCAGATAAACGTAGAGTACGAGCACGTTAAGGACATCTCCGCAGTTCTCGCCAGTTTCAAGATGTCAGATCCGGTGCCGTCTGCGCGACCTCTTGGTGGACCACGTGATGGACCACGTGATGACTTCATCATGCCCCAGGACGATAACGGATATGATCCAGATGTGTGGCCTCCACCAACACCTGCAGAGAGCAACAGGAACAGAGCTCCTGTTCACAGAGATGTTAGACAGAACAAGAGAAATGATCCTCCTCCTGCGCGAAGAGGTGAGGTTTTGTTTTTGAAGCTCAGGATTCAGAAACTACTTTCGTCCACCTTAATGTGGATTTTTATTTATATACTGCGAACTAAGTCTAATTCTTACTCCGACTGAATTTTGAATCGTAAAATTGAGTTACCTCAATTAATTCTAACTATTAATTTCACTAGGAGCGGGTAATGCAGGTGGACGAGGAAACTACCTAGACCGTGGTAAAGTAGGAAACAAGGCAGCAGCTAAGAAGGAGCCCGCTAAAGATTACCCTGGTAGACCACCTAAAGTTGAGCGTCCTGTCAAGAATAACGAGGAGCCAAAGTTCGACGGATCTGGTTCGTAGAACTTCTAGAATGTAACTTGCCATTATCAAGAGCCAGTAATATTACTACTGATTCTACTGATCAACCTTAGTATCTTGATTTACAAACATCTCATTCTCAAACATACCAACCACATTCCAGGACACGATAAGGACCTGGTGGAGCAGCTAGATCGAGATATTATCGTACGTAACCCTGATGTTCACTGGGCGGATATAGCTGGTTTGTCTGACGCTAAACGACTCCTCGAGGAGGCTGTCGTCCTGCCCATGATGATTCCTGACTTCTTTACTGGCATTAGGTTAATTTATATTACTTTTTAAGTGTATTATATGCTATGTGAGATGATGTGCGTTGCAATATACTGAAATATGACAAACTATGATTTGATGTGTTGTGCGTAGATTTAGTTCGAGGTAATCTATTAAATTAAATCCAATACAAAACAAAATATTCTCCCCTCTAAAAGTTATCAACATGGCTCATTCACTTTAGATATTATACGATGATTTAAAATCGAAACCCCAATTTTCAGGCGTCCTTGGAAGGGAGTAATGATGGTGGGCCCTCCAGGAACTGGTAAAACTCTCCTAGCTAAAGCGGTAGCTACGGAATGTGGCACTACATTCTTCAACGTCTCCTCATCTACCCTAACCTCAAAGTACCGGGGTGACTCTGAAAAACTTGTCAAACTTCTCTTTGAAATGGCCCGATTTTACGCACCCTCCACAATATTCATCGACGAGATAGACTCGATTTGTTCAAAACGTGGTTCTGATTCAGAGCACGAGGCTAGTAGACGTGTAAAGTCAGAGTTGTTGATACAAATGGACGGTGTTGGAGCTTGTACCACTGACGGGCCCACCAAGAGTGTTATTGTTTTAGCTGCCACAAATTTCCCCTGGGATATTGACGAGGCGTTGCGTAGACGTCTTGAGAAGAGGATTTACATTCCTCTACCTTGTCCAGAGGGTAGAAAGTCCCTTCTTGACATAAACCTCAAACAGCTGCCTATAGAGGCTGATATCGATAAGGATAAGATCGCTGACGGACTGATTGGTTACTCTGGTGCTGACATAACTAACGTTTGTAGGGATGCTAGTATGATGTCCATGAGACGCCGAATCCAGGGCCTTACCCCGGAGCAAATCAAAGCTATTCCTAAAGATGAACTTAACATGCCGATAACAGCTCAAGATTTTCAGGAGGCGCTAGCCAAGGTCTCCAAATCTGTTTCCGAAGAAGACATAGAGAAATATGTTAAATGGATGGATGAGTTTGGAGCTGTGTAGGATATCGTTACGGAAGCTCTAAATTTGTGGAACACAACAAATATGTTATTCAATTTAGTGATGTTTAAATGCATTCAAAATATATGTACAAAATTTATTAAGTATATTTAAGATCTTTTAATTTAACTTGAATAATGTTTAATTTTTGTTAATCGTCAGGGGGATAAATGTAATAATCGTATGGGCCTGGCCTAACTAATTAAATGGGCGGACTCAAAGCCGGCTCCGAGCCGCGCAATATTAGTGCTGACAGTAGCGTCTTTTGCATATTTCACCTAAATTTAGTGATGAAAGTATACATTGACATCGTTTTGTTGTGCCCCGCGCAAGTTACGCTACGCGCGCAGCTCAATAAGTCCATAATCTGTACAGTACATGTGGGCTCTTACTAATTCGCTCGCCACAAAATTTCACGTGACTTTGGTTTTTATGGTTTTGCAGCCGTACAAAACCGTTTTACATAAACCCTAATCCTAACCCCGAAGCTATCCATAACCCTTACCACAGCCCTAACCCTTGACGCGGACGGATGTTACTCGTCTAAATTTTTTCGAAGTAGCGCGCGCAGCTTTCTTCTCGATGGCACGAGCTACGAAGTAGCGCGCGCCGGGCCAAATCATTAACAATGGTCAACCCTAACCCGAGCCCTAAACAATCGAATTCATGTTTTACCTGCCTGTCACGTGACCAAAACGGTTTTTTGCCCATAACTCTCCAGGGAAGCATTTTTACCCTACGTCATGGGGGGGGGGGGGGGGGGGGGGTGATTTGGAATCAGCGTCCAAAATACACCGAACCAGATCAATTTCCTAACCAAAGGGCCTTTTCACAAGAATTTTTTTAAATTTGGGCGAGCGATTTAGTAGGAGTGGATATAAACTGCGCCTTTTGTATGTATCTATTTCGTAGTAATATCTTCACATCTTAATACTATAATTGGAGACCTTCGCCGCTTTGACGCGCCGCGCGAACTAGCATTCTTGCTTCGTCGATCGTTGCTCTGCTTCGCAGAGCAACGATCTCGATGGGTTGACGCGTACATCGTCAACCTTGATACATGTTTCGTATCCCAATATCAGAAATAATATGACATACGTTGCATGCCACTTTTCGCGCGCGAAGCGCGCGCCGCCGAAGGCGGAAAAAGGGGCATACCATAAAGGAAATCGGACTTTTTGGAGGGACGCATATTTTGCGTCCCTATTATCCCATTTGACCAAATATGGGGGTAATTGACTGAGATGGTGCGCGCGCGCCACCAAAACAGTTAAATGCATTGTTTTTAACTAAGTTGCAATATTTGTGAGTTTATTTGGTATCTTTGTACTACTTTTATTATTTAAACGACTTTATTAAATCATTGGAACCTTCATACGAACAAAAATGTAAATATTTTAATATTTGTGTAAACCAAAAACTTGTAATTTTGTTCCAAACTGCTTAATTTTTGTACGGCGCTACTAATTCATGAACATCGCGCTATATTTATATTTCGCATTGGATATATTGATGACCAATGATATCGCAGTATTAAAGTCATGTGATACCGCGATGAGCTAGCTGGCTGGCGTCTGCCCAAGATCATATGTATGCTTTCTCCTCATTTATCACTTGATAGCGGTAACTCTTTACATATGCTTTGTGCTTATACTTTTTTGTTCAACCTTTTGTTCAATTTGTTTAACATTTCTTTGGTTATTTCAAACCACTTCAATCCCCAAATTTATACATTTAACCATCTCTGGTTGCTTCCATCTCGTTAAAGCCAAGGCTCGACCGGGACCGCTTTTTTGGCTGGGACTGGGGAAAAGTTTATATATATATTATCTCTGATATTGGGATACGAAACATGTATGCAACGTATGTCAACGCGCGCGAAAAGTGGCATGCAACGTATGTCAACGTCAACCAATACTATAATAAATTACAATAGGGTATATGTTTTGAGAAAGAAAGGTTGGTCCGATTATTAACAAAAGTAAACTTCCAGTCCGAACAAGTATACAACATATTCACATAGCCATGTGCCTACGCGTACTGCGTGACGCGCTTGTTTCACAATTGCAATTGTGTATCACGTCGTGACCCCCACGTGACCCCCACATGTTGATGTAGGATACTGCAAGCGAGAGGGCTCTGGTTAGAGCAATACAACATACAAGTTGGGATACTTGTTCGGACTGGAAGATTGTTGTTGTCATACGGCTCCCCCTGTATCGACACCTAGTGAAACGACCGTGGGGGTCACGTGGGGGTCACGACGTGATACAAAATTGTTGTTACTGGGCCGCGCTCAGCCTGTTATTCCGCCTAATCTCTATGTTTATGAACATGATAGCCTGAGGTCCCCAGGTAAGATTGTTGAAGGTCGAATTAGTACGATAAAAGGGCAAACATTTTATTTTATATGTTCAAAATGATATTTAGATTCTAGATGAATATTTGATGTAAATTATTTCGTTCTTCACTAGGTCGATTTTTTTTGAAATGGGTTTTTAAATTCTTAAATGTTTAAATGGCATAATCAATAATATTTTCCATTTTATGCCATTTCTCCCTTGTTTAATCCTGCTGCTAAAGAAAGTAGTTTTGAGTTTGAAAGGTGATTGGCCGGATATAATTATTAACCATTACATTCAATATTAGTCCAGTCATTTAAGGACAGCTGCCTGCAAATATTCAGATACTCACGAAACTTTGCACAGACCTTCCCAAAGGTACGAATAAACAATTTTCGGTTGGAGACATTTTTTTTACCGTGGGGAAAACCCAGGAGGGCCACGCCCATATTGACCCAATAACGTAACTGACCCCTTGCTTCTGAAGGTCGTAGAGACTTCAAAATAGGCTTAAACGAAGCCGCATATGCATGTTTATATTATAAGAGTTATTGATCAACACATGGCCTAAAATCCTTACTTTTCGAGAAATTCGCCAAAAACCATTTTGGGCGTGGCGCTGAGCCCATTTTACTTACTTTTAATAGGATTGTGATAGAGTCTTTGAATAGAGTGCAAAAGAACCGCAATTGGCATATTAGTATATGACTTACGAAGAAACATATGCCTTAAAGTGCTTACTTTTTCAGTTATTGGCGAAAAACTGATTTTCGGTTCCAGAAATCATGCAAAAATATGGGTATCTGGTAAATTGGGCTATAAAGGCCCTAGAGATTTTTGAATGAGTGCAAATTGTGCAAAATGGTCATGTTTATGTACAACTTATGAAGCAACATGCACCCTAAAATGCTTACATACCTTTGGGAAGGTCTGTGCAAAGTTTCGTGAGTATCTGAAGATTTGCAGGTTCATTTCCATAAATGTCCATAAATGACTGGACTATATTACCGTCTAAAAAAATTATTGTAAAAAGTTAAATTTATGAAGGAGTAATATAGTATATATATAATAATATAGTATTATATATATAATAAGTTGTCAGTGGATGCGAATTATATAACCAATTTTGCTCTATTTTGTGCAAATCTTCTCTGTTTTTTCCCCAAATAACTCGAAAAGTAAGCATTTTAGGGTGCATATTGCTGTATAAGTTGTATATAAACATGGCCATTCTGCACAATTTGCACTCATTCAAAAATCTCTAGGGCCTTTATAGCCCAATTTACCAGATACCCATATTTTTGCATGATTTCTGGAACCGAAAATCAGTTTTTCGCCAATAACTGAAAAAGTAAGCACTTTAAGGCATATGTTTCTTCGTAAGTCATATACTAATATGCCAATTGCGGTTCTTTTGCACTCTATTCAAAGACTCTATCACAATCCTATCAAAAGTAAGTAAAATGGGCTCAGCGCCACGCCCAAAATGGTTTTTGGTGAATTTCTCGAAAAGTAAGGATTTTAGGCCATGTGTTGATCAATAACTCTTATAATATAAACATGCATATGCGGCTTCGTTTAAGCCTATTTTGAAGTCTCTACGACCTTCAGAAGCAAGGGGTCAGTTACGTTATTGGGTCAATATGGGCGTGGCCCTCCTGGGTTTTCCCCACGGTAAAAAAATGTCTCCAACCGAAAATTGTTTATTCATACCTTTGGGAAGGTCTGTGCAAAGTTTCGTGAGTATCTGAAGATTTGCAGGTTCATTTCCATAAATGTCCATAAATGACTGGACTATATTAACGTCTAAAAAAATTATTGTAAAAAGTTAAATTTATGAAGGAGTAATATAGTATATATATAATAATATAGTATTATATATATAATAAGTTGTCAGTGGATGCGAATTTGTACATTCATTTATTGCTTGTTTAATTTGATTTTGTGTTCAATTTACGATTATTTGTATCTGAGATTCTGCGATTAGATTTATTTTGTTGATTGTAATGTTGTGATATTGCATAATTTATTGTAAATATAATATGTGTTTCAGAATTATGTAATGTAACTTGATGGAAATATTTTAAGTGGGCATATCCTGTCAAGCCCGGGATGCATGACATGAAGAATTCGTTATAAGTTTGTATGAAAAGCATTAATAACAATGATTTCAGCTCATCATGATCAGGGTAGCATGAAGCGTAAAGAAAAATGATTAAAAAGGGGGGGGGGGGGGGTGTTTTATTGGTTAGACGGTGCAATGATAGGCAGTAATTGTAGTGTAAAAACAGCCCCACCACTCCTATGGAGATAGATGGTTAGTCATCTTAATAAATAAATAAATGAATATAAATACAAATACAATCCATAATAGAAATAGAAACACTGCAGCGATGTGGCCCTCGCAGCTCAGTGAGAATACTAACATCTTACCCCAATTTCTAAAACAGATTAAAACTTTTCCAAAAACTATCATCATCACTTTTCCAAAAACTATCATCACATTCTCAATTCTTTCTTCCTTCCTTTTTTAAAATTCATAATAATACTGTTCATTTCAATTCTTTCAGTCCTTTCAATTTCTTACACTGTACTAATCATAGTCTGTATCCCGTTCTCACAACGGCCATAGATAGTAGGAGAAAGTAAGTAGTCTGTCACGTTGAGAGCAAGGTGAGAGTAGGTACTAGCCAAGAGGAGAGCCACACTACCACAGAGAGATCACAAGATCCCAAAACAAAGCAGAGATGCACAGGTACCAATTCCTTGTGAAACCCTGTAAATATTGTTAGTTTTTTTTTTTTTTTTTTTTTTTTTTTTTTTTTTTGATGGGCTGATTCTTGACAAAGTGTCACCGGGACTTCGGATTGTCTTTTTTTTTATTAAGCTGTTCTTGACAAAGTGTCACCGGGACTTCGGATTGTTGTTTTTTTTTTTTTTTTTTTTTTTTTTTTTTTTTTTTTTTTTTTTTTTGTTAAAGGTTAATTATACATTAAAGTCATCGTCACTCGTAATTATAAACAAATTATAAACAATTAAAAAAACAATTGCACACTGTTTCATTGGCGTCAAAACCTACTACTAATTTAAAAACCATTAAATAACAATTAAATTGAAACAATTTCTCCTTTATTTAGCATCACTAAAAGTTTATCACTGTTACTGGTTATTTTAGTAAAGGGATCCGCAAGCTGTTTAGCTCCCTCTTCCCATTTTACTTCAATCTCATCTTTCTGCTGCATTTGTCTGATGGTAGCCAGATCAACGTTCAACCTCTTTTCTTCAACATGTTTACTTGATCGCAAAGCTTTATCTAATGATTGATTGTCTGTAAAGCCTATTACTGGAACCATTGACTTATCAAATTGATCGAAGTAGATCTCACTTATCAGATGAGAGACATACACTCCATGATCTAATGTATCTTTGAATGCCAAAGTCTCTGCGCTCAAAGTGCTGCTTACAACTCGTTTACATTTATGACTTCCCCATGATAACGGTGATATCTTTCCTTCCTCATTCATTAGGACTATTAGATGACCTTTTCCTGTGGACACCTTGTCACCGAGGTTCATAGATGATGCATCAGAGTAGATCACTATCTTTAGTGTAGAAATGTCTCCTAACTTTGAGAACTTTGTGTTGTAACAACCGTTGAGCTCTTTCATCCGTCTGAATGCTTTATTGGCCTTCTTAACAGCTTCTACTGGATCTACACTCTTTGTTACATTTAAATCATACGTCATGAATGACAAATCTGGGCGTGATTGAGCAGCTACCCAGTTCAACTGACCACATATTGTTCTAAGCTTCCTGTCAGTCGACAGATGATATATCTCATGTTCTTTATCATTGATGACATCTGCTAGATCTCGGATATATTCATGTTGGTTCACTAGGATACCGTCTTCTGTCTGCTCAACTGATAGACCAATGTAATTGAACTTTGATTTGCATATTTTACCAGCTTCAAAGTTTGATGTCAGTTCTTTTACAACTCTATCAAAGAACGACTTTGTACCAGCTACTAAGAAATCATCAACGTGAAGCACAAGTATTCCTTCGAATCCAGTACTAGTTCTCCATATGAACAAAGCAGGATCTAACACTGATTGAGTACAGCCAAGGTTGATAAGAAGTCCCTTCACACTGATAAACCAAGCTCTTGCCGCATCATTTAAACCATACACTGTCTTTCTCAATCTCCACAAATAACCTTTTTCTACATGAGCTTCCTTGGGTGGTATGACATAAACATTTCTTTCAATTTTATTTCCTTGCAGAAAGGCAGCTTTGATATCAATCGTTGTTAGTTGCCACTGCTGGTTTGCAGCTATAGCAAGTACAACCTTGAGAGTGTTTTTGAATACTGTAGGTGACTCCACTTCAATCGACTGATTTTGCTCTTGAAATCCACGGACTACTAACCGGGCTTTAACTCCAAGTTCAGTGCTGGGTTTTTCTGTTATTACCCAAGTTGTTGTAATGACATTTTGATCACAATCCTTGACTTCATCATATACTTCTCTCTGCTTCCAGTTAGTCAATTCAATAACTTTTGCCTTAATAACCACATCTTCACTGTGTCTGGAAGTGGGAATTGTCACAACATTACATTCTTCGTGATCGTCTCCAGGTTCTGCATCAATAGCAGCATCAGCTTTGTACATAGCCGTCTTTGTACAATCTATCAGCTTTTCTTCACCTTGGGTTGTCATAAGTTTCACCCAGTGATCTTTTCTGCCAAGCCGTTTTCCTTTTTGAGTCACGGTACATGTCTCCCATTCATTCTCTTTTCCTTCTTTAACAAGTTTCACCGTATCTCCGACCGAAACATCGTTTTTCTGAAGTCTAGTTTCCAAATACTTAATCTTGAGTTGTTGTTTTTGTTCATTGGAAATTATCTTAGAGTCTATTTCAAGTATTGGAGAGGAGCTCATAATTTCTTGTCCTGTTGGTATTTCCTCTGTTTCCACTGGCACTTGAAATTGAATAGGCATTTCTTCTATGTTTTCAGCAGCTTCATCAAACTGATCATCGTTAAGATTGACTGCTTCATCATGTTGGCTATTCTCTGTTTCCAAGATATCATCATTGTTTTGGTTATGCTCGTCACTCACTATATATTCTCGTTTCACAATTCTACAGCTTGCTGCTTTGATAAGCAGTCCTCCATGCCTCAGTATAAGAGTCTTTCCTTCCTTGCCGACTATCTTGGCAGGTCCTTTCCAGCGTTCAATATTAGGTCTTTTGTAGAATACAACATCACCAATCATAAAGTCTTGGTTGATATCTCGCAAGGGTCTTTTCAAAGCTCGTTTAACTCTTTCTGAATTCTCTGCCTCTAGATATGCTTTTCTGCTTAGATACATTGCATTAAGATTCCTTTGAATGTCGCTTGATAATGATTCATCTGCTCCTTCATTAGCAGGTAGCAAGTTGTAAGATACCCCAGGAAAGTTTGGATTCTGACCTGTCACTATCTGCACTGGAGAAAATCCACTGACATTGTACAGTGTGTTCTTGGCATTGATTGACCATGCAAGTGCTATCTTCAATGGAAACCCGTCATACATCATTTTAAGCACTGATTTGTCAACCACAGCATGGTTTCTTTCACATAAGCCATTTGACCAAGGTGAGTAGGCACTGGTAACACAAATTTCAAAGTTGAGTTGTTCACTGAGATCATTAAGTTCATTGTTTGCGAATTCTCCTCCATTGTCCACTAATATTTTTCCTGGAGGTCCCATACCTGCTGCAATCCATTCCATAGTAAAGGCTTTTATTACTGTCTCTGGCTTTTTGTTGGATATCACCCTAGCTTTGCAGAATCTAGAGAACATATCAACAATGTAAATCACATAACCATTGATTCCAGTAAATTGTTTCAAATCAAGAGCTACTACCTCATTGAACTTCGTTGCCATAGGTAATCCAACGACTGGTGTGGAGGGTGTTCTTTTATATCTTGCACAGGCATCACATTCTTTTATCACTTGATCAATCACCTTGTTCACATTTTCACCTTGTACGTTTGCATTTTTGGTAATCTTTTTCAGATTCTCTGCTGAACAATGACCCAGCTGCTTATGAAGTTTGGTAATACTGCTGACTGTGTCATCTAGATTGACTAGATTACATTGCTCTTCTATAGCAACTTCATTATAATCCCATAGAGATATGCCAATCAGACCTGACTCGGTTGTTATAACAGGGATCACATCTCCATCTACTTCAATCGTACTTGTACCAAGGTCTAATTTAAACCCTCGCTTTGCCATCTCTTCTTTGGAGATCAGAAATGGAATATTCCTTTGCACTATATCAGCCCAAAGGAATGTCTTCTTTCCGGCAATTATACAAGGTACTCTCACCGCATCTGCGGCAGCAATAGGGTCACTACCTCCAAAACTGTATTTTGAACGGGCGTCTGACACTTTCAGGAGTGCTTTGTCCTCTTCTGTCAGGTTATCTATGTACTCACGAATCCATTCTTCGCCAACTACATTTTTCGAGCAAGCAGAGTCTAAAAGTGCTACCTGATGGCATTCTGCTGTCTCCATCTCTGAAATCTCTCTACATTCATTAACATTTTCTGATCTATCTGAATGAGGACAATCTTTAATCAAATGCATTACTGATTCGCATCTATTACATCTCAACCGGGGGTTAAACTTCTGAGTTGCCCTAGAGTCATCAGCTGTCTTATATGTCTTAGAGTACTCTTTTTTGAAACTTCTAGAGTTATCTCTTCTTCGATCATTATCTGAATATCTCTTTGGCTTGTATTCTCCTTTGCCATTATCCCTTTTGTCACGATTAAATCTTGATATGTGATTGTTGTATGATCTGTTATTATCTGTTCTTCTCCAAGCCTTTCCTCTATTTCTCCAATTGGTGTAGTAGGCTTCCTCTTCTTCAGACATGTTATCAGGATCTGATGATGAACGTGTAGATTCCGACGATTCAGAAAAAAGTCTCTCACCATTGAATACTGGCTCTTCTTTGATGGGCGTATCACATTGTGGTCTCTTTTCAATCTCACGGATTCCTTCACCAAAGTATTTTTTGATTGAATTCATCATATCTTCAACAACAGACTCTGTTTTAACTAACTCAACTCCAGTCATTACCAGCTTTTTGTCATTTGCTGATAAACCGGATCTTTCTAGCATGTGTAATGCTAACACCGTTCCAGGAAGAGTTATCTTGCTAATTTTCAAGTTGGTGTTGGCTTGATCAAAGTTATTGAGAAAGCTTGACATATCTTGACTGTCCTTTCTCCTAAGATTGATAAAATCCGACCAGGATTTCATCATCTTACTGGTATCATCTTTCCTGTATGTTCTATCTAATAGCTTAATGATGTTTTGTACTCCTTCCCCGTCAAGAACATCGATGTCTTTGTTTTTTACTGCTGAGTTGAGCTTTGATACGATATTATGATCAGTGTGTTGAGATACTAGGTTGAACAAGGCATACCCTTGTTCTGCGGGGTCTACTTTTCTGACTGCACATAATTTGTCCCACATCTCAACTTGTAGTCTCCATTCCTCATAACTCATAGATGCTTTCCATTGCGGTGGGGCTGTAAGGCGGGCTGCTGGCTGTTGGTACTGCACTTGTATTGGCTCTGGTTGCAGCACTGCTCCTTGAACATTTGATGATGTTGCTGTATCAGGTGGTGGATTACTTTCTTTTTCATCTTCACTGTTTACCATGTTTTATTGGTTAGACGGTGCAATGATAGGCAGTAATTGTAGTGTAAAAACAGCCCCACCACTCCTATGGAGATAGATGGTTAGTCATCTTAATAAATAAATAAATGAATATAAATACAAATACAATCCATAATAGAAATAGAAACACTGCAGCGATGTGGCCCTCGCAGCTCAGTGAGAATACTAACAGGGGGGGGGGGGGGGGGTAAAAATTGCTTAAATATTGAAATATTGATTACGTAATATCTAATATGTGAACGACCCCTCATGAAGATTTCAGTTTGGTGATAAATACCAACGATTCGTCTTTACCTGGTGACCATTGGTTGGTCACTAGCTTTGCCTCTTATGCTGCGCAAAAGAGACAAAGATGTACTTTATAGATTGCTATGGACGAAATTTAGTAATTATAATGATCCTAATTTCGAAGCCGATTTCCAATTTCACCAGAACAATAAAAAAATTTTTAAAAATTGAAATCTTTCAATTATTATCATCAGAATTTATTACAATATCAATGTTGTATAGAATTTCTAAAAATGGACTAGAGAAACCAAAAAATTATATAACAGGCCTAGTGACGTAGGCCTCTTTAAGCACTACTACCATCACTTCTCACTTAGTTAATTTCGCTGTGTTCATATCATCAGCTTCAAGTACCCATATTTTTACCGCTCTTACTTGATTTTTTACCTGGTACCCCATGGTATCATGTTCATAAACATAATAGAGATTTGGCGGAATGATAGGCTGAGAACCGCCCAGTAACAGTTTTTGAAATGTCTAACTTGTTAAAATTAACTTAATTGTTTATGAAGTTATAATTTAAATAATGAAAATATAATTTGTATAAAATTTTTGATGCCATCTTCTCAATATAATCATAATATAACTACACGATTACACGATTAGAAAATTTATTTGTTATACTGGAATAAATAACAATTTTAAAATATAAAATAAATCACTTCCCTCTGAAGTAGAACAGATGATGGGAGAGCTTCAAACATGGCGATGGAGGGAAGCGGTGTCTCACCGCTGGGAGGTAAATTAATACCCGTATCGCGATGGTAAAATTTTATGATATGAGATCTCAAGTAAAAAATAACACAAAAAATAAAAAGTGAATGTTGTCAGTGTAGTGAAATCGGAGGCAACATTAATAAAGACGTATACACTTAAACCGTTACAATTATAGTCCCTATCTTGTTTTAAATACTCACAATAAAATACACACAAAAAACACACAAACGTCCCCAAAACATTAACTTCAATTTATATTTCCCTAGTTGAAATTAACTTATTTTATGAAATTGATACATTCGAGAAGATATCGTGATTACATGGTAGCCATCCATGATCCCCATTTAGCCCTAGGTTTTGTATATGAAGCAAATGGTTCTTAAATCTCTTTTTAAATAGTGAAATTGACAAAATATGATACGGTACATCATGATCAAGGAGATAATTCAAAATTTTGGATGCATTAAAAACAAAATTACTATTCTTGGTCTTAGACATTGAGAATTTAGGATATAGCAGTCTGCATGATCTACTTGACTTGCTAAACCGGCGATAAACATCAATGGGAATTTGTTCTTTAAGTAGCCTCATTGCAATACATCCAGTAAGTATGTAAATAAGTTAAACAAGGTTAATAATTTCAAACGAAAGAACATTGGTTTAGTATTTTGAAACTTGTGATCAATCTTTATTGTTTTTCTACTCACAATACGAATACATTTTTTCTGCAACACAAACAGTTTTTGCAGCAAAGGATGGTGAAAAACAGCACCCCACAGTGGTATACAATACATTAAATATGGTTGAACAAGTGAAATATATACTTGTCTTAACACTTTGGCTGGTACTATAGAACTTATTGAGTAGAGTGATCCGCACTCTAGGAAAAACCAGTAATCTGTTTGATCTCTTCCTACCTAGCAAACCGTTTATCAGTTTCCAAGTCTTTTTCAAATCATGTTGATTTGCTTTAAAACATTTATCAAAATACTCAAATTTTTCTTTACTTCTAATAGCATCAAACACTCGTTTGTAATCAACATATTTGTTCCAATTAACTCTAGTTTTATTCATAACCCAAATATCATTGAGTTTGTTTTTAGTGTCACTACTCTTGGCCACTCCTATTGAAATCCAATCAGAGCGAAGAAGAGAATTATTACCACTAGACTTCTGACTTTTAATAAACTCTGGCTTGAATTAGATTTCCTCGCCAAAAGAGTAGGATTCTTACATAAGGCATCCTGCAACACATTATAAACACCATTTTATATATTATTATATCCAAATTATTGAATATTCATTTGTGTTGCAAAATTTTATAATTGAATTTTTTTTTTTTTTTTGGGTTGGGGCACCCACTTTACCTTCCTCTCGGAAGGCTACGTCCGTCTGGTGACTAACGTCTATTGGGGTCCCTCCAGTTGTAGGTGTCACAGGGTACGGGCACTTGGCATGGGCTAGTGCTCCTTACCCTCCGGAGGATAAAGCCTGGTGAGCGACGTTTTCCCGAAGGAAAACTGTCATAATGCTCGTTCTTGGGAGAGCACCACCCATGCCTAGGTGATCTCCCGGGCGCTCTTTTAGAACAGGCTGCCCCCTGTCTTTTCTAGTGAGCAGACAGGAACCTACCGGGCAAACCTGAGCATCTAGTATCTCTTGCCCAAATCTATGATTTCTTTATTTGCGCGCGTCTTTGCGACGCGCGTGCGCGGTATAATGTTGACAATAAGAAGCTACCAAGCAAATTTGTGTTTTGTGAAGACCCTTTTTTTGTTTTATTTGAAATTTTGGGCCGCGTGTGACTTTTCTTTGTTTGTGTGTTTGTGTTGCTTCCGTTTACCGGAGTTTTTCTGGGTGCTAATTATCCACTAGCTGGAAAAGGAGTAAGTGCTAGATATCCACTAGCTGGAGCGGCCCGGGGGGCGGCGTGTGAGTGAGTGAGTGAGTGGGGGTGGGTACGCCTGGAAATGAGACTGGTGTGATCTGATCCAGTCAGAATGGTACACTGTTGCCAGCTGACTCACCAGCAACAATGCAAGTCCAAGAAGAAAGAAGGAGAGACACTGTCCGTTATCTGGGTGAGCCACCACCGACATTGCTCCCACTTCTGTGGGGCTGAGGGTGTTGGCTCCAAGAACCAGCCGTGAGCGAACAGCGCCTGACCCCCTCTATGGTTAACTTAAGAATAACAGGACTATGCCTTTCTCCAGGCCAATCCGTTCAGTAACCAGCTGACCCAGCACCACCTCCGATGGAAGATGTGGTTCGGATTGGACTTCGCTAGGATTTGTCAGTTTTTCTGTAGACACTAATGCTCGCGCTCCCTCGAGGAAAGACATGAGCCCCGGCGAAACTGACCAAAAACGTGGCAGGGATTCTCACCCTGTTTATAATTGAATTGAATAACCCCCATTAGGTTGTCATGCATGTACATAAATAAATAGACAAAGATGACAGCAATAAAGGTTACACCAGACCTGGAAAAGAATGGAAGCAGTGGACACTTGCTTCCCGGTTCGAAGTTTATTTGCATTTAATTAAGGGTTTAGACAATGGAAACGAGCGTGATAACAAAGGGTACACAATATTAAACTATATAATAACACAGTGAATAATCCGACTACCTCTACTTCAAATCCTAATTAACCTGACTCGCATAGCTTTACCTATCTGAGTCAACCATCGCTGACTATTCCTCCCGGACTCCTATCCTTAATCTAGCGTTACCTATCTGAGTCAACCATTGCTGACTATTCCTCCCGGACTCTTACCCTTAATCTAGCTTTACCTGTCTAAGTCAACCAGTGCTGACTATTCCTCTCGGACTCTTACCCTTAATCTAGCTTTACCTACATCTAATTCAACCAGTGCTGACTATTCCTCTCGGACTCTTACCCTTAATCTAGCTTTACCTGTCTAAGTCAACCAGCGCTGACTATTCCTCTCGGACTCTCACCCGTAATCTAGCTGTACCTGTCTAAGTCAACCAGTGCTGATTCTCGCTCTGCCAGAGCCCAGTGTTGTTTTGACACCTGACCCCTGGGTGTCGGACCAACCATTGTTGACCCCGGCCACAACCAAGCCTGATAATAGTAACTACGTAATGCTCCACTATGATACGACCAATATTATACTGACCACTATAACCATCTACCTAACTAAACGACCTAAGCTTAACAGGTTCTAGCTCCAGAACCTGCCTGGTATCAAAATGACCCCCCTCTCGATCGGGTAAACTGGCACTGAGCTATCCCCAAAAGCTAACCCTCGCTCCACTATTCTGTTGATAGTCCCGCCCTTGTAACCTTAGTATTCTCTAAACACTCCATAACTCAACCTCGTACAAACCCAAACATACTTCGTGTTGACCTAAACTTATGTTAAACCTCTTACTACAGTGCTTGCCCCGGCTAAACAATCCCTAGCTATCCTGTCGATAGTTTCAACAGAGTAACCCTAGTCATCTATAAACACTCCATAAACTACCCTTGTGTTGACCTAAACTTATGTTAAACCTCTTGCTCCCGTACCTCGTACTATCCCCAAAATACTACCGTCACATACTGGACCCCACGGCCGCCTTATTATAATTACTACACTACCTACATAGTACACAATATTACCCTGAATTCATCTCAATTAATCACGGCTTACACAACTATACAAAATCTGATCTTTCTTAGAACCCTACTATACTGGTACAATAATTTAATGGGAAATCCCGCAAAATCTTGCCCGATCACAGCTTACACAACTCTACAAAATCTAATCTTTTTCAGAACCCTATCATACTGCTATCAAGCCTCAATTACGCAGCTGCAGAACATTCAGAACCGAGCATGCCGTCTGGTTTTTGGATTAAAGAAGAGAGACTCAGTCGAGGAGAAGCTCAAATCCCTTCATTGGGTCAAGGTGAAGGAGAGGATTGAGTTTAAGTTATGCTTACTGATTTTCAAAGCAGTCAATGGTGTTGCTCCTGCATATCTGTGTGATCTAGTAACATTTGTTAGTTCGAGTAGCAGAAGAACTTCCTCCTTACACCTACCCGTCGGATCTACAAGATCGCACCCAAGAGCGTTTCAGACTGTTGCTCCGAAAATCTGGAACCAACTACCAATTGAAATTAAGACTTGTTCCGATGTTGATCTGTTCAAAACATTATTAAAAACTCACCTGTTTAAGAAAAGTTATGGCATAAGCGATTAATTGACAATATAACTTTATGTTATTTGCTTAAACTGTTTAGGATGCAACCTAATGTCATGATCTTTTTGAACTTATTAGCAATTAGACTGTTAGCTCGCTTCACAAGCATGTCATCTTCGTTCCAAAACTTTTTATGTCCTATGCATACACTCCTTGATAGTTATCTTGATCTAGTATCTTTGTTTCGCACAATAGAGCATAAGTTTTGTGGTTTATCCACTGGGCTTAGAGTTTGTGTTTAAGCTACCAAATTTTATTATTATAAAGGGTCTCAATAAGAGGTCTCGACTGCCTAGGCGTCAGACCTTGGCAGTCGGTAGTTTTCCTCTGGCCCGGGATCAGCTGACCCTAGGGACCAGAGGATAAAGGTGTAGAAACTATATGTATCTACAAAACTTTCAAGGTTGTTTTTACAAGAGACAGGGCTTGCTGCGCAAGGGAAGAAAAGCGGGAGAAACACTCACAAATTATACAAATAAATATTATAAAACAAAGCAAAAAGAAATTCAAACAATCCTACACTACTACAAATGTTTATTACATACTACAATGTGATACATGATAATTATATGCTGTATAGACAAGAAACAGGGCTTGCAGGGCAAGAGATGGATCAAAGGGACTAGTCACAGAGTGTAATATACAGTGATTCAGCAAGAACCCATTGCTGAATCTGGCACACAAAATACCACAATCAATACAAAAATATACAATATTATATCAAACAATATGTTTATACAAGAATCAGGGCTTGCAGAGCAAGAGAAGAAAAATAAGAGAAAACTACCATCAACTATATTATTATTATTATTAACTGCTGGCACACTAACTGAATGGAAAATCTCGTAAAAATCCTGTAATCCTGTAATCCTGTAATCCTGTAAAAAATCCTGTAATCCTGTAATCCTGTAAATCCTTAATCCTGTAATCCTGTAATCCTGTAAGGTTGTCATGCATGTACATAAATAAATAGACAAAGATGACAGCAATAAAGGTTACACCAGACCTGGAAAAGAATGGAGATGTAATTGAAAATGGTGTCAGCAATGATACAGCCATTGACTTAAGGTAATAATTTCTTCAGGAGTTCTATTATATTAAGAGGGTGAGAAAATTTACCTCACATTTTGCTTTCTGTGAAACTACGCCTAAGCTATGTCCTATATCGTTATCAACTGACTGTTGAAATAATGTTACAATTATACTGTAAATTTTAAATGTGTTTTTCAGTGATGATGGTGATAAGAAAGGTAAGAAGGGGAAGAAGGTGAAAAAAGGAAAAGATGAAGAAGAAAAAAAGCCAGAGATGGTTCCATTTGGCCAATATGTGAGTCAAATGAATCATCATTAATCATTACACTACTGCAAGTCCTGCTGTGTCTCTTACTTAAGATGCTTTATTATTACAAATTAATAGAATTCAATATTTTTCAGTATCGATATGCCACTAAGTTAGACGTGCTCTATATCATAGTTGCCATATTCTTTTCTGCTATAAAAGGGTTTGCTTGGCCTTCTATCATGATCGTTTTTGGTAAGTTCAATATAATTTGAATGAGTAAAATTCTGGTGATAACTATTTTCTTAATATTCAGAATTTCCATTTAAAATTTATCAATTTGTTCTCGAATTATCGTAAGTCCCAAAATCTAATCTCTGTAAAAAAATACTTCATGCTCCAGGAAAAATGATAGATGATCTAGTTGGATCAGATAAACAAACGGTTCAGGGATCACAAATGGCTTTGTTTGCTTACATTTACATTGGAATGGGCTTTTGTAAGTAAAAAATATGAATAATTTAAATTCATATATATTTCATATTTAAGATAAATATCTGCCACTTTCAACTCCGGATTATTTGCAGTTTGGAAAATTAGACTGTATTACTTCTAATTAACCAATCAGCTCGCAAGGGCATCCAACATCGGTTTTCCAGTGACCATCATCAATACTTAGCCACCTCTTCTGATCTTATTCACACATGTTTATTTCGATGTAAGGTCTGACTGTGTATACTACATTACAGTGAACATATTAGCTGGATACCTCTCGACCACGCTCATGCTGCTGTCAGCGGAACGACAGTCCAGCAAGGCAAGGAACGAGTACTTCAGGGCTATCATGAGGCAGGAGATAGGATGGTTTGACGAAACCTCCAGCGGAGAACTCACAACTAGGCTGACTAGGTTAAAATCTCAAAATTTTAATCTTATTAGGAGGGTTTGAGATTGCAAATTTCAGTGTTAATCCATAAATTGTTTGGTAGTTTGACTCATGCTGTGAAACATGCATGTAATCTTATAATACAGGGTCGTTTGTTTGCAAACTTGCAATGTCACCTTGACTATTTCGGTAGTTGAACCTCACAAAGTCACAATTAGTTACATTACATCAACCCCACAATAATATGTGCTTTCGACCTTAAATCGTCTAAATCGTGTAACTTTATGTGCCCAGAAAAAGAAAATACTAATTTTTAGAGAACAGCTGCCTTAATAACCGAGTAAACTGCTGGCCATTAGTAACAGGAGTATCATTTCTCTGTAATTTCTAACTGTGTCATTTACCTCGTCTCATATAATGACTTTACTCTTGCCAACAATTTATAGAATTTTCTAGCGAAAATAAAGTGATATGTCAGAATCAGAGTTATTGAGTTCGTATTCTCAGCTCTTCATTTATTACAAAATAGGACAAAATCAAATTACCAAAAATGTTGTTAAAAAAGTTCTGTCGCGCAGTATCTCAGTTAACTAGGTCTTGAATGTAAATTCCTCCGCATCAAAATGGGGGCCAAAATATGTAATTAATATTTTAATGCTTTTGGACACAAAGGGAAACACACGACGTAAGGCTTGAAATCTTCGTAAAACTACATCATTGGAGCCTGTAAAAACATTACTCTATCAAGTAAAATTAATTAATATTATGTCTTGACACGAAGCAACATAACAGTGAACATATTTCAGTGATATCAACAAGCTGAAAGATGGAATGTCGGACAAAGTATCTATGGCAGTTCAGTGGATAACAGCCTTCTTGGCCGGCTTTATCATTGCCTTCTTTTACGAGTGGAGATTATCTCTCGTCATCATGTCTACTTCACCCCTACTAGCTATTTCTGGATATCTCTTTAGTAAGGTTAGCTGACAGTCCTCAAGTTAATGATATGATATGATGAGTATTTAGTCTGAAAATTTTAATATCTCAAACTCTATTTTTAAAGAAACCACCGATTTATTTAATTACTGAGAGTTGTTATTTAATCGAAAGTATAGAAAGTTGTAGCCATGACAATCAATAATAATAGAGGGGGGTTCCAACCTCATTCTGCCTCATTCGGGCAGCGAACCCTCCAATAGATTAAGTAAAATCAACATGTTATTTTGAATTGATTCAAACGAATTTAAGATCATTTGATGTTTGAAGAGTCTTCTGACTCGACTGCATATTTTGATTGTTATAATGATCACTTATCACATAACTTTGCAGTTCATGGCGGAATTTTCCGAAAAAGAGCAGAGTGCGTACGCAGATGCGGGAGGTATCGCAGAAGAAGTTATAGGTGCAATGAGGACAGTGGTATCATTTGGGGCAGAAAATCACGAGTCAAAACGTTACAATAAGAAGTTAGAATCTTCAGAGGCAAACGGAGTAAAGAACGGGCTGTTTTCAGGAATTTCCATCGGTATGACTATGTTGATCATGTTCATGACATACGGCCTGGCTTTCTGGTGAGTTTTTGGATTGTTAATATTATTTTATGATTTTATCGATTTCAAACGAGGTATAATCCTGTCAAATTTCCTATGTATACCATAGTGTAACAGTGTAACAGTGTAGCAGTTATAGTGTAGCAATATATTAGTGTAACAGTGTAACAGTAGTGTACCATTGTAATAGTGTAACAGTGTACCAGTGTACCAGTGTACCAGTGTAACAGTGTAACAGTGTAACAGTGTAACAGTGTAACAATGTAACAGTGTAACAGTGTAACAGTTATAGTGTAGCAATATATTAGTGTGACAGTGTATCAGTGTAACAGCTGTAGTGTACCAGTGTAACAGTGTACCATTGTAACAGTGTACCAGTGTAACAATGTAACAGTGTAACAGTGTAACAGTGTAACAGTATTAATATCAGTATTGGTCAGGTATGGCGCTAAATTATGCGGTGAAGGTAAAGCTCTCCCTGGTGATATTCTCATTGCTTTCTTCAACATCCTGATTGGTTCCTTTGCAATGGGCCACGCAGCCCCTCATTTCCAAACCATGGCAGAGGGTCGAGGTGCAGCTTTTACTGTCTTCAAAACCATTGACAGGGTGAGTTGAGAAATATTATAGCTAGGACATGTTTAATAAACATTGTTACTGTATTGTTTAGTATGTATCATGGTTACACGTGCGTCGTGCATAACACCCGTACTTAGTAGCATATTCATCAAATTCTCAAAGATATCTTTGAGGTATAAGTCTACTCTATTAAACACTATACAGTATACACGCGATAGTTTCTTGCTGAAAAGACTGCACAGTGAACCGCAACTTTTTATGTAGCTGATAGTCAACAGATATAATTAGCCCTGGGACAGCAAATGTGTCATCTGAACCACAATATTTGGGACAATCGCTGTTTATTTCTTTCTAATAATTAATGATTGATGAGCTCTAGTCCATAAGATGAGCTCTAGATCCAAAAAATCAGCATATGTCAGTGCAATCAAGACTCTTGATTGAACTGAAATATGCTGATTTTTTGTAGTTAATCAGTCGGATAGGATCACGGATTGTTTGATTGATATTCAACTGGGCACTGGCCACTGATTGACTAATAATGCTGATGTCATCACCATGAATAGTGAATAGTTCAGCTATCATAGCATGTTATTTACCATTAATAACTAGGCTTGCACTGCAACACATACACAATGTGTAAACCAAATAGTTAACCATTCCTGTAATTTACACCATGATTTACACTAAACACGCGCGAACAAAATCAGAAATTTACGTAAAAACTTGCGGTTGGACACATACACGGCGAAAGAGTCAAGACTTGTTATTTTTATGTATAAGACGTATACTATCTTCTTTTTGGTTCGACAGAAGATAAGATTTTACTGTGACCAAGTTCTGATACAAGTTAAATGTGAGATTATGTCAAATGATTGTCAGGAATCTAAAATAAACTACGAGAATGACAGGGGAATGATTCCCCCGTCATGCGCTGGGAAGATTGAGTTTAAGAATGTCGATTTCTGCTACCCTTCAAGAAAAGATGTTCAAATCATGAAAGGTTTGGCTCAAAATTTTGTTTTTAAAATACAACTTTCTGATAGAAATGGAGTAAATTGCAAAACTTCTATGAAATGTTGCGAAACTAAAATCTAAATCCACGCTCTTAACGAAATGTTGTGAAACTATATTAACACTCAGTGAGAGATGAAGGAGTGAAAGAAAGTGTCTAATTCTCGTCACTCACTCAGGGTTCAATTTAACACTGGAGACTGGTGAAACACACGCTCTGGTAGGACCCAGTGGTTGTGGTAAAAGCACCGCTGTAGGGCTCATCGAGAGGTTCTATGACGCTGATCAAGGAGAGGTATTACAACTCCAAGTTTTCCAACATGACCACTTGTTGAACTGCTCAACGTCTCCGACAGTACATCAAGAAATTTAAAATAAAAAACACTTAAACTTGCTCCTCCTTCTGAGTAAGCACAACCAACTCACCAACAGTGCACTGAACTGATTGACTACTCCCTTCATCCCAGGTATTACTGGACGGAGTGAACATCAAAGATCTCAACCTAGAGTGGTTGCGTAATCAGATCGGTCTGGTTGGCCAGGAGCCACTTTTATTTGCTACTACTATCGAGGAGAACATCAGATATGGCAGGAGTGACGTCACTCAGACACAGATTGAGGAGGCTTGTAAGAAAGCTTTCGCTCACGATTTCATTATGGAACTGCCAAATGTAAGTTTACTTTTATCTACATAGATTATTTCTTTGGGACTGTAGATGCTGCAAAGTTTCGGGTAAAGCAATGTTAATAACCGATTTAGTCTTAGATCAAGTATGTACTAGTAACTAAGTTCTAAAAGTCTGTTTTAAAACTTATCACAAACATGTACTCTTATCTTCACTCTTATCAGAAATACCAAACTCTATGTGGAGATCGCGGATCCAAATTGTCAGGGGGTCAGAAACAGCGTGTTGCCATTGCACGTGCTCTGGTGCGCAACCCTAAGATCCTGCTCCTGGACGAGGCGACGAGCGCGCTGGATAACAAGAGCGAGGATATTGTACAGCGGGCACTGGATGTCGCTGCGGAGGGCAGAACTACTCTCATCATCGCTCATCGGCTCTCTACTATCATCAACGCTAACACCATTTCTGCTATTGGTATGTTTTGTATTATATTTTTATAATTTTTATTTAACTTTCTCAGAGAAGCTAATTCGTTAGTTTTACATCAGTAGACTAACGAATCATATTGTAACCAAGTATTTAACCCCGAACCCTCTGCTCCTTTACTAATTACTAAGTGTTTAATTTGACTCTAATTTCAGGAGAATACAAGTGCATAGCAGAGGAAGGAACGCATGAGGAATTGTTAGCAAAGGAGGGACTTTACCACACACTTGTCATGTACCAGCAACAAGTCCAGGTATAGTAAACTTGCCGAGCATGTATATCCGTTACAGTTTCTCCAGGCCATAATAATATGATGAATTTAGTTGAATATCAGTCTCCATCATAGCTACTAGAAATACGGACGGATGGTTCTTAGTCTGTACCATCAAAGTGCAGAAAGATTACCTTCTCCACACAGTTTTACACAACAGCTCCGGTTTACACTGAAGAAATACAAAATTACCCAGCTTGTTTCACTTTGTCTGGCAAGAGCCGTGAATCGTCGTGGTCCATACAATAATCTTATTACAAGCAAAATGATGTGGAACTTCTTGTTCCTTACTAAACATTCTGGAATATTCTTTGTTATATCCCGTGAGTCACAGGATATAACAAAGAATATTCCGTGACTCCCTTGTCCTTATTACACAAAATTTATGTAAACATGAAAACGACGTATCTCGAGGCGACCTGCTTGTGACTCAAGATGTTTCGATTTCATGGGTTCATGACTACTATCAAGGTATGTAATATGTATCACTCAAATAAGTTGCCATGATTTTACAAACAACTTAATTTTAACGTAACGTAGGCATCCTACCTTAATTTATGCATTTTCATAAAAATAACAATTACTAATTTTAAATTTATAAGTAAAATTGTCAGTAACTTTATTTCGTGTCATATCTCACAGCGGCTTAGGTTGTGGTGAGTACCTAATGACTTAATGAAAGCCTCACCATCTTATGAGAAGAAAAGATTCGGTATATAATATCGTCTCGATTACACCTGTCATAAAATATTTGTAGTGCAATTGTAATTAGTTTAAAACCAATTTTTATGAAGTAATGGCCTCGTATGGATATTGGAATCACGAGTGGTTGAAATTAATGTTCAAATTTTAGAGGAACAGAATGTTTCACCTCGTCATTTTTCATCCTGAATTGCAGGGTTTCAAAAGGATTACCGATTATGGTATGTTGTGGCATGGTATGTGGTGAGTCCAGAGATAAATCCAGGGTGGTAAAATCCATTGTTCCAACTTTCTCGTTAAAGGTTGTGAATTGTGTTCGTGTATATAAACTGGAAGTTCTTAATACGGCCGCATTCCGACACTCTACGTAGAATCATGGATATAATACTTAATATTGGAGATTGCTTTCGTCGGATATGATGACGTACTAAATTGTTATGTCAGACGATAGATTAATTATGTGTCCGTCGAATAATTTTGAATGATGGATAGAAATACCAACAAATGCTAATATACCCTAGTTTATTGTACGTCAATCCGGTTAAAAAAAATACATATTTTAGCAGTTAAAGATTGTGTAGCCCTCCAGCCGATCTGCATTATAGTTCTTCCTACTATAATTATACACCTGTGTTAAATACTTGATAAATGAATATTCATTAACTTAAAACAAGAAATCTACCAAACTATAACCTTCAATAAAGCAATTAAAATGTCAGGGAGTCTGTGAAGGAGATGAAGTGGACTCAAACCTTTTGGTAAACTATACCGTCTGCTACCTAGCTACATCTAGCACTTGTCATTACTTGATTAATCAATTAGTAATTACTTAATTGATTATCACTCACATTCATATGCGTTTTCAAAATTTGTTTGCTGAGCTGAGTGTTCTTGATTGTACTCACACATTATCCCAAGTTCTCTACAACAGATCACATACAACCAGTTCGATATGTATATTGTACTTACTTGATCGTTAGTTACATGCTATGTTACACAGTTTAAAACTAAAGTTAAACACTTCACATATATAATCACATTATTAGCCACGATAATTTGTGTACATTTAATTTTCTAAAATATGGTCCCAATTATTGGGGAATGTTCAATGTCCATGCTGAGAATATACTTAGTCAAAGTTCAGTTCAAAGAATTTAAGAAACGTTCATGTTCCTTAAATGACTATATTAATTAATACTATAGCTGCACTGATTGATATATACATATTGTGTTTCTCATAATTATAGTTCTTCTAAAATTTGGGTTTGAGTCATATTGCCACATTGATTAATTACAATTATATTGAAATAATTAATAACTATTAGTGTCTTCGTGTTTTGCCCGGCTGATATTCTCTGTTCTAAATGTTTAACTCAATTTGAATTGGTTGTCTAAGGACATCGTATATATTATACAGGGCGAGTTGAAAATAGTGTGTAAAATGTAAATGGCTCTAATTTTTTTCATGAAGGAGCAAATTTTGAAAGGTGAATTGCTATCAGTTCATAAACGTTACAAATTTCATTCTTGCCCCTCATTTGATTCTAACTCATAATTTGGTTGATTTTTGGCAGTTTTCCAAAAAATCGTAAATTCGTCCTAATGGGGATCTCAAATCGCGTGCCCTGAAAATCGAGTCTAAAAAGCTATCTTCTCCTATACTACATTATTTGAGCTATAACCCTGAAAATTTCAGGATATGTTTTAGAAATCATTTAAAGAAGAGATGAGCCTGATAAAATTTGAGATAGGCCTTTAAAAATTTTTCATCAAAAAAACTCATCACGGCACGCAATCAAAAATCGCTCGCGCAATTATACAATTACCACACACGCGCTGACCTTTGACCGACAATAATTTCGGCTAGGAACGATATTTTTCCACGGGATCAAAAGCATTTGATTTATTAAAAAAATTATTAATTATTAAGTATTTTTATTGTACTATTATAATATTTATATATTCTCATTACCTAAATATGCAAACATTTCATGGAAAATTTCATTTGTCAAAAAAATTAGAGTCATTTACATTTTACACACTATTTTCAACACACCCTGTATTATACATTTATCACATGCCTTCTCATGCGATATCAAAACTTTCGCCCACGAGGCTTGCCGAGTTAGCGAAAGTTTCGATATTTCCCGAGGCTTGCCGAGGGTTATATCGACATTTTCAATCACGAGGCTTGCCGAGTTTTGAAAATGTTGATATCGCATGAGAAGGCATGTGATTAATGTTTTATCACACTTTCTTTGGAGCCAAATTTGGCCGGGAAAGCAGAATTTGATCAAACGTTAGTTATAAATCTCACCAAAGCAAAACTAGACATGTCGAACGTTTATAATGTCCAAGCTATATGTATAGCTCTCGATGAGTTAGTATTTCAGATATCGAAGATACAATACGTAAAATTAGGATCTCACGTTTTCACATTTATGACACAGTGAATGCTGTACGACGCGCCCAATTTGCTTTCTTATACTGATACGTAGTGCATGTAATATTAAATATATTCACGCCTATGGGTCTCGTACTTATTGCAGTCTAGAATATTCCACCACAAGCGCGTCTTTGAATCATAAATTATATCCTAGATATCAATCAATGTGAGGTGATTCTTATACTTTATTTCTATTAGATATATTTTGAGTCATTAAAACTGAAGATGTATAATGTATAGAACATCTGTTTTAGTGTTGATTACATCCTAGTCCTTATCATGTAATACTAATCTGCGATAAGGTGATAGTATTTCCTGGTTGTTATATTTGAATTGGGCTGTGGCGCCATGATTGTCTATTCATAAGTCCACATTATACACTGCACACCCTAATTTACACCAACAATATTATCGTCCGTCTTGATTCTTGATTGTCTGTTATTTCAGAATGATTTAATCAATGCAACTTGTAATCGTTGACTTAGAATTTTATCAAGTATTCTGCTTAGTTCTTAGTCAGTATTCATCTTTACTTGCCATTATTTGCCATTATCTGCTTCGAGCTAGAAATTATCTGAACTGGAAATTATCAGAACATTTGTAATATTCAAATGTATCTCTTCAACATTTTAGAACGCAGTAGTCCACCAGCCTATAACCACCCTGGTCATGGCCAGGTAGTTCACCCGTACTGTTACCAATATTGAATTGGTCTAATGAATGGCAGCACATTAATCATCGGACCTGTTTGCCCCAGTGCCCAGACTAATTTATAACCAGATTAGCTGATTAAGTTACGTCATTCGTCCCTTGATATATTTATATAAATAATATATTTTATAGGATGTTTTTATTGCACTCATTTGCACTAACTAAAATTCAGTTAAAACTAGTCCTGGGATAGAATTTCCGCTCTTTATTGTACAGAATCTACATATAAGTCTCTTTATCAGTCTGTTTATAGATCAGCCACGAATTTCGCAAGCTAATCTAGGCGAAACCGGTTTGGAAAAGCCAAGCATAATTTCTGCACAATTTCTATATGGAATATGGCTCAAAGAAGGGATCAGAGGGGGTTAAAATTGAGGTCTGAAATGGCTGAAATCTGGCTTTGTTTTGTGTGTTTTCTTCGTTCGAATTAATCAAACATCGTCTAGTGTTTACTATTTTTTGTGAGGGTGACTGTAGTTTGTTCTGACACTTCCTTTTTAATTTCAAGTAAGCGATTAAGGAAATTAATTATCCTGATTGATTGTATCGCTGACAAGTACCAAAACTTTGTTAAACTTTCAAGTCTGCTTGTAAACTTTGATCTCGTTTTCAATAACCTTAAGTCACTTAAAGCTCGTACAAGCCAGGGAGTTTTTACTTTGTTTCATCATCCGAAGCCTAATTAAGCTTTGAACTATAAAGTGCAATAAAAAGGGAACAGCTTGAAAAAGTTTTACAACAAAAAATTTTATTTTGCTTGACGCATCTCAAACACAAGGAAATATTTTCAAAACCATTTATAAATATAAATTTTTCCTTATCCTGGAAAGTTCATCTGATCATTGCATTAACGGTCATAGACTACTTCGGGTTGTTGATTTAAATCTTTATTTAAATCAGTACCTCACAGTAGTAGAACAGTTGTTGAGAGTGGGCTCCTTGTTCCTATGGGAATATCGGGCTCTCTCTGAGCAACTGATTGATATTTCATGCCCCCGGGTGAGAGCCAGTGCTCCCCATTGGGGCATGTAATATCAATTCTGCTTTCCTGCCAAATTTGGCTCGAAAGTGTGATAATATATTGTATTATATATTGTTGTTATTGATATTCCCTTCTGGATAGACACCAGACAGACCCACATTTTCAGTACTTAGAGGAACAAATCATATATCGTGTCTTGAGACTTATGTCTACATTATACATTGTACGTGACGTTAGAGTAAAATGCACACAGTGTACACAGTAGTAGTACACACTAAACATCAACTATCCGTAGTCACATCAATGATACTGAAATACTAATACCTCCTAGACGAGGCAATCTTTCAGTAATGTACGCGGTGGTCTTTCTCAAGCAAATAATCTAGCAAGCTGGACATCACGCAATCAAATACGATCAAATGATAAACTTTAAAGACACATGATATGCTGTGTTGGCTATAATTCATCATTTAAAATATGTTCACATACTGGTCACATACTGGTCACATACTGGTCACATACTGGCCATTCAAATGGTACTCTCATACATATTTTAGTAAATTTTCACCACAAACATGGTTGCGTTACAAAAGCTGTACTGTTAAAATAATTAGTAAAATATAAGTAGAGTTAAACTAAGTAGAGTTAAACAAAGTAAAGTTTTTTTATTTGGCAGAAAGTTCATGCTGGTTTTATATTCACAAGCTTTCTGATATTACAATAATTGTACGAGGTTAAGATTGGCTAATTTTACTGTTAAGTAAAGTTCAACATTAACAAGCAAGTTACCGCCTATTTTTCTGTCAGTCTGGATTGAAATGTAATAGCTCTAACTTCTTAACTGAAACTGTAAGTATGCTAATTGCTACAAAAAGCGCAACAAGTTCCAAGCTAGATATTTAAAGGGTTGGGCAAATTTTACTTAACGTAAGCACAGTTAAGCAGTACGGGATGAACCCCATTTTGCTGTGCAGTACATACATCTACATTGTGTTTATTATGGCCCACCTTGTAGCTAAATTTGCGCTAACAAAATCTATGAATGTTTGCTAAATTTCATTATGTATACCGAAAGGTGAGGTTTATTAACGATTTGTTGTCCACTTGATGAGATCAATAGAGCCAAGGGAATCTGAAAATGTAAGGCATTACAAAGTAAGCGTGCGTTTTTGTGATCTAAATTCGATTCTGAGACCTAGATATATCACATATAACTTATCTTGTACACTTACACTGCAATAAACTCCACAAATCTACATGAACATTCCTGTCTGAAGGGTATCTTTTACTTTTTAACTAAGTTTTCTTCGTGTTATAAACTGATTTTTAAAAAGTTGGTAATAGTAGTACTATTATAAGTTATTTTTCTTACTCAGTTGATTGTATCAGTAATATGTTATTAAATACTAAAATAGCACAGTTCAATAAATGGAAGATTCAGATGAATAATAAAAATAAAAATGACTTAGTAGATCCGTATAATAATATAATATTTGAGCTATTTTTAGTCATCCACTTTGTGTGTATCAGAGGAAGAGAAGTACATTGCAATTGTTCTAGACTATTGTTTGTTTATACACAATATTCATTGTGTATCATATTGTGTCATATTGATATTGAGCTCTCAAAATAAACATCATTCCAGCAATATCTCATAACAAAACGCATTATCTCAGAACGAAGGTGGAGAAGATCTACCAGCCCTACCCAGCTATGAGGACGTCCAGAGAAAGGTATGTGGACTGTGTATTTAAAAAATACTTACAGTAACTTACAGCTTTACAGTACAATGACATTCAATGACTTACAATTACTAATATAATTATAAAAACAACTTTCAATGGCCTGAAATAGATACAATGCAACTTTCAGTAACTTATAGTACAATAACTTAAAATTGCTTACAATAGTCAACAGTAACATTATCTGATTGTTAGGGGGTCAGGATGAAGCCCCCGCCCCCCTCTTCGACACGACATCGACATAAAATACCCCGTCAGCAGATTGCTGCTATCAAAAACTCTTCACAGCAAACAATTTCTCCTGTTTTTATAACATTTAATTACCATACGCTCAACACTGGTATCTGAAATCCCTTCATCACTAATTTGTACACTAATCAGTATGCCCGCTACTTCAGAATTGTATTGTTTATCATTGTGTCGCGTGGAGCAACAGCCATGAGAAGGTTACAACAATTTCTCACCATAGCAACCTGGCAACTCTCTATAATATAAACTTTGAACACGGTCCTCCATCACGTACAAACTAATACTGGCTCACATTCTATCAGATCTAAGTGTACTTCTTTTCATAACTTCGCACAGAGTGGGTCCGTTGACAACAACAGCAACAACCCTCGGCCTCAGCTATGGTTATCCAACGAACGAAAATAGATGAGGGGGGGGGGGGGGGGGGGGGGGGGGGGGGTGGCCAACCCTTTTGTCAATTTCTTTTCCAACTTTTGGAAAATAAATTAAAAATGGGCATGGGCATTGATTTTTTTAAAGCCTTAAAAACAGCTAAAACCTGATTTATGATTAAAAATAAACATCACCGACGGGTTCACCGTCCTTTAATTAATAAGTACAGCTATATTTCAGCTCAGTAAAGTATGGTATATCAGAAATATTTATTTTTTGACTTTTTCGAATTCGACCGGATTTTGACCAAAAATTTGTAAAGATGATCCCCATTTTGCCCATTTATTCCTCAACTTTTGGTCAAAAAGGCATGGGCATTGATGAGGTTGGCCCCTCCCAATATCATTCTTATTGATGCCAGCTCAAAAACAAATATTTTGTACGTGATCGATATTTTATAAACTTCCTGGAATCGAATGAGTTGCATTGAAGCAAATTGAAAGTTATCAATATCATGATAAACATTCTTTGTTATCAAGACCTCAAGACCCGAACAAAAGTTTGAAAGTTCGTATTGGGGGGGGGGGGGGGGGAGGGCATTAGATCACACTGTATCTTGATGACATAATCCTGGTTCAAATTAGATTACAGTTACAGAAGGCAGCGCCAGCATATTGTAATGTGATGATCTCATTCAAAACTGGTACTGGTAGTTTTCAGCACTGCCAGATAATATGCGAGAGGAGCCAGTGTTTTTAGACCAAACTCTATCGAATTTTGCTCCGCCGAAATATGAAGAAACTGTTATAGCATATGGTGAAGAGAATGTACCAAGCTATGAAGACGTAATTTGATATGGTGATGGTGATGGTGGTTATGATTGTGGTGGTGGTTATGGTGGTGGTGATGGTGGTGACTGATGAAAATAAATGAACAATCCATTTGGGGGGGGGGAGGGCATTAGATCACACTGCATTAGATCACACTGTATCTTGATGACATAATCCTGGTTCAAATTAGATTATAGTTACAGAAGGCAGCGCCAGCATGTTGTAATGTGATGATCTCATTCAAAACTGGTACTGGTACTGGCATGCTTGATGGCGTGGAGACGTGATGTAAATTACATAGATTTCGAATGAGCAGGAGAGGATACTTATAGTTGTATCATTACAAGTTTAACCCACAAGGCTAGAATGATAAATGCCATTATATGATGACAAATTTATTTTACAAATTTATTTTACAAATTTCGTGGATGAGATTGATTACGGTATCTAGCGTATCAGTACTATATAAAGCATTAGGCAATGGCAGCGTGCCAACTAAATTTAACGTGCCAATACAATTGTGTGGACCTCTTCTAGAAACGAGGTACATCCTAATTTGTAAAGTCTTATCTATCAAAAATTTAAATCTAGAAGTTCTAGAAATGTCTTGTCGACCACATGACAGTTACCACTCATAAAATGACGCCGAAGCCTACTGCCCATTTTCCAGAAAAAACAGTTAGTACATCTTACTATATATAAAGCGAGACGATATATATCCTTACCATTTTACTGACACCAGGCATCAACTTTAACACGATTTTCCGCAAAAACCGTAAAAGATATAAAACTGAAACTTTTTTGACTGGGTCAAATGTCTTATTGGCCTTCAAATCAGCATGAAAAAATAAAAAATTGGCCAAGAAATAAAAATTTTAGTGCCCAAAATTTGGACCCCCAGTGGTGTCAAAAACGCGAATTAAATAGGTAATAATTTATTTAAGTATCTTGAGTCTTGACACCACTTAAGGGTTAGACAGGTTCCTGCTAGTGGTACTAAAGGGGGTGTCTAACCCCAAAAAAACCCATTTTACCTCTAATTTCAATTTTGGGAATGGGTTTTGAGGTTTTTTTAGTTTTTTAAAGGGTTTTTTTTTATTTTTAAAATTTTGTAAAGTCTTCCTTTAAAGTTTAAATGAGCTCTTAAAAAAAAGCAATTTCTGGGTGGGTATCTTATTCTATATACCAAAAAACAGTTAGTACCACGATTTTTCAACAGTTAGTACCGCAAAAGGCGCAAAAAAACAGTTAGTACCGCAAAAAAACAGTTAGTACCGCAAAGGGGGTGGGTGTGTCTAGTGAAAAATATCCAAAACTACACTTAGTCGACGTGATGTCCGACACTTGGTACCCGATCTCTTAAATATTTGAGAAAAGTATTTAAAATAAATATTGACAGATTGATTGATATATCCGTTCAAAATTCTGACCAATATAATAATACAAAAATGGAAAAAATGTCCCCTGGCATAGTACGGGTTAACAATAAAACTTATTACTGTAGGTATAGAAAGCGAAGCTGCAGTAGATTATATAATATATAGCAGTACTTGTATATAAATGTTCACCTTTCAGTCTCCGATATTCGCTATGGGTCAAAGCCATTATTAAAGACGAAAAACCTAACTTAAAATTAGCGGGGGGGGTGTCACGTCCGTCTATGTCCGCTTGTCTCATAGAATCCAAAAAGGACAGGACATAGGCGGACATAGGCGGACATAGGCGGACATAGACGGACATAGGCGGACATAGACGGACATAGGCGGACATAGGCGGACATAGGCGGACATTAATGGACACCTAAATTGCTAAATAAAATGTTCAATTTTTGCTGTTATAGGGGGGATCATGTTTTTTGTCCGTTCGGTAGTACCCTATATTTTCAAAACGGACAAAAAATAGAGCGGACAAAAACGGACAAAAATGGACAAAAACGGACAAAAATGGAAATAACATTTAGATGCTTCCTCCTCCTACTCTTCCTCCTCCTCCCCCTGGGTCTTCCTGATCTTCCTCAGTCCTCTTCCTCCTCCCCTCCTCAGTCCTCCTCCTACTCCTCCTCCTCGTCCTCAGTCCTCCTCATCAGTCCTCAACAGTCCTCCTCCTCCCCAGTCCTCCTCCTCCTCCTGAGTCCTCCTCCTGGGTCCTCCTCCTGGGTCCTCCTCCTCCTCTTCATCCTCCTCCTCTTCCTCCTCCTCGTCCTCAGTCCTCCTCATCAGTCCTCAACAGTCCTCCTCCTCCCCAGTCCTCCTCCTCCTCCTGAGTCCTCCTCCTGGGTCCTCCTCCTGGGTCCTCCTCCTCCTCTTCATCCTCCTCCTCTTCCTCCTCAGTCCTCAGTCCTCCTCATCAGTCCTCAACAGTCCTCCTCCTCCCCAGTCCTCCTCCTCCTCCTGAGTCCTCCTCCTGGGTCCTCCTCCTCCTCTTCATCCTCCTCCTCTTCCTCCTCGGTCCTCAGTCCTCCTCCTCCTGGGTCCTCCTCCTCATCCTTCTCATCAGTCCTCCTCCTCCCCAGTCCTCTCCCAGTCCCCCTCCTTCTCCTCCTCCTATTCAGTCCTCCTCCTCCTCCTCCTCCTCAGTTCTCCTCAGTCCTCCTTCTCATTTCTCCTAAGTCCTCCTCCTGAGTCCTCCTCCTCTTCCTTCTGAGTCCTCCTCCTGAGTCCTCCTCCTCCTCCCTCTCAGTCATCCTCCTCAGTCATCCTCCTCAGCCATCCTCCTCAGCCATCCTCCTCAGTACTCCTCAGTCCTCCTCCTTCTCAGTCATCGTCAGTCCTCCTCCTCAGTCCTCCTCAGTCCTCCTCCTCCTCCTGGGTCCTCCTCCTCCTCCTCCTGGGTCCTCCTGGGTCTTCCTGATCCTCCCCAGTCCTCTTCCTCCTCCCCTCCTCAGTCCTCCTCCTACTCTTCCTCCTCGTCCTCAGTCCTCCTCATCAGTCCTCAACAGTTCTCCTCCTCCCCAGTCCTCCTCCTCCTCCTGGGGCCTTTTCCTGGGTCCTCCTCCTGGGTCCTCCTCCTCCTGGGTCCTCCTGGGTCCTCCTTCTCCTCCTCAGTCCTTCTCCTCCTGCTCCTCAGTCCTCTTCCTCCTCTTCCTCCTCCTCCTCCCTCTCAGTCATCCTCCTCAGCCATCCTCCTCAGCCATCCTCCTCAGTCCTCCTCCTTCTCAGTCCTCCTGAGTCCTCCTCCTGAGTCCTCCTCCTCCTCAGTCATTCTCCTCAGTTCTCCTCCTCCTCCTCCTAGGTCCTCCTTCTGGGTCCTCCTCCTCCTCCTCCTCCTGGGTCTTCCTGATCCTTCTCCTCCCTCTCAGTCATCCTCCTCAGTCATCCTCCTCAGTCATCCTCCTCAGCCATCCTCCTCAGCCATCCTTCTCAGCCATCCTCCTCAGTACTCTTCAGTACTCTTCAGTACTCTTCAGTCCTCAAAATGTTTGTCCGCTAATGTCCACCAATGTCTGCTAATGTCCACCAATGTCCATCCAAGTCCGCCAATGTCCGTCCGGGTCCGCCAATGTCCGTCCGAGTCCGCCAATGTCCGTCCGAGTCCGCCAATGTCCGTCCGAGTCCGCCAATGTCCGTCCGTGTCCGCCAATGTCCCAAAAAACACGTCCGTTGTCTCATAGAATCCAAAAAGGACAGGACATAGGCGGACATAGACGGACATGACACCCCCCCCATTAGCGGTTAAAACAAAATATGTCCTGGCTCAGAAGTATCTATCTAAGTTATCTGGAGACGAAGCTAATAAGAAACTTAACACTAACAGTATGCAGCAATTATCAAATGCAACTGTGATATAACTTTTATCAGAATCATGGCTAGGTCAAATTATCTCAACCAAAAATTGGTTGTCATGCAAAATTAAAGATTGTTCACGTTAATTTGAATATTGTTTTATTTCCACATAGTTAAGTGGTTTAGTGTCTCTTACTCATGTCAGATAATCATATCAGTCTCATACAGTAGAACTATGTTTCGTAGCGACTGGTCCTGTAAATCTGCAGAGAGAAATGTTTAGAATAACATTCTTTACCTCTTTCGAAACCATTGAAATGCACTCAGAAAATGTGTTTAAACCTGAGCTAAATTAAGATGTTTGCTTAGCTAAACAGTATAAAGTTCCATACATACCTAGAATCATTCTGCAGTACAGGTACAATGATGTTTCTGCAGGTGAGCAATCAAACCATCATCCATAACGTGTCCTTCAAACTCAGCTAGGAGCTCCCATCTTCCCCTCAAATCTTTAATGAGATCAGTTGTAACTTCCTGAAATACCCCTGTTAAATGGCGCTTGATCTTATTCATCTGAACGACTCTCTACAGATCTGTTAGTCAGAATATAAATAGATTCTTTAATATCCAATTAAAAAACAGTATATAAGATCATGGTACGTTAAAATAACGTGCTTTAAAACACCCGATCCAATTACTTGAACTGCCAAACTTTAACCTCAGTCTTCAAGTTCTTACATTATCAAAGAAATCAGAAGACCGAAGGATGGCCCAGCGGTTATCGCAACCATCAGTTTCCTCCTTCTCAGTAGTTGTTGGTGTCTCGGCCTCGGTACCACAGTGATGTTTAATGAGGTGAGCTATAAGGGCCTCGTCTATTTGATGTCCAATAAACTCGGCAAGCAGTTCCCATATGTCCCTCAAGTCTTGTAGTAGTTCCGTTTCGATTTTCTAAAATGATGTGACTATACATAATTAAGTTAATATATAAGATCTTAACTTACAATCGTTGTCACGAACTATTGTTGTTAATATTTAAATAAAATAAAAGAAGTTTTCTAAAATAACTGTAAAAGAATTAAAGACCCTGTCACGACGTTCCTTAAATGTTATCCTCACCTGGTTATAGAAATCAGGTAGACGTAGAACTGCCCAGCGGTTGTTGCAGCCCCCCTCAGACTCTTCTGTTGGTTCAGCAGCAGTTGGTTTGGCAGTAGTTGGTTCAGCAGTAGTTGGTTTGGCAGTAGTTGGTTTGGCAGTGTGTGTGGGCAGGACAAGTCAAGCTTAACTTTGCAATATTATCATGTTTTTCTGTATCGTCCGATAGTAGTGTATCCCACGAGAGATGGATGTCATCTTTTAGTGATTCTTCATAGCTGGAACAGATCCCCGACTTGTACATCTCAGCTACCTCTTGGTTGGTCAGTTCTCGTTTCAGGATATTAAGTTTTGTCATTTCACCTCCGAATGAGCCAGATTGCCGAAAGAATGTCTCCATATTGTAGGTTCTATGATGTTGTCCGAAGACAAGACAACCGGTTGTTGAGAATTTCCGGCCAGAGCTCCAGAGGGTGTGGTGGCAGTCCCTATCTGCACGCCATCATAATATAGTGTCTTTTTGCCGCTGCTATATGCCCAAGTAAGACAAACATGGTACCACTGTGAATGTACTTGGGTCTGGCTGTGCGGAGTGTTGCTATACATGAGATAACTATAGACAAGGTTATCAGAGAGAATTATCTCATCAGATAGTCCCTCAGTGTTGTAGTGTATCCACATTCCATTACGAGATGTGGGACTGAGTTGTTTGATCCAGGAGCAGATCGACAGCTCCTCCTCCAGGGGTGACATATCTGGGGCTATCATAATGTAGCTTGAGCGATCGTCTCCAAACTTTAGAGCAATATGAGGTTTATCACCGAGCACAGACGTCAGGAAGGGAAGCAAGAGGAGCAGGATATTGTACGCAAACATTTTGTTGGTTCTTGGCGGACGGTGGTGGTTACTTGTATCGGTCAGGAAGATTTCAGACTTGCTTCCTTGAGAATTTGCTGTCGTTATAATATTTCTTAAGATATTTTCTCTGTCCGGAATAATTTTATCATGTGATAATGTGATGTGTGAGTTACTTATAATCATTACCCTCTCACTATGACCATTGTCCACATTTACCCCCGAAATCATGTCCTTGACGTCAATAAGTGAATTTTACCATGAAAACAGTGATATTATCAACATCAAAAAAGTGCAAAGACTATTTGATGTCATCGAGTAGTTAAATCAACAATTGCAAAAAGATCATGATGAAAGCGTTCCAGATCAGCTACATTCCATGTCTTACTCTTAGTTTAAATCTATGTATCATTTTGGTAATCACGAAAGAGCATAAAATTTAAGGTTAAATTTTCCTAAAATTGTTCTAGCAATAGTCCTGGTTTGGTCCCGACCTGATTGCCGAATTTTTACCGTTACCAGGACTTCAAAAATAGTAGCTGAACAAGCAATTAGTGGGTGTTCCGTGTTGGTGCAAGCTAGATAGAGCAGGAAGCAGCATTTAGAGGTTGCTAGAAATAACAGGTTTCCAATTCCTTAATGACCTGGAAATTGTTGGATGCAGCGGAGGCAGCCGGAAAGAGCCAGAATAAAATGTTGCTGATGGTTGCTAAACTGGGCAAGAGGTAGCCTACTAGCCTAAGCTAAGGTTGCTAGAAATACAGAAGTCGGAAGAACCGAAGTAGGCGAACACAGCTGGAATTGGTGGTTTCTGCCTGCAGATGGTAGCTGGAGAGAGCAGGAAGTAGTAATTAGAGGTTGCTAGAAAAATTAAAGCAATGATGTTAAATACGTTTCGTACCCTACAAACGTACGGCGAAAACGAATACGTATTCCTCAAGGGTGAACGATGTACTTCGAAATCGAATATGGGATATATATTTTTTACATATTTTTCATTAAAACGCTTAGGAAAGCTTCTGCAAGTACAAAGTAGACATTGTTACGTAGGAACTGTGCTGATTATACGAGTTAACGTCCCACGAGTGACAAATAATTTAGTAACCGGGTAATGGTTACTCGAAAGTGATGCCTTCCTCTGATTCTCCTTGATATTTATAAACGCAGTAAACAGGTTAGCATCAGATGACTGTATTCCGAGTTTTGTATTGATGTGATGCAGATACGGGCACTTATCTACTCACAAACATGTTTCAACCTACCAGGCAATGCAATATTGTCTCCTTATTTGGATGTAAAAAACCGATACACGAGAATTCCGGCTCTATAGTTGAAGCTTCATTTTTACTTCTTGACTCTGCACGTGTCTTACCAAGATATTGTACGGCGGAATATTGTAAGTTACTATTTCTATATTACACTAATGAGTAATGTAGAAGTGTTTCACAGTGAAAAGCATAAACTGTGTTTAGAGAATGTCCACATAATTTTACACGATGAAGTGTTATTATTATTATAATTATTATCATATTGATATTTCAATGTAATTAAGTTTGTATCTTGTTTTTATAAAGTAATGTGAAACGAAATATGAAACATATCATATAATAATATGTCATTTCTATGACGTAATGATGAATATAATGTTCGAAATTTTTAAATTAGACACAATGTTCCACCCAGGGCTCCTATTCCGTGCGCGCATAATATTTTTGCTTTCAGCAAAAATAAAATCAAGAAAAATATCATGTCTCTTTATCAGGAGAGTTCGGATGTTCCAGAAAGTATAAGTTGTGGCACAAAAGCAGGGAATAAAGCATGTAGCCACAAGAACTGTAGATACTACATTATATAATACACAGATTCCACACTTACATAACACGACAAATACGTTACTTTGTCTTTTATTTTATCAATAAATTAAGAAACGTTATAATTACGTCAGCCTCCCTACAATTCGAGTCAAACAGTAATCCCACGGTAGAAACCAATTAGAATTTAGAAGCTTTATCAATTAAGAAGGGTTTGAAATTATAACATTGGTACTACTATAATAGTACTATCATGCAATCGTGTATACTACATACTACATACTACGTACTACGTACTACATACTACATACTACATACTACATACTACATACTACATACTACATACTACATAATACATACTATTATAACCGTTGTATTAATTGTGCATGATTACATGATAGTAGTACTACACGTCATCATGTAGTGCTTTATTGTAGTACTCACACATACTATATTATAGCTGTCTGCTTAAAACCAGGAACTACGAACAGTATGTTAATTGTGTAACGACTCATAAATACACACTATAGCTTTAACTTACAGAGCCGTTTCTCTGTGAGTAGACTCGACTCTACACTCTACACTCTACACTCTACACTCTACACTCTACACTCTACACTCTACACTCTACACTCTACACTCTACACTCTACACTCTACACTCTACACTCTACACTCACTGAGTTACTGCTGGGTGGTATTATAATAGGTACAGTGGTTATTGTTCTGTCTACTAAATGTAAACATGATAACAACCTCATTGCTTATCTAATAACTTGTTTTTCGATTTTAGAGCTAAGCAGTTACATTCACAATGTACACTCAGAACGTCATATTGAGAGTTCTTTCGGAAAAAAAGTCTGAGGTCATGGTTTTTAATTCTCCAAGTATGAAACACCAAGTAACGCGAACGAATTTTAAATTTAGGAAAAGCATAATCATAAAACATTCAGAAGCAGCATAAGCTATTTTAAAATCAAGTTATGCCTTTAGAACAACGAATGCAGACTACAGACCATTACTTTTGGCTCTAATTCTCAAGACTAATATTACCACTACTATTATTACTTATACTACTAAACCTGATCAATACTTGCATTAACACTATATTTACACTATATTTACACTATATTTACACTATGTTTACACTATATTTACACTATATTTACACTATATTTACACTATATTTACACTATATATTTACACTATATATTTACACTATATTTACACTATATTTACACCATATTTACACTATATTTACACTATATTTACACTATATTTACACTATATATTTACACTATATTTACACTATATTTACACTATATTTACACTTTATTTACACTTTATTTACACTATATATTTGCACTATATTTACACTATATTTACACTATATTTACACTATATTTACACTATATTTACACTATATTTACACTATATATTTGCACTATATTGACACTATATTTGCACTATATTTGCACTATATTTACACTATATTTACACTATATTTACACTATATTTACACTATATTTACACTATATTTACACTATATTTACACTATATTTACACTATATTTACACTATATTTACGAACGGACGGCCTGATTAGAGACTGACTGACCACTAACTTCAGCTTCTGTCCCCGACAAATGATCAGGAAACATTACAGGCTTCAGTAAAACGAATGGTGTCCGAGAAATCAATTCAACAGGCTGTATCTGAGAAGGAGAAAAAACTCGAGGTGAGATATTGTCAATTGATTTTAAAGCGAAAATTTGATAAAATCTACTTTAAAATTTGATTTCATAGAGTTTCATCTATGTTTTTCAACATGAAACTAATCTTACCAAAACATGCTTGCAATTTTTGCACATTCTTGCAATTTTATCAGGTAGTAATTGAAGACCCAAAAAGTAAAGAAAAGGAAGGTCCACAGGAGATGGTAAGCTTCCTTGAGATAATGCAGGAGAACAATGCGTACGAGAACGCGTGTATCGTCGTGGGTATGCCAGCTTTTCATATTTTATCTGAATTCTCATTGGAAACCTTAAATGTCAGATGAAGATTCGTTTGATGTGTCACATGATGCACGTATGTTTTATGCTACACCTTGTTATTAAAAGTTCTGATATTTTAAAGATGTCATCAAATAAATGATGGTTAAATTCTAACTGGATGGTTTTCCTTAGGTGCTTTTGGTGCTGCCGCTAACGGTGCAACCATGCCAGTCTTCGCAGTCCTCTTCGCGGAAGTTATTCAGGTTAACATTATCTTTTTACATTTCTTAATTTCTACTGTTTGTTAAACGTTTATTCTAGATTATAGATATTATCAGTTTCCCCTTGGCCGAGTTATCGCACCGGGTCTGGATCTAATTAGTCTAGTGAATCAAGCCAGATTGAATAATCGATCATTGAATTTACCTGCAACGTAGATTGAAAGAAGTGCGACTACACCCCACGCTATGATATTCTAATGGATGTTACGCTTTATATTAAAATATTAGCGACAAGATAAACACTATTTTTGGACGTGAGGAGAGTTAGTACTCGGAGTCCTCACTCTCGGAGTCCTGGACTCCTCAAACTACATTATATTAGTATTTAAACTATGGGGTACATTATATCCTAACATTTAACCTCTCAGGCCCTGGCTTTAGTGTTGCCGGATCCACTTGACCCGGACAAAGAACCTGACTACAGCAAAACCAACGAGTGGTCTTTATTCTTTGTAATTGTCGGCCTTGTCGCTGGTCTTGCCAACTTTTTACAGGTATGTAGGATTTTGTATGTACTATCTCAGTTTCAAATCTTTTGATTACAGTTTAAAGGAATATGTTCAAGTTCTTTATGTAACTTCTGTGTTTTCAGATAAGTTCGGCAACAAAAATAAAACAAATTATTACGTTTCTGAATCTGGAAATTATCGTTAATATGACAACCTTAACCCTTATGAATGTGATTCTAAAACTGTGCACCATTATTCAGATTCATTTCATGAGCCTCAGTGGTTTAAGCTTCACAACGAGAATGCGACGGAAAGCTTTCAAAGCTCTGCTCCGAAAGGTAGGTTCCTTTGTGAAAACCTTTTTCACGGCGGAAGAACTTGACACGTGCTATTTTGAAATACCCGAGAAATTAGAAAATTCTCAAAATTTAAATAAGTTTAATCAAAGTATCGTGCGGTTATAATAAAAAAGCATCCAATTCCCTTGAATCAAATTTGAAGTTTTGTGCGGATATGATATAAACGCCTCTATTTTCCAGAACATGGGCTTCTTTGACCTACCAGAGAACTCGATTGGAGCACTTACTACTCGCTTATCAGAAGATGCGGCTGCTATCAAAGGGGCTACTGGTTTGTTTTCTAGTTAATACATTCAGCTAGTTACCAGGCTTGTTGCTTATAAACAAGCTTTTATTTAGATGAATTGCGGTTTACGGTTTATACCAGGAGAAATCGGGTCCTGTTCTGCACCGGATCGTTTTGGTCGGGCACGGAAAAGCCTGATCTGGTCAGTGGTCGGCTAGTTCAAATTCTTTAAATTTCCCTCAGGAGTTAGGATTGGTACGATATTACAAAACTTAGTTGGATTGGGAGTTGGTATTGGGATAGCCTTCTCTGCAAGTTGGCGTCTTTCTTTGCTCACTCTCGCTTGCATACCTTTCGTAGCTGCTGCAGGTAATAATTGTATATCATCTTCATTATTGTAAAGTCATTTATCATTCATCCCAGGGAAATTTTCCCAACAAATGGATAACAAAAGGCACTGACCCTGGCCCCTCCCCTCCACATTACTTTGTTTTTCCAGGGAGTGTCCAAATGATGCAACTGGCTGGAACTATGAAAACCATGACAAGGCTTTACGAACAAGCTGGCCAAGTTGCTGCTGAAGCTGTCGAAAACATGAGGACTGTTTCTTCGCTGTGTATCGAGCGACTGTTCTTAAAGAAATACGCTGCCTCCCTTAAACAACCTTCCCAGTAAGTTTGGATAACTTAAATTCTATTTCATGTCAGTTCTGTATAATGTTACTTTTCAAAAAGAAGATATTTCATACATTCCGATTGCCAAATAATAAGAATTGCAAATCTCAGGAAGTTTAAGAAGCAAGCCCATTTGACAGGAATATCCATGGGGCTGGCTGAAGCGGTCATATTTTTCACCTATGCTGCTGTATTTACGTATGGCAACTATCTCATGAATCTACCAGAGGGACACAGTGGTAAACTGACTTTTACTCAGCTCATGAAGTAAGCCTTATGTTCATAATTAGGTCTGTTCAATTAACATGCATGTATTTATTGTATTTCTGTTTTTTTTAATTAAATACTTTTCAAATTTTACAGTGATATGATGTTGGGAGTATAAAGGTATAAGGTAGATAGAGAACAAAAAAATATATATGGGGAGCAAAGAGATAATTAGGCTAGACTGTTCTTTCACTATCCAATAAACATTTCCATAGATGCTTAGTGACCTCAGATTTGAAAAGACTAGTAGACACAATCTGTCACAATTCTGACTTAACTTAGGTAAAATTGATGACACAATAGACAGACTGTCGGCCAAATTGCAAGTGAACTGTCCTATTCAAGTATGAGTCTGATACACTTTAAACAAAATGCCGTGAATAATGGAAAATACTTCTTACAGGGTATTTTCTGGGATAGTCTTCTCAGCCATGACAATTGGTCAGACAATGTCATTGTTACCGGACTACGGAAAGGCGAAAGCAAGTGCTTTCAAGCTTTTCAAACTCATAAGAGAACCTCCCATAATCGACGCCTACACCGATAAAGGAAAGAAGGTGAGAAGTTTATTAGACTTTGGTTGAATCTGAAAAGTATGTATTCAGGTATTCAGGGGAACCTTCGAGATGTTCTAGTAGTTCTAGATGTTCTAGATGTTCTAGATGTTCTAGATGTTCTAGATGTTCTAGATGTTCTTTTAACGGATTATGATGTAAACAATAAATTAGTCCATTGGAGAATTCAGAATGGAGATGCTCCCCTTACGAGGGGCTTTCAATAAATATTTGTGGCAAATTTATGGCATGCTTGCCAATGATATTAGAACGTAAAGTAACCCATCTTGGGATGTTTTAGGCTTAGCTTTTACTAAAATTGTGGCATAGCTTGCTCCTATTTGTGACACCTTCATAACAACTACTGTTACTTACTTGGGTTACTTGGGTTGGGATCCGAGCTAGAGTGCTACCAGGCCAAGAATGTCTTGCATCTCCACCGCCATGTAGTAGCGTGTCAGAGACACGTGCCACCGGCCCACTCCAGCATTGAGTTCCTGTTCTGTCCAGTGTACCCAGGTGTTGGTGGAGTGTCAGGGAATTCATTGAGGAAAGCATCAAGAGCGGGTTTGAAAGTGGTCAAGGTCAGGAGGGACTTGATGGCGGGAGGGACCACGTTGTACAGTGCAGAGGCTCTAGAGGCAAAGGAGTTGAACCTCAGGTTATTGACACTTGTGTACTTGGAGGACCCTAGTGGTCGTATACACGTAGTTCCGTATCGTGAGGTCTCGCGGAAGTTGATGTTCGTGCTGTTTGGAGCGAGATTGTTATAGATCTTCCAAACTAGGATGATAGTGTATCTCTCACGCCGCCTTTGAAGGGAGTACATAGACAGGCGACGGAGGCGTTCCCAGTAGTTGAGATTTCCAAGACCCTGGATTTTAGCAGTGAAGGATCGTTGAACTGCTTCGAGTTTAATAATTTCGCACTGCATGTGAGGAGACCACAGAGGACAGCAGTATTCAAGATGAGATCGTACGTAGGACTTGTACAGGAGCATCATGGTCGCTACATCCCTGGAGATGAAGGTGCGTAGCACCCAACTAGCCATGTTTCTGGCTTTGGCAGACTTCATCGCTATGTGAGTGCGCCAGTTGAGGTCTGGGTCGATATAGACACCCAGGTCCTTCACGTGGTCAGAGCCCTTAAGAGTCTCTCCAGATGGTAAGATGTAGGGCTGCTTCAAGTCCGGTAGTTTGCCGTGTTGTAGAAGCTGGAACTTTTCCTCGTTAAGCTCCATGTTGTTAGCATCAGCCCAATTCACAACCGAGAGAAGATCTTCTTGGAGAAGGATGCGATCGATATGGGAAGATATATCTTTGTGGAGCTTCGAGTCATCTGCAAACACTGTAATAATTGTATACCAAAAATATACACTGAATCAATCTAAAATGTTCAGATATACAGCAGGGTGTCATAATTATTGGCGCGTAGACAATTTTGCGTAAAATTTTAGCTTACCCAAGCTTTTAGAAACGATCATTACTTGACTTCTGAGGGTCAGTTTCCTATGGAGTCTTGATCATCCGAGAGATAACCCTTCATACTACAGTTCAGTTTAAAAACGAAGTCCGAAAGAAGTTAAATTACGTCGATAATCACGACGAAAGAGAAAAATTTGGATTATTGGACTTGAAGCCTTCGGCTGCTTCCCCTGAATTCCGGGATGAGTCCGCCTGATATTTTATTGCGTCAGTTAGAGGAGAAAGAGAGCTTTGATAAAATCTATAGTTTTCTATATGTTTCGCTATCGCCTGAAGAGCTGTGCACTTTAGTCTAAAGAATAATTTCAGAAAAATTTCACCGAAAAAAAAATACACAAAAATCCCTTATTACTCCTTCGTAAATCTAACCAAGTATGGAATTGACCCTTTGAATAACGGCCTAAATTACGGGTTTTGAGGTACATCAACACAAAATTCTGAAATTAAGAAAAATTTCAGACGATTTTCTACAGACCAGTTTTCGAATTTTGTAATTTAGATATTCAGAATTAGTAAAGTTATGACCCGTCGAAAAATATTGATTCCATCATAAATTTCAAACACGCCAATAATTGTGACACCCTGCTGTTTATTTATTTATGGCATGCTTGGCGCTTGCCAATGATATTAGATCGTAAAGTAACCCATCTTGGGATGTTTTAGCTTTTACTAAAATTGTGGCACAGCTTGCTCCTATTTGTGACACCTTCATAACAACTACTGTAATAATTTTATACCAAAAATATACACTGAATCAATCTAAAATGTTCAGATATACAGCAGGGTGTCATAATTATTGGCGCGTAGACAATTTTGCGTAAAATTTTAGCTTACCCAAGCTTTTAGAAACGATCATTACTTGACTTCTGAGGGTCAGTTTCCTATGGAGTCTTGATCATTCGAGAGATAACCCTTCATACTACAGTTCAGTTTAAAAACGAAGTCCGAAAGAAGTTAAATTACGTCGATAATCACGACGAAAGAGAAAAATTTGGATTATTGGACTTGAAGCCTTCGGCTGCTTCCCCTGAATTCCGGGATGAGTCCGCCTGATATTTTATTGCGTCAGTTAGAGGAGAAAGAGAGCTTTTATAAAATCTATAGTTTTCTATATGTTTCGCTATCGCCTGAAGAGCTGTGCACTTTAGTCTAAAGAATAATTTCAGAAAAATTTCACCGAAAAAAAAATTACACAAAAATCCCTTATTACTCCTTCGTAAATCTAACCAAGTATGGAATTGACCCTTTGAATAACGGCCTAAATTACGGGTTTTGAGGTACATCAACACAAAATTCTGAAATTAAGAAAAATTTCAGACGATTTTCTACAGACCAGTTTTCGAATTTTGTAATTTAGATATTCAGAATTAGTAAAGTTATGACCCGTCGAAAAATATTGATTCCATCATAAATTTCAAACACGCCAATAATTGTGACACCCTGCTGTTTATTTATTTATGGCATGCTTGGCGCTTGCCAATGATATTAGATCGTAAAGTAACCCATCTTGGGATGTTTTAGCTTTTACTAAAATTGTGGCACAGCTTGCTCCTATTTGTGACACCTTCATAACAACTACTGTAATAATTTTATACCAAAAATATACACTGAATCAATCTAAAACGTTCAGATATAGATGGGGGCAAGCGTGCCACAAATTGTGGCTAGAAATGGGCCCGTCTGCCTCAAATGTGGTACATATTTTGAGAGCACGTTTCCTTGATTTTTGTAGGGGATTTGTAGGGGATTTGACGCTTGTAGGGGATTTATGTTCCGGGGTATTTGGAACAGGTTTAGGGATTTAAATAGTTAGTACCTGTCCCAAACCATCAGAAAAATCAAGTTTTGACCTCCCAACCCACTCAGGCCACTCCCAGGGGCCACGCCCATCCCAAAATAGCTGAAATCCAGGTAAAATCAAGATCGAAAATCTTTACCCCTGTAGGGGATTTATGTTCCGGGGTATTTGGAACAGGTTTAGGGGTTTAAATAGTTAGTACCTGTCCCAAACCATCAGAAAAATCAAGTTTCGACCTCCCAACCCACTCAGGCCACTCCCAGGGGCCACGCCCATCCCAAAATAGCTGAAATCCAGGTAAAATCAAGATCGAAAATCTTTACCCCTGTAGGGGATTTATGTTCCGGGGTATTTGGAACAGGTTTAGGGGTTTAAATAGATAGTACCTGTCCCAAACCATCAGAAAAATCAAGTTTTGACCTCCCAACCCACTCAGGCCACTCCCAGGGGCCACGCCCATCCCAAAATAGCTGAAATCCAGGTAAAATCAAGATCGAAAATCTTTACCCCTGTAGGGGATTTATGTTCCGGGGTATTTGGAACAGGTTTAGGGGTTTAAATAGTTAGTACCTGTCCCAAACCATCAGAAAAATCAAGTTTTGACCTCCCAACCCACTCAGGCCACTCCCAGGGGCCACGCCCATCCCAAAATAGCTGAAATCCAGGTAAAATCAAGATCAAAAATCTTTACCCCTGTAGGGGATTTATGTTCCAGGGTATTTGGAACATGTTTAGGTGGTTTAATAGGTAGTACCTGGCTCAAACAATCATAAAAACCAAGTTTCGACCTCTTGACCCACTCAGGCCAATCCCAGGAACAATGCGCAACTATTTGTAGGGGATTTGAAAACCGTGTTAAATCCCCTACAAATCCAGACTGAGAATCTTTACCCCTGTAGGGGATTTATGTTCCGGGGTATTTGGAACAGGTTTAAGGGTTTAAATAGTTAGTACCTGTCCCAAACCATCAGAAAAATCAAGTTTCGACCTCCCAACCCACTCAGGCCACTCCCAGGGGCCACGCCAATCCCAAAATAGCTGAAATCCAGGTAAAATCAAGATCGAAAATCTTTTCCCCTGTAGGGGATCTATGTTCCGGGGTATTTGGAACAGGTTTAGGGGTTTAAATAGATAGTACCTGTCCCAAACCATCAGAAAAATCAAGTTTTGACCTCCCAACCCACTCAGGCCACTCCCAGGGGCCACGCCCATCCCAAAATAGCTGAAATCCAGGTAAAATCAAGATCGAAAATCTTTACCCCTGTAGGGGATTTATGTTCCAGGGTATTTGGAACAGTTTTAGGGGTTTAAATAGTTAGTACCTGTCCCAAACCATCAGAAAAATCAAGTTTTGACCTCCCAACCCACTCAGGCCACTCCCAGGGGCCACGCCCATCCCAAAATAGCTGAAATCCAGGTAAAATCAAGATCGAAAATCTTTACCCCTGTAGGGGATTTATGTTCCAGGGTATTTGGAACATGTTTAGGTGGTTTAATAGGTAGTACCTGGATCAAACAATCATAAAAACCAAGTTTCGACCTCTTGACCCACTCAGGCCACTCCCAGGAACAATGCGCAACTATTTGTAGGGGATTTGAAAACCGTGTCAAATCCCCTACAAATCCAGACTGAGAATCTTTACCCCTGTAGGGGATTTATGTTCCGGGATATTTGGAACAGGTTTAGGGGTTTAAATAGTTAGTACCTGTCCCAAACCACCAGAAAAATCAAGTTTCGACCTCCCAACCCACTCAGGCCACTCCCAGGGGCCACGCCCATCCCAAAATATCTGAAAAGCCCATAAAACCCAGACTGAGAATCTTTACCACCGTATGCGATTTGTGTTCCGGGGTATTCTTTTTGGTATGACTTACTATCACCACTCATTCAAGGAATATGTTAAATCAAATAATATTCATGCTAATTTTTTTCGAATGAAGGTTCATTATCGCATTTATTTGATAGTTTTGATTATCAGATCAAGCCAAACTTTATGGAATTGTATTTGGCCATTCAAATTACGTTCGATCTGAAAAAATGAGAGTTGTAGCTTCTCATTTGACCGAGATACGAGGCATAACGAGTTTATTAATTACGTGTGATCAGGTGATTGGATTACCTGTTCAAGTGATTAGGCGACCCCGTTAAATTGCAAGGGAACCCAATTAAGGTGTCCTATCACATAATCACCCAATCAATTTTGTTAACGAGATAGGAGTGTTATAAAGTTGTTGTACTCTATAAGTGTATATTCACCTACAAGCATAACTGCTTGGCGTGATGAGGTACATCTTTGATTGGTCGAAGGTCTTTCAACAACACAGCATCATCACTTTCATAGTAGTCCCCGGCTTATGACGGGTTCATAGCGGTATTAAACATGTTTTTCTGGGCCCAAACATTCTACGCTCCTACTATGCTATTACTGGTCTCTTGACTAACTCCCAATCATCTGTCCATATGGTATTGTTTCTTGACAAATAGATGGTATACGATGCCCTCAGGCTGATCTCAGCGATCTTCATGCAGGCCTTCTTCTTCTCTTTGTTGTTTACGTTCAGGTGGTTCATAAAGGTTGGGAGGCTATAGTTGTAAATGCCTCGAGCTCCCACTTCTACTGTCTGGAGCTTGCAAGCCCATCCATTGGCTTCTATCTCTTCTGTCAGCTGCTGATATCTCTTCATCTTTCGCTTCTCTTGATCAGCAAAGTTCTGCTCATTTCCACAAGTCAGCTCCATTAGATAAACCTTCTTTGCTTTATCTGAATAGATCACTACATCAGGTCTTAGTGGTGTAGCTGCAATGTGCTGCGGGAAGTTCCTCTGTCTCTCATCCTCATCAAATATTATCTTCCAGTCGTTGGCATCTGAAAAGAAATATCTTTGGGTCTTATGATGAGTTGGGTCAGCTAAGGTAACCTTCTCGCGCTTATTGCCTGCCTTGTGAAAGACCGACGGTGCCCTCTTCGATTCCTTGGCGATGTCGGAATTAAACTCTTCAATCTGTGATGAAACGGTCTTCATAATTTCACGTAGGACCTGATCATGGCGCCAGTTGAAACGTCCCTGTCTTAGTGCAACCTTGCAGAACGTCAGGATATGATTGAGTGTCCCTTGTTTGCTGCAGAGTTTACAGTTTCCTGAAACGGCTTTATTCCAAAGCTTTAGGTTGCTAGGTGTTGACGCAGTGTCATGAATAGCATTGACATGAAACTTTAACAGTTCCGGACTAAGTTGATAGATCAAGTTATTCCACGTGGTGTCAAATGTCATTGTATTTTCCCATGTGAGAAAGAGGTTTTGCCGCTTTTTGTCAAAAAGTGAACAAATAAGTGTCTCTTCATCAAAGGTCCTCACCATGTTGGTAAGCAGTTTCCTCTCTGATGTGTCCTCATATCTTGTCCCATACCCGAGGCCAGTTGTACCAACTGCAGGTTTTCCAACTAACTCTTGGAAGTAAAGTTGGCGCTGACGGTCTTTCAGCTCTTTGGGATAAGACCACATCTTCTGTGTGTCTGCAATAGCCTTATGGTTACAGTACACTTTTTTGATGTAGGGGTCACTTGAGTTACAAAGTTGGTGTCCCTTAATAAGTTGGATGACTTTGTACTCAGTGCAGATGTTTTTCAGCTGCAATCCTTTCTGGTCTCTACTCCTGTAGAGGACGGTGGTGGTACAAGGATGCGCAATCCCTAGCCACTTCTTAAGGTATCTGTTACACAGTGCCTCAAGCTCTCTCACAAATGTGATGGGTAGGTTATAAACAGTAAACCCCCATGACATCTTACTAATGATGAGGTGGTTATACACCCACGCCTTCATTGGACCGGTGATTTCATCAGTAGACGTTGTTTCCAAAAGGTCCTCTAACTTCTTCTTGATCATGGACCGAATTTCCTTTACCTCAAGATCTACATACATGTACATTCCTAGGAACTTCATTGGTGCTTGGATAATGGACGGCACCTGTTGTTCGCTTAGTAAAAACTCTGCATCATAAAATGCTTGATAACTTCGTCATTTCAAATCCGTTTGGCCTCAATTTTTTAGATCAGATGCACCAATTAACTATCTACAGTAATCTGAAATAAATGGGCGTCTAGCATGTCCGGAAAGAACAATATAGGTGATTTAATATTATATGCATATGGACGTAATAGTTACAGCATGCCATCTGCAAATTTACAGGTCCATAATATGAAACACGGTGGTGGTATAAACTATAAAACACAACGTATGTAACGTTACTTTTGCCCCACCCCCCCCCCCCCCCCCCCTGTAACTTTTCTGGGTTAGGCGTGGCCCCTGGGAGCGGCCTGAGTGGGTCAAGATGTTGAAACTCGGTTTTTCTGATGGTTTGGGTCAGGTACTACCCATTTTTACATAAAAACATGTTCCAAATACCCTGGAACATAAATCCCCTACTGGGGTAAAGATTTTCAATCTTGATTTTACCTGGATTTCAGCTATTTTGGGATGGGCGTGGCCCCTGGGAGTGGCCTGAGTAGGTTGGGAGGTCAAAACTTGATTTTTCTGATGGTTTGGGACAGGTACTAACTATTTAAAACCCTAAACTTGTTCCAAATACCCCGGAACATAAATCCCCTACAGGGTTAAGATTTTCGATCTTTATTTTACCTGGATTTTAGCTATTTTGGGATGGGCGTGGCCCCTGGGAGTGGCCTGAGTGGGTTGGGAGGTCGAAACTTGATTTTTCTGATGGTTTGGGACAGGTACTAACTATTTAAACCCATAAACCTGTTCCAAATACCCCGGAACATAAATCCCCTACAGGGGTAAAGATTTTCAATCTTGATTTTACCTGGATTTCAGCTATTTTGGGATGGGCGTGGCCCCTGGGAGTGGCCTGAGTGGGTTGGGAAGTCGAAACTTGATTTTTCTGATGGTTTGGGACAGGTACTACCCATTTTTACACAAAAACATGTTCCAAATACCCCGGAACATAAATCTCCTACAGGAGTAAAGATTATCAATCTTGATTTGTCCTGGATTTAAGTTGTTTTGGGATGGGCGTGGCCCCTGGGAGCGGCCTGAGTAGGTTGGGAAGTCGAAACTTGATTTTTCTGATGGTTTGGGACAGGTACTACCCATTTTTACACAAAAACATGTTCCAAATACCCCGGAACATAAATCTCCTACAGGAGTAAAGATTATCAATCTTGATTTGTCCTGGATTTAAGTTGTTTTGGGATGGGCGTGGCCCCTGGGAGCGGCCTGAGTAGGTTGGGAGGTCGAAACTTGATTTTTCTGATGGTTTGGGACAGGTACTAACTATTTAAACCCCTAAACCTGTTCCAAATACCCCGGAACATAAATCCCCTACAGGGGTAAAGATTTTCGATCTTGATTTTACCTGGATTTCAGCTATTTTGGGATTGGCGTGGCCCCTGGGAGTGGCCTGAGTGGGTTGGTGAGTGGCCTGAGTGGGTTGGGAGGTCGAAACTAGATTTTTCTGATGGTTTGGGACAGGTACTAACTATTTAAACCCATAAACCTGTTCCAAATACCCCGGAACATAAATCCCCTACAGGGGTAAAGATTCTCAGTCTGGATTTGTAGGGGATTTGACACGGTTTTCAAATCCCCTACAAATAGTTGCGCATTGTTCCTTGGAGTGGCCTGAGTAGGTTGGGAGGTCGAAACTTGATTTTTCTGATGGTTTGGGACAGGTAATAACTATTTAACCAACTAAACTTGTTCCAAATACCCCGGAACATAAATCCCCTACAGGGGTAAAGATTTTCAATCTTGATTTTACCTGGATTTCAGCTATTTTGGGATGGGCGTGGCCCCTGGGAGTGGCCTGAGTGGGTTGGGAAGTCGAATCTTGATTTTTCTGATGGTTTGGGACAGGTACTACCCATTTTTACACAAAAACATGTTCCAAATACCCCGGAACATAAATCCCCTACAGGGGTTAAGATTTTCAATATTGATTTGTCCTGGATTTAAGTTGTTTTGGGATGGGCGTGGCCCCTGGGAGCGGCCTGAGTAGGTTGGGAGGTCGAAATTTGATTTTTCTGATGGTTTGGGACAGGTACTAACTATTTAAAACCCTAAACCTGTTCCAAATACCCCGGAACATAAATCCCCTACAGGGGTAAAGATTTTCAATATTGATTTGTCCTGGATTTAAGTTGTTTTGGGATGGGCGTGGCCCCTGGGAGCGGCCTGAGTAGGTTGGGAGGTCGAAACTTGATTTTTCTGATGGTTTGGGACAGGTACTAACTATTTAAAACCCTAAACCTGTTCCAAATACCCCGGAAGATAAATCCCCTGCAGGGGTAAAGATTTTCAATCTTGATTTTACCTGGATTTCAGCTATTTTAGGATGGGCGTGGCCCCTGGGAGTGGCCTGAGTAGGTTGGGAGGTCAAAACTTGATTTTTCTGATGGTTTGGGACAGGTACTAACTATTTAAAACCCTAAACATGTTCCAAATACCCCGGAACATAAATCCTCTACAGGGGTAAAGATTTTCGATCTTTATTTTACCTGGATTTCAGCTATTTTGGGATGGGCGTGGCCCCTGGGAGTGGCCTGAGTAGATTGGGAGGTCAAAACTTGATTTTTCTGATGGTTTGGGACAGGTACTAACTATTTAAAACCCTAAACTTGTTCCAAATACCCCGGAACATAAATCCCCTACAGGGGTAAAGATTTTCGATCTTTATTTTACCTGGATTTTAGCTATTTTGGGATGGGCGTGGCCCCTGGGAGTGGCCTGAGTGGGTTGGGAGGTCGAAACTTGATTTTTCTGATGGTTTGGGACAGGTACTAACTATTTAAACCCATAAACCTGTTCCAAATACCCCGGAACATAAATCCCCTACAGGGGTAAAGATTTTCAATCTTGATTTTACCTGGATTTCAGCTATTTTGGGATGGGCGTGGCCCCTGGGAGTGGCCTGAGTGGGTTGGGAAGTCGAAACTTGATTTTTCTGATGGTTTGGGACAGGTACTACCCATTTTTACACAAAAACATGTTCCAAATACCCCGGAACATAAATCTCCTACAGGGGTAAAGATTATCAATCTTGATTTGTCCTGGATTTAAGTTGTTTTGGGATGGGCGTGGCCCCTGGGAGCGGCCTGAGTAGGTTGGGAGGTCGAAACTTGATTTTTCTGATGGTTTGGGACAGGTACTAACTATTTAAACCCATAAACCTGTTCCAAATACCCCGGAACATAAATCCCCTACAGGGGTAAAGATTTTCGATCTTGATTTTACCTGGATTTCAGCTATTTTGGGATTGGCGTGGCCCCTGGGAGTGGCCTGAGTGGGTTGGTGAGTGGCCTGAGTGGGTTGGGAGGTCGAAACTTGATTTTTCTGATGGTTTGGGACAGGTACTAACTATTTAAACCCATAAACCTGTTCCAAATACCCTGGAACATAAATCCCCTACAGGGGTAAAGATTCTCAGTCTGGATTTGTAGGGGATTTGACACGGTTTTCAAATCCCCTACAAATAGTTGCGCATTGTTCCTTGGAGTGGCCTGAGTAGGTTGGGAGGTCGAAACTTGATTTTTCTGATGGTTTGGGACAGGTAATAACTATTTAACCACCTAAACTTGTTCCAAATACCCCGGAACATAAATCCCCTACAGGGGTAAAGATTTTCAATCTTGATTTTACCTGGATTTCAGCTATTTTGGGATGGGCGTGGCCCCTGGGAGTAGCCTGAGTGGGTTGGGAAGTCGAAACTTGATTTTTCTGATGGTTTGGGACAGGTACTACCCATTTTTACACAAAAACATGTTCCAAATACCCCGGAACATAAATCCCCTACAGGGGTAAAGATTTTCAATATTGATTTGTCCTGGATTTAAGTTGTTTTGGGATGGGCGTGCCCCTGGGAGCGGCCTGAGTAAGTTGGGAGGTCGAAATTTGATTTTTCTGATGGTTTGGGACAGGTACTAACTATTTAAAACCCTAAACCTGTTCCAAATACCCCGGAAAATAAATCCCCTACAGGGGTAAAGATTTTCAATATTGATTTGTCCTGGATTTAAGTTGTTTTGGGATGGGCGTGGCCCCTGGGAGCGGCCTGAGTAGGTTGGGAGGTCGAAACTTGATTTTTCTGATGGTTTGGGACAGGTACTAACTATTTAAAACCCTAAACCTGTTTCAAATACCCCGGAACATAAATCCCCTACAGGGGTAAAGATTTTCAATCTTGATTTTACCTGGATTTCAGCTATTTTAGGATGGGCGTGGCCCCTGGGAGTGGCCTGAGTAGGTTGGGAGGTCGAAACTTGATTTTTCTGATGGTTTGGGACAGGTACTAACTATTTAAAACCCTAAACATGTTCCAAATACCCCGGAACATTTAAAATCCTCTACAGGGGTAAAGATTTTCGATCTTTATTTTACCTGGATTTCAGCTATTTTGGGATGGGCGTGGCCCCTGGGTGTGGCCTGAGTGGGTTGGGAGGTCGAAACTTGATTTTTCTGATGGTTTGGTACAGGTAATAACTATTTAACCACCTAAACATGTTCCAAATACCCCGGAACATAAATCCCCTACAGGGGTAAAGATTCTCAGTCTGGATTTGTAGGGGATTTGACACGGCTTCCAAATCCCCCACAAATAGTTGCGCATTGTTCCTGGGAGTTGCCTGAGTGGGTCAAGAGGTCGAAACTTGGTTTTTATGAATGTTTGGGTCAGGTTCTTCATATCTAATCACCAAATCATGTTCCAAATACCACGGAACTTAAATCCCCTATAGGGGTAAAGATTCTCAGTCTGTATTTTAGGGGACTTCAGCTATTTTGGGATGGGCGGCCTGAGTGGGGTTGGATGTGTTATTTAGTTATCGGTTATATTTATATCTTATTGTGTCTAAATACGAGCAGTTTAGTGAGACCTCTAAAATCTTATCCTCGTAAATGCTACAATTATAAATATTGTAACGTACGTGCGACGCGCAAAATCCCCTACAAAATCCCCTACATAATTCAGGGAAACGTCTTCTGCATATTTTGAGAATACATCCCTCACTGTACTAACTCGTAGTAGCGCGCGGTCTTTTCAGTCTTGATAAACATGGCGCTGAGAAGATGCATGCAATAACTGTATAATATAATATATATATATATATATTATATATCAACATGCACGCAGCGCGCGCGTTAAATTATACATCGGTCACGTACGCTATATAATACTCCGCTAGCCATCCGCTAGGTATAAATGCAGCATTTTAGCGCGTCTCCGCTACATGGCTAGGCGCACGCCAGTCGCCATCTTCCGCTAGTTTCCGATATATATCCGCTATAATCCGATAGCTGACCGCTGGCTTTTCCGTAACTTAAATCCGGCTATACGGACCTGTGGTACATAACAACAATCTTCAGACTAATTGTTTTACGAGCTGTTGTTTAAGTTTTTCGTCAATTATATTCCGAATTCAAAATCTGTTTTGGTTTATTTGTTCAAACAAGCTTTAACCTAACACCCCTGTGTATCATCGTTATAATAATTACCGTATTTCAGCCTGAAGTTAAAGGACTTCTCCGGTTCGACAACGTCAAATTCGACTACCCCTCACGACCTGACCTGCCTGTTCTGAAAGGTATAAATTCGATGAATATTCTGAATATTTTATTTATTGCAATTATAATAGAGAGTGGCTAAAAGTTAGTGTGCGAACTTTTTCAGTCCGTTCACAGTTCGCCTATGATTATAGGCGTACCACTGCATATCGTATTTTTTCAGGTCTCTCGTTCAAGGTGGACAAAGGCAAGACAATCGCCTTGGTCGGGCAAAGTGGCTGTGGAAAATCCACCTCAGTGCAACTTTCAGAACGGTTCTATGATGTCCTCGACGGCAATGTGGTTAGTTACAGTGGATATCACACCTTAGTAAATTAAATATCTAGAGCGGAATCACATAAAATTTTGGTGATATTTTATAATTGGCGAAAATACCGAATTCGGCGAAATTAGGCTTGGGTTAGCAGATAAGTATACTTAAGAAACGGTAGCAAAGCTCGTATTTCATGTTGGCTGTACGATCACCATTAAATATTGTCCATTTCTGTGGATGGCATTTTAAAGCTGGGCAGTTAATCCGGCGCTTCTGGTGACCCGGTTAATGAGTTAAATGCGGTGAATAGAAACAATAAACTGAAACAAATCCGCACTTGGAAGTAACCTTTGCGCTCGTGAACACAACCATATTTTCATTACCATGTCACTCGATTTAGTAATAGCTTGATTTTGTTAAAATGATCTGACACAGGGACTTGATAGGGTAATTTTAACCGTCTAGTGCTAAGCTTGGCTCATATTTCAAGGTTATTTCAAGGTTATTTCGAGGAAAACAATGGAATTATAAACTTGATTTTTTCATAATAAACAATTTCCACTCTCAGACGATCGATGACATTGACATCAGAGAGATTAACGTAGCGCATCTGAGACAACAGATGGGGCTTGTTTCTCAGGAACCTATCTTGTTCGACTACTCCATTGAGGGTCAGTACAGTTTGTAGTTGAACATATCCGTTGAAATCACAGGTCAATGAGCAGGATTACATTATGAAGATGGGTGAGTTCATTGCCACATATCTTTCATTTACGTAACAAAATTGCTAGCTGTTAACTGAGGTTTTTTCAGAGAACATAAAGTACGGAGCTCTCTTCAGAACGGTGACAGAGGATGAAGTCCGGAGAGCTGCTATCGCTGCTAACATCAACAACTTCATCCTGTCTCTTCCTGATGTGAATCACACAGAATTACTCTTGTATTCATAGTACTAGTATTCATAGTATTAGTTGGTGTCTGTGTTTTTAGTACTTGGGTATTTGAATCAAATTAAATCTAAACTTTAAATTTAATATTCCAACTCACTGTTCACCATATCAGGGGTATAATACACGTGTCGGTGAAAAGGGAACGCAACTCTCAGGAGGACAGAAGCAGAGAATAGCCATTGCTCGGGCTTTAGTTAGGAACCCCAAGATATTGCTCCTAGACGAGGCAACCAGTGCACTAGATAACGAGAGCGAGAAGGTAAGATGATGATCAAGTGATTTTCTGATAAAACATGCTGCGGAATTGTTACAGTTTTATCTAATATAAAAAAGAAGAAATAAAGAAGCACTATTTTCAAATTGAGCAGATCTACAGCTCCTAAATTAGTATCACAATGTTTGTATTGAGAACAAGTCTGTAGCCCTGATTATCCCCAGGTCGTACAAGAAGCTCTGGACAGAGCACGTGAAGGCAGAACATGTCTGGTGATTGCCCACAGACTCTCAACCATCCAGACAGCAGATCTCATCTGTGTCATCCAAGAGGGTTCAGTTGTGGAGAGTGGGACTCATGCGGAACTGATAGCCATGAGGGGGGTTTACTACAACCTTAACAAATCCGCTGACAAACATTAGGTTGAGACTTTCCGGTTGAGACTTTCCGATTGACTGGTTGAGACTTTTCCTGAGTATTAATAGAGACTTTTTGGCCAGATGTGGTGATTTCAAGCTCGTATGGTAATAACATTGTGTTTGGCTGCGGTTTATAACTGAGATTTTAAACCAAAATACAGAAATTTTGTAGGTATAGGAGCTGTTTAAAACTTAAACTTGTATTCAATTAAAACTTAATTTTATGATGGTCTGAACTTATTTTTATGATGGTCTGAACTTAATTGTTGATGGTTTTTTGTCGCTTGTCATTTCCTTCACACTATTTCCACTCTATTTGCTAATTTCAAGTTGAAACTTCTGTACACATTTTCTTTGGCCCTTTTCTTGTAAACCAATCGCTGGATGAAATGTTATCAAACTCACCAAACCTATAGCATTATTTTTTACGACTTATCTAATACTGTTAAATATTCTGTGTTTATGTCAAATTAACATAATATGTAATGTGCAATGTGCAAGTATCAATACTATAACTAATTCTTTTGTACACTCTTTGCTTGTTAGTTAATTCTTTTCCTTGTGTATAATATTTTTATCAGATAGTTCAAAACATGTTTTAATGAAAAGATGTATTTTTAATTGTCACCACTGGCTTACAATTTTAAATTAGACTTAATCGAATGTAAATAATCTTTAATCTAGGCTTCAACATTCAACTAGCGCATCGCTCGACCTGAAGATAAGCGGACTTTTTTTCCTATAATTTATAACCACAATATCATCAGTATCCAACAATTTAGACCTACTCGAATTTTACTTTTGTTACATTGATGCAAATTTTGCCGGCCGATTGCTGAAATGTAGGGCAAAAAATAGCGATCGAGCAAATTTCGGTTCTCTTAAAAGTTCGTTTCCATCGCACGGATAAAAAACAATAAAACTCTGGTTTACTAGTACTAGCACTTAAATAAAATATAAATAAACCAATATCGGCAATCAAAGTAAATAAACATTAAATTTCAAGCGGTACCCCAATTCAAATTAAATAATTTGTACAACCATCTCCAAAAAAAAGTAAAAAAGTTTAGCCGTAACGCACTGTTAGAATGACGTTACGATAAAATGCTGCTCCAAGTTATTTTGGTTAAAATCCAACGCTCGGGGTCGGGAGAAAAGTTAATCGGCATGCTAATATACTTTTACTGTGACCATATATTAAAATTTATGGAAATTTTGATAATTATTATTTTGACCATATTAAATTTTGACCATATTAAATATTTGTCGATTTTAGTTGACCTGAACGACAATTTTATCTAGTAGGTGGTTAAACTAGTCCCTATTTACATTCATATTTTACAAAATAGCGTTAGTATCGAAATTAAGTTTAAAAACATACTCCAATTTTGCGTTAACAGTTAACTAATCGAATCAACAAAAACATAAAATTTGTATCAAATTCTATGATTTGGCTGTCGCAATCATTATTATGACATGTTTTGACAAAGAACACATGATTTTTATCACATATCTTATGATCACTGAGCGAATAGTTTAACCAATTATACTCGTAATAAATTTTATCCGGATCGTTGAACTAAGCTATCGGCTATATTCATAAACATGATAAAGATTGTACACTTTTTCGTGGTATCCTAAAAATAAAAGTTATAAAAAATTCGACTTTTTAGTCGTGCGACCGTTCAGTGACAATCGTAATATTTAAATAATTAACTTTCTGCCTTGGCTCGAGCTGGGACAGTTTGCAAAGCTATTTTTACTTTATACCAAAGTAATTATCAATAAATCAAACCTAATTATGATAAAATAATAACGAATGAGCTACTTTTAATATCTTCAAGTCCAATTATGAATAATGCAACATCATAATTCCAAATAATGTAATATTTTCAAGTTAACTTTTACAAAATCATTTGTGTTTGTATCAACATCTTATATGAATTTGCGTTGTCTAATTTTGTAAGTCAATAGTCATTCCACATTTACGATGATCCCTCGCCACTCGTCAGGGAAATCAGAACTTTTCAGCACAAATTGACTGAATGGATGTTCGCTGATACTTTCTCGATCGGTAACATCAGTAAATTAACTCATTCTGCTGGTCGGTCTGTATTTGTATTATCGTTAAAAGCGACGCGAAATGTCATTTTATCCGAATCTCAGCGTTTGATATCTTTCCATCAATACTTCAGTTGCATAGGGCGATTAACTCACGTGACGTCACCATATTTATGACGTCATGCGTTGCCATTGTAGCGCACGTTCTCACACGTGACCGATGGCATAGTCGTATGCGTTGTAGTCCTCTACGTTGGCGGGCTGAGTCAGAGTTTGGGCTGCCATTTCCTCGTATATCATACTGTTGGATCTGATGTCGCCAGACATTGGCATATAGTCGTTACCTCCTCCTGTACATTCATTACTATATCATTTCGTGCAAGATTAAAACTTTAAGAAATGAAGCAAGGATGATTTAAATGCGTTTCTATTCATCATCTATAAATGATCAGTCAAGTCCCCAGATTTTATGACAGGACATTCAGTTGTAATCTTATCATACTACATTCAAGTTGCCTCCCCCGGTGTAGCCAACTAATTGCCCTTTAGAAACACATGCTCTTCAGTCATGATAAGTGTAGAGGTTATCAGTGACAACTGACAACCGTACAACCCACCAATACATCATGCAAGTAGTTCGTGTGCAGTCCCAACCAATACGATTATGCTGATTAGGACCTGACATAATTATGCTATTTTGGATCTCCGAGAGGTCATGGCCTGACGACACAAAACTTACCTATAGAAAGCGTGTCTCATCTAGTCCTACTGGACACGGTACGGACAATTAATATTAACATTTGAATCTTCCCCTATAATTGAACAACAAAATCAATCAAAAAACATTAGACAGCAGGAAAAAAATGTGTTAGAACAAAGAAAGAAACTTGAACCAACCGTTGACGTTAGTGTTGCCAGCTCTGCTGCAACTGTACAGGGGATTTGAGGACATGTTGTTGGGGAGGTTACCGTAGGAGTTACTGTGGAGTGGAGGTGGCATCGGGGGCCTGTTCCTGATCATGGAGTCAGTGGGACACAGGGGCTGACACCCTGTACTGTACTGACAGCTGTTCGGATAGTTTCCGTTACTGTCCACTACCTGAGGAGTATGTTTGGTCAGATCCAGATAACAGTTCCCATTGGCATTAGTGCATTGGATATGGTACCTTGAGCTGGAGATAATCTTGCGAACTGTAATTTTGAACTGTCAGGATTGAGGCTGATGACACTGACATGGTGCATCAGGATGACACGGAGCGGGGTTATACTTATAACATTACATGAATAACGCTAGTTATAGTGTTTGCTAGGATTACAGATTTATCCTGTATAATTCACGAGCCCGCAAGACAATTGATTATACAGCTATCATGTATGTCATCAGACCAAGCAATAGAGTCGCTATGTGTTATCACTGTTATTAGATATCTATTAACAAAACACAGAATATTGCGCGAAAATTTCATAACCAGTCAACTGTATAGGAAAGTTGTATCAGAAAGATATTAATCTCGCGTTATAACACACCTCGTACAGATCCTCATCTAAGTTTAGAGCGTCCCTTTCCGAAGGAAGTCTGACATTCCCTCGACCGGTCTCGTACTCTAACCTCAGCGGTCTCTTCCTCTTGCCTCGCTGAGGAATTTTAAGAATTAAGGACTTTTCTATAAGTCTACAGGGTTGACATCAAACAATTTGATCTCTTTTTTATAAGTTAGCTTTATTAGGATTTAACAAATTGAGTAAGTTGTTCAGAGAGTTAATGCTTACAACAGTAACAAATTGTGTGGCACGACTGTCATGGACATCTGTCAATACCAAATGTTTCCCTGTAGGAAAAATATGGAGTTGTGCTCGACGATAATCAAAATTGTTCCGCTGTACTAGTCGATCTAACCCAGTGACTAACCCTGATGACGAGAATACAGATAACAGTGCTGAGTACGGACAGAGTGACAACAGCTGTAACGCTGATCACAACCCACATCCACCACTCACTCAATACTCTCGTAACCTCGTTCTCATCTCTGACATCGCTGAAAAGTAGAAGGAGGAGTCAGTAAAGAGTGGAACTGGAGAGCTGCCAGTGATACAATCAAATGTGGGGAGATTTAATTATAGATGATTAGTAAATAAAATGGGTAAAGAAGTAACTGGTGACCGTGAAGGGTGAGAGACCCAGTTGAGCGGTGAGTGATGAGAGCTGCTTTGAAGGGTTATTGAAGGGGCCTACAGGTACTTACGTATACAGACGTTTTTCTTGTTACTCCAGCCGTAGGGTGTACAGTTGGCTTCAGTCTCACCGTCCAGCTCAAAATACGTGTTGCAATGAACCTGGCAAACAATTTTATTCTTAATACTATACTTTATCATTCCTATCGAAATTATTGTTAATTGTTGATGCATTTTTGAGGACTTGTATATCGGAAAATTTTATGAAATCGTGAGATTATTCATCCATTAACCAACTCAATCATCAAGCAACCAATAATCCTGATATCAACAATTCAAGCTGCCAAGTTAAAGTCACCTCAACAGATTCACCGCACTTTGCTCCAGCAACAGAGTAGACAACCTGGTTCTTGTAGAGAAGAGTTCCATTTCCAGGTCCAGGTAGCTCAGCACAGGTGTAACCTACGTAGTTGTCATGGTAATTATATAGTTTTCATGGTAACATGGTTGATGGTTGTAATGGTAACAAGGTTGTAATAGTAAAACGGTTGTAATAGTAATACGGTTGTCAGGGTAACATAAAACATTGTTGCCATTGTAACAAATTTGTGAATTATAGTAATCCTACAAAAACATACCAGCGTCAGAGCAGTGAGGTGGTTCCTTTGTCCAGTTTCCATAGTTACAGACAAGGTCGTTTGTGTGTGAGAGAGCCGCGCACACGTTATTGCACGTGAAGCTGACCACTGTCCGATCCTTAGTGAGGAGGGTACTGGGAAGTGCTGTAGTTGTAGACAGGGACTGACAACCTGAACCAGGGAAGAGTGTCAGACTCAAATATAATAAAGCACAGATCTGATTTTGTACGACTTTTTCCGCTTAAAATGTCACTCCCATATTTAAAATAAACACGTATTTAGGTTTTTAAGGGCTAATTTTGCTAACATTCATAGCTTCATGACAGATTTTTTAACATTTCCGTTGACAATTTTTTGTATGCCACTTATAATCATTTTCACGAGTGTATGGTATACCAAAATAAAAGCTTTTAAGCTCATTTACTTCATAAAACCCGATGCGTATATAGGATATATTATCAAAATAGGTCAGTTCCGATTAACCAGGGCCCCCAATTTCGCATGAATGTTTGCAGCGATTTCATAAGTCACGTGGCTGCCAGGGTGCAGCCAATAAAATGTTCGGAAACTGTTGCAAATATCGGGTTTTTAACAAACGTGATCTGCTTCACAACAGTAACTCTTCTAGCAGTACCAGTGGTAGTGGCGACACATACGGCCATGGGGGCTCATGATAGGGCGAATCTAGGATTTCCTTTTTTCTTTGAGAATAAATCGACTCAAAGATTCCTATCGTTGAAATAAGTCCAGCAACCGTCAGTTGGGCTCTTTTAAACACAAATAATTCATTCAATGGCTTTGCACTTGCAGTTAGTTGTAACACATGTTATATTTATATATCCTATTCGGCTTTTCCCAAGTCTGAATACCATAAGACAATTTAAATTTGTTTAACTGATCCATCTCGTTAATTCCATGAAAATCACAATTGAAGAACTATAAAAACTAACCTATTCTGGGAACGACAGGAGCCGAGAGCCTCTGAATGATTTGTCCCGAGTACTTGGCCTGGAACTGCAGATGGAAAATGAAGTCCGGTACCTCCAACTCTGCCATGTACCCTCCCAGGTACTTCTGAAAAGGTAAAACTTGTCTTTAGTCGTGTAGAACGGGTTGGAGAATTGTAATTGAGGGCAGCAGAAGTAAAAAAATATTTGTTAGTAATTGATTTGTGTTTTGCTCTCAGATTCACGCAGCTCACCGCAGACTAAGTGCAACCCGGGGATTTTAAGTTATTATTAATCCGTGTTTTGCCCTCCGAAGCAACACAATTATTGTTAGTAAACAGTAATTGAAGAGTGTTTGGTTCTCACGATCAGATCGAGCATTTCACATAATGTCTACGTACTTTAACTTAATACTGTCATGCAGTGCCAGTTCGAAAGTTGCTAATGTTTGAGCCTTGAAGGATGTGAGCTCGTGTCGACGACATTCGACACAAAATGTTTATTTTTAGGTCACATTGTAACTCTATAAATAAAATAAAACTGAATCCCGCAATTCACCAGCTGATGTTACAAAAATTGCAGCATATATCTCGCACTGTCTTGGAAAGCAATTTACAAATTATTGGTAATAATGGTATAGCGGCGGCGTGTTACAGGGCGAGGTGTGACTTGCAATGAAAGCGGTTCTAAAGTTCCTAATTTGTTATCAGCCAGGTAGGCAACAATATGTGAGTCTACCGTAACAACACGGTTACGTCATTCCTATTCTTATTCCAAACTTCACGGGTAAACTGTTATGGAAACTTATTTTTACACGTGCAATAATCGTGCAGGTTTTAAATTTAAAAGGAACAGAACCACGAGAAGAGTCTGTATCTGCAGATATCCTACATCTTACACAATATACATCCTACATTTATCCTACCTTCATAGCAACAGGTTCGCCAGGTTGATTTGAGATGACTGTGCTGACTACTACATCATACACTGCTGCTCCGAACACTACGTACACCACTGCTCTGCTGCCCGAGTCTAGGGTCTCTGTTAGTTCTAACGTGTCGTCAACCTGTGCGATCGGGCTATTTAGAGGGACAATGAAACTGATCAGTTTTAGCTTTAAGACATATATCTTAGCAATCCAAGTAGAATATAATCATAAATCAATCAGCAATGAATAGTGATTTAAATTAAGATTCATTGTTTTAAATATATCTAACGATCTCGTTTTTGAAAATGAACTAACCTCGTGCAGGAAGAAATTATAAGAGAAGGAGATATCAGTAACAGTGTTAGCGGTTACAACAGCACTCCCCCTCTCGCTGCACGATATGTTAACGTTAACGTACTCTGAGGGGGAAGTTACAAAGTTAGAAACTTGGTGGTGACCTGGTTAGTAACCTGGTTAGTAACTTGGTTAGTAACTTTGTTAGTAACTTGGTTAGTTACTTGGTTAGTAACTTGGCTAGTTACTTGGTTAGTTACTTGGTTAGTTACCTGGTTAGTAACCTGGTTATATTAACTTGGTTAGTAACTTGGTAACCTGTTCGGCAACCTGATGAGTATGCTCGCTGGCTGACGAGAAATAACAGCTGCATTCATATAACATTGATAGTGATCATGAAAATATCCCACGAAGATTTAAGTACCAGCAATAGAAGGCTGCAAGCTGATGGTCATCATATCCCGCAAGGTGGATACATGCTGGTATCTGATATCGTTATTCTTATCGTCAGATACTGATACGATCCTCACACTGCTACAAGATACGCTCACTATCATCCGGTGTACTCGCTTATCACATGGGATCTGGGGAATGTTGTTATTGAGAGGGAAACCTAAAAATGGATTAGAGCTTTTAGCTTGCTTACAATTGGGTGGAGCAGGCAAAGACTTGAATTTTAAAGGAAACATCAAATTTTAATGTCGAGATTAAGGATCAAGGAAAAAAGGTACAATAAAAACAGAACGAACAAACTGTAAATATCTACAATGATAATTTTAACTTAACTTACCTGAACTACGTTATACTCGTCGTCATCATCAACGTGTATAACTTGGTGGACTACATCTTGATTCCTCATCAAGGCTCCCTCCATAAGACTGGATATTTCCCGGACCTGGGCCTTTGCCACTGACACCATCTGGTAACAGTAGGGGTTGGTCAAACACATGGAAATATTATATCTTCATGTTACTTTGCATAACCATAGAATTAACGCACTCAGACGATTGCAAAAGTTTTATTTAACTCGTCTTAAAGTTTGTGGAGCTGAAAACTAAAGACGTTCACACTACACTTTACTCACAAATCCATTGGTTGCGTCTGCGATCTCAGCGTACATAGCCTGGTCCACCATTTGGTTTTCCCCACAATGGCCCGTCAGAATAAAGTTAACTTTTATCCGCTTTTGAGTTGCTTCCTCGATAATCGCGTCCTTCCGTTCCGGCTCCTTGCTGCCTGAGGGGTTAGCTAGTTTAACAGTCCTAACAAATTTAATTTGCTACTTTAATCACGAGTTCTAACTTTATTCTGGATTATTGTTACATAAAACGGTGAATTGTAATTTGACTATGTGACAAATCGGTAGATATGGCTATATGGGTGGTCTAGCACGCCCTCTCAACGTTTATTGGTAGTTAGCGTCTGTAAGCATAAACTTGGGCACACTTCTATCCCCCGGGTAACTGTTAGCAATAGATATGGGTGCATTGACAATTGAATAAAATTAAACCCTAAACAAGAGGCTCAGTTATTGTTAGCACTTTATCAGGACACCCCCACATGATGTAACTTGCTTTAAGTGACACTGACAGTTTCGCTGATCAAACCAATTACGCTGTCAAGATGTCATGATGTTAAGTTGGAACTCGTATTAGGAATCGGGTCCCCTGCAGCCTAGATGAGCAGTTTTATTCTATGTAATTGAGTCCTCCATAGGAAACAGTACAAGTCAACCTTACACTATGTTCATGTGGCGTGGCTACGTGCTGAACTCTTAGTATAATATTGCAGCACAGAGGAAGTTGAGGAAGTTATCTAATCCTCTAGAGGTGTAGATAATATTCCCGATGAGATGAGAAGATGGTGATGAATGAGGATGAACGTTTGAGGGGAGTGAAACGTAAATCTTAAAATCTTGTTCAGTCAATGTTTGATGAGCTAACAAAGGGAAATAATTGACGGTATGCAGATAAAGCAGGAAACGTCGCGAGCTTACAGTTACACCATTCAGTAAATGACACCATTCAGTAAGTAAGATCGTTGGTTTTAACGTTGGTATAAGTTTAAACCAGATTAAGTCAGACAACCCCCTGTCACTTATTTGATGATATAAGAATTATTTAGTCTAACTTGAGTTTAAATAAATTCTTACTAACAGCGGAAAATATACCACAGAACGGTGCTTTGGGGTTAAAAAGAAACAATTTGTGGTTTAAAACCAAAATCTTTACATCAAATCACATGCACATCAAATAGTTTTAAAAGATTATTTACAAATTGGGTAATCCCTAATTCAGTACTCACTGGCGTCAGTGAAGACGAATATCTCTGAACCGGAGTAGCTCTCGTGTATTGCTCGCTGGATTGCTGCTAACGTCAACTCTGGACAGTCCTGTCAAGGAAACAGTGAGTTATTTTATTACAGCATAACCTCACTTTAACCTCAATTTCCTGTACCTCAATTTTTTAAGTATCGGCCTATATCATTGCACCGAGACTCCGAGAGTGTAGTAGGTTGTGGTTTGACTTTATGCCTTAATAATTGATACAAAATAGTATCACGAGGGCTATGATATGTGTGACATAGAATTACTCAGCAGTAATTTCCATTTTCAATAACCCTTTAAGTCGACTGCATGCCCAACATTGACAAATGATCGAGACGAATTGACGTCCTGATCTCAACATTTAGACAGCAACATTAAAGATTTCACTTCGACCGCGAACTTTTGTGAGTTCCTCTCGTTCATTTCTGGCATTCCATACATTACACCAGGTTTGTTAAATCTCAATTAAAATACTAGGAATACTGGAATGTAAATATTGGAAATTTCAAGCCAGTATCTATAGTACCTTGCCCCCGCTGGCGCCATGAGAGTTAATGATACCCAGATGTCTGAGGAGGATGGTTCCGTTGAAGGTCACCAACATGGGATAGAAGTCAGGATCGTTGAAGGGAACCAGCACGTAGTTCACCGGTCTCTCCTCTTCAGATTTAGTTACAGTTTCCACCAGACCTACAGCTATATCGTACACCTGGGTAAAGGGGGAGTTAGGGGGTTTGATTCTCAGACAGTCCGGGTAAGAGCTGAAATCATAAGATTCTCTCTCTTTCTCTCTCTCTCTCTCTCTGGAGATGATGAACTAGAAGGTTCTCTCTTTCTGGAGATGATGAACTAGAAGGGCTGCTTGTAGTGTAGAACTTCGTCTGCGAGTACTATCTTGCACTGACTAAGTTTAAAATTAATCATAGCAGCCATGTAGACGTTCACACATCACAGAAGACAGACTGTTGACTTTTTGAACGACCTCAAATCAAGTTCAAATGATCGAGTGCTGGGTAAGAAGGTGGTGAAATTGGCGCGGCGCTCAGGTAGGTGGTAAAACCGTACAACGCACGTGTTCATGGGGCAATGGCAGACATTATAAGTACTTGGCACGAGTTACGTGTACGTCATTTAGCTGGTGTGATCGTGTGACAGTTATCGGTTCATTATAAGATTATAGACATAGCAATGATGTTATACAAACGTGAATAGGATATAGATTTCTAAATGAGCAAGCTCTCATGTCGTAGAAAAGAACTAGGTATTCAAAAAGTCAAATAACACAATATGTCAACATTTATCAGAAAATCCTGATAAACATCAGCTTTGAAGATCCACAAACCTGTGTTATTTCCTCTCCCATATTGGTGGTGGTGTCTATCACCAGACTCAAGGATCTGCTGCTGGTGTTGCTCTTAGGACAGCTGTACTCGCTCAGGTTCGTCCACAAACTCTGTCTACACGAGGAGACTATCGTGTCCTCACCACATCTCACCTGAAGGAAACAAATTCTTCGTCAAGTTCAAGATATTGGCGATTTTAAAAATAGCGTTCCCATCTTTATGTTAACTAAAAACTGACGATATTGCATCAATCATCATAATATCTCTCAAATCTCAATTCAGGATCCATTTAAAGTACAGCAAAGAGTTAAAATAACTAATATTTGCTCCCCTTTCCAGGATCCCCCCTCTCCATTTAACACTAACCTGAACTATTTCTCCCTCGTTATATGGAGCTCCAGCTTTGGAACGGAACGGTAAGGGAGACACCACTGCGTTGTCCAGCTTAGGTAACCTGGCGGTAACGGTTTGTTGGTTAGTAGAAAGACCGTCAACCTCCTACTCCCAGTGGCCTCGTGGTGATAAAGTCTCCTTGTTAATTACGTTTATATTAATTAATATATTCCGAAAGAGTGATATATGACGAGCTAGTTTAAAAAATATTCACTGATATGATGTGTTGTCACTTACGGGCATCCTTGGAAGCAGATCTGTTTGTCATCTAACGCATATAGCTGGGAACAGTTAACTTCTATTAAAGTGTTCCCATTTGGCTGCTCGTATGTTTGGTAGGTCCACGCGTAATCCACTCTCATTTGATATCCCTGAAACCAGAATTTTATACAATCTGAGTCATACTCGTTAGTTTACTAGCATTCATATTATTTTATGCTGATTGATCGTTAGTCGAGAACAGTGAATGGGAGGAACTTGTCAGCGTTAATAAAATATTGATATATGTTTAGTAACGAGTGCTGGTGTCAGCTAAATTTTTGAGTGAAATTAGTTTCTACTCAAATCATGAGCCACGGCCGCGCTACAACACATTTTGTGTTGTATCATGTAGTGCCTTGACTCCCAGTTATTGGTCAGGACTCAGGGTGTTAACTAGGAGTCCATGTTGCCTACTCCAACATGGAACAGGTTGACTATTTTCGGCCTACAGATTTGTACGACCGCAACCAGTGTGAATGACCAGTACTAAGCCTCTATCCTGGTTTTTTGTCAAAGAAACCTTTAATTTTAGAAGTTACTAAGCTCGCTGAAATGGCACGTTTTCATGTTAAAAGCGGGTACTTAATTACGTTTTTGTGATGTTCTTGAGCTTAGTTTTAACACGTAAAGGAGCCGGTAAAATAGTGTTACCGGGTTGTTAATATCGTGTTATGGGGATGAGTTAATAGGAGTGTGTCGTTAAAGAGTTAGTGAGAAATGATCCCCCACAGTTGTAAAATGAAGCACGGGCCGGATCACGCCAAAGATGATGACTTACATCAGAAATGTCTTGGCCTTGCTATAAAGTAACAATCGATAATTGAGACTGGGTTTTAAAACGATCGGAAGTTACGCTCCAGCATTGTTGGTTTTCTTCAGGTCTGATCTATAGTACTCCACTTCGGCACTGCTTTATCCCGGTACAGTGCCATTTAAAATGTCGCACTTTATCACCCTATATAACATGCTCTCTCCCCCACACCCGACACACAAAAACCCCGAAGTCATGTCACCGGAACTCTCGCCACAATGATTGGTTCCCCCGAACCACGTGACCGCACTTCTACTCTCCCATTGGCTGGAAGGAAACATGCGACAAGAGAGCAACCAGGGCGGCAACGGATTTCGACAGTTAGTTAGGGCACCAGGGTCGAGAGAGGACGGACTCGTGTGTCAAGTTCAGGGCAGTGGGCACGTCAGATATACTCGCGTCTTATCGTGTGCAGATACATGTGTGACAGACGGGGTGAGATGTATTGTGGGGTCTATTTTCTTTATTATAATATACTTCTTGTGGAGACTTTAGTGAAAAGAAGCCTGCTAATTTGAAATGCCCAATTTGGGGTGTAGGAGCGAAACCGAAAATAGGTGTTAAGAACAAGAAGCTCTATCGTGGTCAGAAAATAAATATATTTTGAGAAATGAGAAACCACACGCCTAAAAGTCTTGTGCTTTTTTTAAAAAGAAAGTAAGGTTAGAACGTGCCCGGCGCCAAGTTCAGTGAACTTCATCAAAACATCGCTAGGAGGAACCAAGAATGAGATGAAGACAGGGAGAAGAAACCTGTCAAAAAAAGTAGTGAAATAAGTCAAACCTTCGGACATCCGACGACCATTTTGGAAGTGACAATGTCTTCCTTGGTGAGGTCGAGTGAGGAGGTGAAGGATTTGATCGTGACTTTCGGATCCGTCACTGATATGTCACTGAAATGTTTATAGGTTATTTATAATCCTGATCTCAAACTTGATAAGTGATAAAGGTGATGTTATCATTCTAACAGGATGATAACGTCATACTCAACACAAATCAACTGGCAGGATGTTCACTTTCAGTACTACCTCATCGCTGATAATTTGCAAAAAACTTTTGGCCTTTTGAGGACTGAACATGCCACACTAAACTAAAATGTGAAAACCTTTTAATTTTCACAAATGAAAAACCTATCAATTAATGTTATCTACTGGGTAGCTCAAAAGACGTTGGGCTTTCAAACAATGTTGTCAAAATTTAAAAAGTTACGATTTTTATACCTTTTTCTGCAAATGTTTGAAGAGTACACAGCCCCTCCGAACCAAACCAATGTTAGCTGAACAAGCAAGATTCGTAACTCCATGATCTCGCTATAACTGTGAAATTGGGGTGAATGAAGGGGAAATAACTACAATCACAACCTTCAATGTACAAAACAGGAAACACATTGATGATGAATGCAATGATTGTCTCTAGAAATACGTACAACATAGATTTGTAATTAATTTGAGCTGAAGAATAGAATAGTTTGCAACTTGTAACACAATTCTTCAATCAAGGAAATTTAGGCCGAAATTCATGAGCAACACAAACTAGAAAAAGGTTTCAACCGACAGCAGCGTTTTTTTAAGGTTAACAGTTATTTTGGCTTTGTTGGCAGTGTTTTCCTTTGAGCGGGAAGAACTTTGGAATTTCAGCTACCCCGTGACAGCCTCATCAAGCTCGACATTTTTCTTTCAAGTCCTACTTTGAGTTTGAGACAGCTTATCTGTATTAACATTAACAACTATGTGTTTACTCGAGAAACCTCAATTCTATGGGCGAAAAACACCTTAAATGCGTACACAAATTATTATGTTTAATAGCATAGACAACTTCTATTAAACGATGTGAGTCTGTATATTCTTTTCCAGACTGATAAAAAATTAATACTAAAATATAAATACACATGAAATTAACATCGAATTAATGGTGCAAATTATAACAATTGAATAATTGAGTCCCAGACTTGCCATGCCCAATACACACAGGAAGACCGAGCTAGATATCGTACAACGTCTATCAAAACCAATATTATATGTAAGAAAACCAGTAAAGCTTAGGAGATAAACAATTACTGAGTCAGCGAGCAGTAAATATATCGGACAATCCTACGCGACTATTGGAACTAATTTTACCCCGAACGTAAGTGTGAAGACCAGGATTTTAAACATTTTGGTAAACTGATGTCTCAAATTTTGACAACACGGATTTGACAAATGAGGTATTGGTTGTGTGATAGTTTATTCAGTGTCGCAATGTAAATAGTGTCCACAGTGCTTGTGACGACTCGATAATTTACAACAACGAAAAAATCAGTTGGATCATCAAAAAAGGGAGGGTTTGTTGAAATAGGGAAACCGTTCAAATAGCGCTTACAGGTGTTTCTCACTTCCAGGTGCAAATTATAGGACCTCCCAAAACTGACGATCACCTCTTGAAACGACGCCACAAAAACAGGAAAACTGAGCATTAGGCTTTTTTGATAGTCTCTCCGGCAGTCAAAAAACAAGCGTGAACAGGACCAAAAACCGAGTGCAGCTGTAAAAACGTTAAACAGTACTAACGAGAGTACACATTTGTAAGTTTTGGGAAAAGATCGGGTGCTGTCAAGCGCGAATGATCTGCACTAATGCCCGATGACTTCTTTAGCTAATTTGAAAGTAGTAGTTGGGGAGGATGATGGCACTGAGCGGTGAAATGCTGGGTAGTGGTCACATCCTCACACCATGATTACAGGCCAAACTTGAGAAGTAGGAGGAGGAATTTGGTAGTGCGTCAAATAACCAAGGATCGAGGAGAAGGAGAGTATTTATTTTACTATTTTTGGGTGCTTTACGTTTGCTCTGACGGTGGCATGGTGACAAAAATTGCGGAAATGTTAACATCGATAAATCTTCAGACACATTGAGACAATGATTTGGGTTACACTTCAGAAATTCCTGCTGTCAGTCCTACTTCCACAGGACGAACTGTCGTATCTCCACCACGAACATCGATCATGATTTAATGCACCTACTGGCAGAAATTCCTCAGGATATTAAAGTCGATCACTATTCAAAACAACCCGACGGGAAAAATACCTAGGATGCTCACATGTTGATGTTCGACACTAAATTACAAAATACTTTGGCTGAGATTGATCTTTGAGTTGAGGAAGTAATTGCAGATTTAACGCATTTCGAACAAGAGAAAGATTTCTTACACAACACTAGAAGTTCCAGAGCATTCTCATGTTGGACTATATTGCAACTCTTCAGATACAACTATGAGTCTGTTTGAACTTATAAGTTGGGCCCTTAAACCACAAGTGACAAATTTGGGGGCGATATATGTCACAGATTAAAATATTTTGTTTTGAAATTTCTCAAAAGAGGGGGTCATAGACATTGAACTATTCTGAAAATTATCACAACCAATCGAGGTACAACAAAGGAATCCTCTCCATCGTCCATCCACTTTGGAAATGAATTCCAAGAAAACCGTTGAAATAGAGATTGCAAAACCACTAAAACATAAGTTGTGGTAGGTCGAACTTATAAGCTGTCGGCTCCAAACAAAAGAGTTTATGAATTAGCTTGATATGACAAATGTCAAAATTATCCAATAATATAGTTTGTGAATATGTGTCAAACTTGCATGCTGTGCAATGTAGCAATCAATGGTGAAGTCACTGTTCCCGGATAAGATGCCTCAAAGACAAATTGGTTATGTCAGTGCTCATCATATGTCCGGTTTAACTTCAAAAGATTCCAAAAGCTCGATTTTGACTTGGCACCGAGGTCCAACCAGTTGAAACTGCTGCAGCGAGATATTATCAAAGTGAGCTGAGACTTTGGAAGTGGTTTAACAAGTGTCATCTGTTACCGATAAACCATGTTCCCAGGGAAAATTACAAATTAAGACCCGATGACAGGAACAATCGGGGATGATATCGAAACAATTGGACTGTTGTAGCAGACCAGGTTTCTCTAAGTGAGAGAAAGAGAAAGAGTGTCTGATCACGGTTACAACGGTCTCGGGAGACGCTAGACAACTCCGCACCAATCAGCACTTCACGCCTGAGTGACAGCAACACTAAAGACTTGTCGTGCGAGTTAGTGCCCTGAAGAGGACTTGAAATGCCTCAACAAGCTCAATGTCCCTGGAGGGTAGCAGTGGCCGGATCGAAATCCTGCCAGTGCCTGGGCCGGGGTCAAAAAGTGAGGTTGTAATTGGGTGGCAATCAACACCAATCAGGGTAATTGGCCCCCTTAGAATTGGTGCAGTGTCTTGTAAGACCTTGTTTCTTGAGACGACAGAAAACTGACGGACGCGAACTGTTGACGGCCGGAGTAAAAGGTCTGGCAAAGGGCTATACGGTGGGCTTTCAAGCTAAAATTAGCCATGCCTCCAATGCCCTAAACGGCAGAAGATTCGCCCAGAAACGTCATTGGCAAATCACTTAGCTATCAGTATTGGTAGAATTCGTAATAATGGCCATAACGTCACTTAACCGAAGCCAAATCAAATAAAACAAGCAAAAGAAGGGAATTAAATAACACAAAGACTTGCTCCACTGCACGGAGGAAAGAGCAGAAAAGATCGAACCTACAGAGCAATTGTTTAGATCCTTTTATAGACCTTTTTAATCCAAGGAAAGACTGCACAATGAATGTGCATCAACGTTCAAAGACTCCATGTCACATGATCATCACATGACAGGTTACATCACCTAAAGCACAACACGCGACTGGTTGGTCGAGCAGCGGCTTTGTGGAAACAAATGCCGGTCTGGAAAACTGTTCGTGAAGTAGCACGTGACCCTGAGTGTTGCAGAAGGCTGCAGTTCTGTTAAAGACAAACACAGCGCGGTTATGTTTGTTGTAGCGGGGAAACAGAGGAAATAGTGGAGCTAACAATAACATGATGGTAATAGAAAGTTTGGTGTTCTAATAATAAAAGTATAAAACGTTATATTAGCTACCGTTAACTTTAGATGTAGACACTTCCTAACAGTAACAGTGACTAGACGGTTATTAAAAACTCCAATTCGTGAACTATCACTGATACGCAGGAAGTAATAAACAATATACACGTCACAAGAACGCATATAGTGAGAAGTGGAACTAGAAGTGGTACACGAGTAAGGGTTCTTATTTGTAATAGGAGGGCAATTTAACAGCCGCCTATCGGCGCTGGCCTGATTACTATTAATAAACTCAGTTTTACTATCGGTATACTGTAGAGACGTAAGTTGAGGTATAGTTTTCGCGTAGCCGTAATTACATGCCTCAAGGTTGATGACAACAAATAAAATATTAAAATAATGGGTTGGGATCTACTATCTCAGAATCATCGCCGGATGACATAATATTTGTTGCTAAATCAACCAACCCAGCCCTAAACAACGCTTTATACCAGTCGATAATAAAAATTAACCTGAGTAGATTACGGTCCATAATTCCAACCTACAGAACTATTAGCACAGTCTACTGAAGAAGAAGACAGAACATTAAACCCACCAAAATGCTTCCCTGAGAAACCCCCACAAAGAAAAGCCCTCAGCAGGCCCCCTTTGGTCGCCAAATAACAGCGCCGTACAAAAACCCCACATTAGCAGTAGCAAGTAGATGAGGACAGATGATCCCAGTGATAAGAAGGTGGTGACGGGCTTAAGTACAGAAGAACAGGTTAATGGTAGTAGGGAGGTGTGTGTAAGGGTTCGTGACTCTGTCAAATGGTGGACGGTTACAGAGGGCTGCCAGTTCCCCGGTTCCCGTCCCTTACTCAGTTTCGCTTGGGTCCTTGTCAACACGTGCAGTCTGCAGATGTTGGGTGGTTTTTGACGGCTGCTCTATTTGCAGAGGCCTCATTATCGCAATGACATAATTTGGTTTACAAGTTTTCGGTGCACTTTTTATTAAAAGGAGGGGTACGTTTAACAAATAGAAGGTGTCTAGAATGTGTCTAATTTGGAAGTGTGTTCTGAATATAAGCACCTCCGGCCATCCCAACACCGGGAGAGACCTGCCCTTGTATTTTGTTGTTGTTATAAATTATAGTTGTATGGTTTGTAGACAACGTTTGTAGGTCTGGACCAGCATGCAATACAATTACAGACAATCAACTGAAAGAAGTGCAAGTTGTTATAGGACTATGTGTGCAGTGGTAGGGCAAACAGCCGACAAATCGACAATGGTCCACACTATGTGAGACGATCGGAGAAATCTTACAACATTTTACAAACTCAAATAAGAACAACAATGGCTTCCTTGTTTCATCAAGAAGAGTCAATATACCCTAAATATGACTCAGAAACGATACGAAGCTTGTGCAGATCAGGGCAAATATTAAAATTAGAAAACATTTTTCCTCCGAGATACTAATCCTAATGGACATTGAAATATTTGCCGTACATTACTAAAAGTGCAGGGAATAATTGGACAACAAACGTTTGGCTTTAGTTACCGGTTCCCACCCAGACAGCCATCAGGGATCAGGCAGCTAGAAAATATTGAAATTGAGAAGTTGGAGGGGTTCCACAAAAGTGATAAACACAGATAAGTGTATATCTCAATATATGATAATATCTAGTGCATGGCAGTGAAGGTGGTAATAGAATCATGATGATTTTAATTACCCATTAGCATATCTTTGACTGTGAAGGGTCAGATTTCAGCTAAAATGTTAGCAATGTTCGGTTTCTAATCACCAAAGGCGGAAGCTTAATTTCAGAGATTAACAGGAAGAAAAGGTAGTTTCACATACTTAAATTAAGCATTCATCTGCATGAACTCTGATTATTCGAAGTTACCCAACATAATGAATATGACAGGATATCAAAAAATGGCGTCAAGGAAATGAAGTGTCAAATAAAGAGAAAGTAATGAGAAGAAGGAAAAAAGAGAAGTGATCTCAACTGCTGCAAATTGCACAATAAACCACATCCCACTAGACCATTGCTTAGAGTGTTAGAGACATGAGAGTTCCTAACGTCTGCACTAAATGAAGAGCGTCAACCAGCCTTCACTTTTCGATGAGACAAAAATGGAGGTCCACTCTTGAGTCGGTGGACTACCGAGCAAGTTCTCAGTGCTACAAAGGGGTAATAAAAGCGGTGGTGTAGCTGAAACAATTTAATGTTTTCTCACCTCCTTGAAGGAGCCAATTAGAGGTGCTCCTGGAGGTCACGTTGTTAGCAGTTACGAGCAAGTTTCCAGGGGAGTATGGCATCACGTGGCAGAGGGTTGTTTAATACTTGACAAAAAGGCACGGTTGGTTGCTACCGGGTTGTTACCACGGTAGTGGAGGTACTTTGACGTGAATTTGACATAAAACCCATAATAGTCTCCTCTTGTCTGACTTACAAATTGTGCGTAATCTGCCCGAAAAATAGAGTTTCTTGATTTTGACGGCCGTATATAACGAGTATATTGACCAGCCCTAATTGTGAACGTCCGCCGCAGTTTGATATTCGGTGGTCGACCAGGATAGATATTTTGGCTGTAGCCAAGATAGAGGGCCAAATTCTTCAAATTTAATGCTTGGACTGGAGTTTTACTTCAGTCCAAGTTCTTCTACTAATATGAAGTAGTTTTTTAAAGTACGAACCATGTTTAATTTAAGGGCAGCACTGGGACATAAATATAAAATAGCACTACTTGCCCTAGTTTGAAATGTCTGGTCACGCACTAAACTGTTTCATTAGCACCAACCATTTTGGAGTATATTAGAGATTTACACTACAACAAACAAGTCAACAACTTCGTAAAGATACTTGCAAAAGTGCAAGAGTGCAAATTTGTAATTTGAACTATCAAGTATAGTCATGATTGACACGACTTAAAAGTTTAATGTAAAGTTCGTCTCTAATTCTCAAGTTCTTCTGTTAAGACATGACAAAATGACATGGACCTGGTCACACCAAAAATGTCAATAATAAGCATGTAAAGCTACACTTCCTATAACTCGGAGGAGCAGTACTGCAGACCAAACGGTAATTCGCGAAATTGCTCAATGCTCAACCCAAAGCACACCACATGTCGCCTCGTAATCATGTCGTCTAAAACTAGAAAGAAGTATGCAAGTAAAACTTTGCAGCCTTTACAAAACATGTGCAAGGCAAAGTGAAAATTGTTAAGTCTTTTACGTTCAAATATTCATGCATGCAGATTTCCAGAGAAATCCTGCGGTGAAATTATGCGGTGGTCACCAATATGGATCAAAATGTGCGTTAAAGCGACGGAACCTATCATCGAAGGATCGAGAATGTGTCAAATATAGGGGAGGATTTAACCGCGACCAGTCAGATCGATCTTGGACGCTAGCCAATTAAAAACTGTATCAAAGACACGTGGTTTATGGCTCCCAGCCAATAAAATAACCTCCTACATACACGAGATATGGCTCACAGCTAATAAAATAACCTCGCCAGGACACGTGACAGTAGCTGATCGTTTAGAGATCGTGAGACGTAGCGTCGTATCCTGGAACTGTCTGGATGGCGCGAATAACGGAGTCTGATGCAAGTTATACTAAGTACTAACAAATTCAGGGAGTTGACTTATCTCATTAATATGGGAGGTGGCGCCATGAGTTAGAGTTCCAGCTTCGCTACTTAGGCGGTTGTAAGGCCATGTAATTGTCACGCCCTGTTTTCCTAGATCAAGATTCTAATTTCGGAATAAACTCTGACAATTTCACTTGTGCCAATTCAGTTCACCAGTGAAAAGTATACCACAATATCGAATAAGATCCAAGAAAGGGGATAGATGATTTTTAAGAGCATACAACGAAGTGAAGTCTATGATTATTGATTCTGACATTCACTGAGATTGTTAGATCTCCTCTGCTCGACACTGACAGCTGAATACTGAACTTATAATATACTTGCTAATGAAACGGAATATCGGAGATTGATACATTTTCCTGTCACGACAGCTTCCCAAGAAGCACAAATTATTTGTTTAATGGTAGTGTTGAAAGTTTTATTCGTCCACCTGTCATGGCGAGAAGATTCATCTAGCTTCAAAAATTATTAATATTAACAAAATAGATCCACGTCACCGATACAGGTATTAGTATTATCTGATTATATGAATTTCATTTGGTTAAATCGCTCGCAATATGCGCTGAAGAGCACACAGTTTGCTTTATACTAGGGTAAAATATAAGCTATGGCAGAGCCTGGAGGAGAATATTTAAAACCTATAAGTGATACGAAAGGATTTTATTAGCGTGAGCTTTCAAAATACTTGTGTAAATCGTCTTCAGCTGGCAGAGTCTAAAGCCTGCTCGAGTCAACCTACAATATTGTCGGAGTAAGAAATGGCGAAACTAACTCAAGTATACTAGAAGTCTATCAAGTATGCTCAGACAATTGTTCTGTTAAGCAGGTCTGTCGAGTCTACTCAGCAGACAAGTTTGCAGCAGAGTCTGCTCGTTAAAATCTGCACCGAAGGTTTTTACCCTCTGAACGAGAAAGTAGTTTTTGGGGAGGCTCTAAAACTAAGAGGCCATAAACATTAGACAGTGCCAACGTTAGTTCCACTGGGTTATCCCCTTCGAGTTCGACTTCCAGACAATGAGCAGTTTAAGAATAACATATACCAAATATCAACCCCGACCTCAAACCTGCAAAGCCCTGCAGCAGAGGACGCGAAACTACGGCTACGGAGACACACAATGGAATTAGAAACTATCTTATTCACTCCAGGTAACTTTCCTAGGATCAACCAACCGGGAACGACAGAAACAAAGCCTCTTTGTTCCTAGTCTTTCAAAAGTCTCCATTGTGTCCATTGTTTCAGAGTGTTCATCATTATAAAGGCCAGGTGTGACCTATCACGGACGAGGTTTCCACCGTGGGGTGCTAGACAGCACTATCGGTAACTATTGAATCTTTCTTCCGATATAGGACCTTATTGTAAGCATGGAACTTCTCAAGAGTCGTTATTAGCTACAGGTGAAAGTTCCCTTGGGTCCATTCTGTAACCATCACTGTCCCTGCAAACAGAGTCATGGTTCATGGTAGACTCACCAACTCTCACATCAGGAAATGGAGAGTAGACTAAATGTATAACGTCACCGTCTTGGTAAATGTATTTATTAAGTTCACATTTGAAGCTGACCTTTATCAGCCTGTAATTCACCAGCAAGTTTAAAGTAACGTCCAATTGATTGACACAACCTTATTACTAAACAAATTTCTAACTCTTATCTCAAATCATGAACGAGAAGTAACTTGAGCCAAACAAATACAAAACCACACGCAATATCAGCAATCTAGTTCGACGGTCCCGGAGCAAATTATAATTAAAACTGATTAATAAGTAACACGTCTCGCGGGCTATCCGACGTCCGTCCGTGTATGCACATAAATGCAGCTGCACTCTGCAGCTGTCAACCACAACCTGCTTCAATCACTTCACGTGCCCGGTGTAGCGACATTTGATTGGTTAGACAAGGTTGTAGATGGTTGTAATGACGATGTCATTGGTCACATACAGTTGAAGGTACATGCTGATTGCTGGAGGTTTGTTTTTGTTTATTTTCCTGGTAAAAAGTGCTGTCTTTACTGATAAATGAGTGGAGTAGTTCCGCTTTACTGTCACGTGACAAAAATTGTGTGGATCTTGTGATTGATTAGTAATATCATCTCAGCTTACTATAAGCCGTGTTATCGATCCAACAGGAAATACATACCAGCTAAAGCTAAACCAAACCAGAGGATAACATCGCGGACATGTTGCTACAATTTGTAACTTCAACAGTGAAGCTGCTGGGCTTTTGAATTAGTGTAGGCAGTAAACGTTTATCAATGGGTGATCTAGAAAGCATTAGCTTCTGGAGGGAAATCACATTTCCTCGGCAGCAGAGTTTTACGCTAACTTATCGATCTCAACAATCCAATGAAGTACAGTCCTAACTCCTTCTAAGAACTACAGTTCCCTTAACAGTGACTATATCAAAGAACGTTTCAAGCTCGCGAACCTGATGAAGCTAGCTGGCAAGTGCAAATTCTAAACAAGAAGTAGAAGTACAAACAAAATACAAAATCTTACATACTTTGAGTTTTCAGACTCGTCTGTAAATCGGAGCAGTAGAATTACTGTCGGACGCAGAATGTGTAATGGCAGATGGTTAAACGCCAGTTCCTTAATTCTAATGCTAAACAGCCGCAATGTGCAATACAAACAGAGTATAAACGCACGGAAAATCTTCGAGCTGTAGTCTTAGTCAGCCAGTTTATGGACCTCAGAAACGCCTCAATAAGTAGAAGTTGGATAATAATATGTAGTAAGGTGGCAGCATTGTGACGTTGAAAGTATAACACCCGAACTAAGATTGATGTAAAGATATTTCTAGAAGTCTGAAAAGAAGCAAATGTTGCACCATATTATCAAGTCGTATATAATTGTGCGAATGTTACTAAAGTACAGAGCAGGCGATCCCAACGCTTACCTTACTCGGGATTATTATGACCGGGATAAAGTGGCGGGTTTAGGGTAATTTCGCCATATTTTTCCCGAACCACATTTTCACCGGTCGTTAATAAACCCGCCGACTCAGCTTTTAGGGTTCCCAAGGGGTATGGGTGCTCATATTTTAATGGTTGTCTTATATTCACTAAAGAAGACTATTGGGACACTTGTTGTAGGTTTTTCGACTTCATTTGGCTAAAATTGCAAAAAATTCACCTTTTTGCCCAATTCTTGTCATATATCCTTATTGTCAAAGTTGATTTAAATAGGCCAATTTTTAATTTCTTAGGTATTGACTATCTCTACATAATGAAATAGGACTCAAAGTAAAAGTAACAGTTAAATTAAAACTCGAATTAATTAAAACGGTCAATAACATGAATCAGTTTCATCAGTCATTTATTCATAATTCTAAACAATGTGAACGATGCATTCTTTCGAAGATTTTCTACAAATTGAGTCATAATGGTTATTTGATACACGTAAACATGTAATGCTAATTCAAAACAACGAATTTGCTAGAGTCTACTTTCAACAATTATTGATAATTCGACTTGTTTCACAAGTTTTAGCAATGCGAAAATTTCTGAACCTGCTTATCTCTAATAAGGAAATTTACATATGAGACAAAATATTTGAATCTAAAATTGAAAGGTTGGACACCGGTAAAATGGCGACCGGGAAAATGTGGTGGGTTTTGAGCAATTTCGCCATATTTTTCCCGAACCATATTTTAACCGGTCGTTAATAAACCCGTCGTAACAATCCCGAGTAAGGTAAGTAGAACAAAAGATCTCAAACTGCATCGAGTCTGTTTGTTACATCTCCCTTTAGAGGCACAACTCCGATGTGTGCCTGTATGGTCGATAGACCCCAAAATTATGCAAAACAGGATAGCTGAAATCATCGCTAGGATAAGACTCACTAAGTGATTTCTTAGTATGATTAATTACATTGAGACTGGATGTCACCGCGTAGTCCTAGTTAAGAGTTGGTGGTTTCACTAATACCACGATAAAAGCATGCTTCGTCTCATTTTCATGGAGTATAATTAGTCTAAGCCCTTTAAATTTCGTAAAGTTATTTTCATCGTTGTTAAATGAGAAGGACAAAATAGTAAATCATTCCGGATTTTGGGTCGTTAGTTCAATGGATTGGTTGTCTAATGGTAGCTTGTATGTTGTACTGCTCGTAATCGAAAGGTTACAAGTTCGAAGCCCGCCTGTGTCACCAATCCTTGGGTTGAGCTAAAGATTGGTTGGGTATACAGCCCCCACGGTCGACTCAGCCGAGTGATCGGCAAACCGTGAACGGGGTTAAATCGAGGAGCAACACTTGAGTAGAGAAGCTACGAGCGAACAAAGTCTGGTACACATTAGCTTCACCGTCGCTAGTCTTGTTAGGTCCTTCGGCTTCGTGTAATTAGCCAGTTACTTAATGTGTGGTTGAAATTATCGAAGTAAAATTTGAGTCAGACTCTTTAACAAAATTTATTTTCAACAAAATTGTGATTCGTAATGTTTTGTCCAGGGAACGCAGTAAGAAATGTGTGGTAGGAGGTTCAAATCAGAGTTGCCAGTGGCTATGTATATTGTACATGATACAAGATGAATGTGTCAAACTGATGTACACATACATTAAAAGTGTTTCATTTTCAACCGCACTGAAGACCTGCTGGTGGCGATTTCACTTATGCTTAATTAAGCTTACTTGGTACAATTTGAATCGGCGATGAAGAATGTAGTATCATCTGTCACTATAATTGAAAACTACAGAACTAAACTTTTTAAATATCCACCTTTGAACAAAAATTCAATCAAAAACTGCTATTTTAGTGTTTTTACCTTTGTTCCTTTTTAACGACAACACTGGAAATATAACGTACCGTTGAGAGTCGTGTGATCAAGATATCCAACAAATATCAAAATTACTCAGGTAATTTACCAATTATCTGATGGAGAACATTTGTGATTTTGAACAATTTTTTTTCATTGATAAGATTAAGATAAACACCCCTGATCAATTTGCAACCTTAATATTTATCTGTACTAGTGCTAATTTGGTCATTCACGACTAGAAATTATCTAACCAATCAGCTTTTAGGATAACAATGACCTACTAGTAATGGCTCTCCTTTATAATTTTCCTTCATAAGATTAGAATTTTAATTTTTTACTCAATCAGCTTTAGACAATGAGATTAACTTGTAAAATCTAGCATGGTTTCATAACTTCTCGTACCACATTAATTCTGTTAAAACTTTTTGTCGTCTTGGTTGATTCTCAAGGTAGTTCTGATGGTGGTTCATGCTGACGCAGCTCTGGCTGCGGGTGACTCCGAAATCTTCAAAGCCAATGATTCCTCGAGAGAGACTCTTACTATAGAAGAAGCGATTGATCGTGTTGTTGTCAAAGTGACTTTGAAAATGGTGTTGATATTTGGTGCTGCGTGCTTAACGATCGTTAACACTGGTTCTGCTACGTACTTGACAGTTTTCACCGGCCACATCCCTTACAACGAATGGACTTGTCTGTCTAAAACATGTTCTAATCTCCTGATATCAGCTGGGTCTTCTGAAGACTTCTACTCTTACGAAAACATGTGCAAAAATGATTTAGTCGCAGGATCAGACTTCAAGTGGACATCGAAGATGAAAACCTTTTCCATGGAATGGGACTTTTACTGTAAAAATGAAGCTAAGTTGTCTGTGTTATCCAGTGTATTCTTTATAGGCACATTTCTCGGTCTTATTTGCTCTACTGGTTTGTATGAGAGGCTAGGCCGAAAGAGAGGAGCAACAATAGGCAGCTTTATGGTATTGGTTGCCGTTTCTGTCAGTTCTGTCGCTAACAATTATTTGGTCTTGCTTCTCCTCCGTCTGATATACGGATTAGGGCAAAGTATTACTTACATGGGATCGTACTGTTGGATTGTTGAACTGGCACCTACATATCTGAGAAACCATATCAGTAATCTCTACACTCTTGGGTGGTCTGTTGGGGTTTTTGCGCTGATTGGAATCAGCTACTTTATTCATCAGTGGCAATATGTTTATGTAGCTGTTGCCTGCGTGAATGCTGTTGCAATTCTTCCCTTCTTTTTACTTCCTCTCCCTGAGTCCCCGAGGTTCTCCTTGATGAAGGGTAGAGAGGAAGAAGCGAAGAAAACTCTACGGCTACTGGCCAAAATGAATGGCAGCAAAGTCTCCCTTGACAATGTTGATTTGGTTTATGAAGAGAGGAATCAGTCCTACCTACAGCAGGTCAAAGATTTCAAATACCACCCAACTATGCTAAAGGAGACTCTCATCGGAATGATTGCTTGGTTCAGTGCTGCCGTGGTTTCTTACAGTTATCAGTTTGGATGGAGCAAGATGGGCAATGATCTGCACAGTATCTACTGTTTTTCATCTCTGGGTGAGGGGATATCTTTTGTAATCTGTGTTCCCTGCTGCCAATATCTCGGACGTAAAAGGGCTACACTCTTCTTCTTTGCACTGGTTATTGTCATGAATGCGATCGCCTCGCTGGACATCAAGTTCACCCATGATTGGAGTCTAGAAACATTGGCCAGCATTATTGGAAGCATGGGATCTGGAGCTGCTTTCATCATGATGTACTTGTATTCTGGAGAATTAGCTCCGACATCACACCGGGGCATGATAATGTGTCTCTGCTCCAGCTGTGCCAGGATAGGCAGCTTCATTGGTCCCTACATTAACTTGCTGTATGGGCTGACAGACAGGAGGGTGCCTTTAGCCCTGTTTGCGGGTTTATCTTTGCTGGCATGTGTGGCGGTCTGGTTCCTTCCTGACACCACGGGAAGATCTGTTCCTGAAACTCCTGGAGATGTTGATATATTATCAAGGAAGAAGAAGCTAGAAGGACAGGACGAGGATAAAGAAGCGAAACACGTAGTGGTTAACAAACTCAATAGCTGTGAACAAAAATAGACTTTCTTTGTTTATCTTAAAATATAATCGTATGTTTCATTAAACCAAACGATCATTTCAATCTATTTAATCGATTTGAGCCAGTACGATACTTGATAGTATTCTGGAGGTTATTTAAAAGGCTAATGAACAGCTTCATACTTTATATAATTTAATTTAGGTCGTTGAGCCAGCCGGGACCGCTTATCGCTATCAGTTATCATTAGATTGCAGTCTAATCCATTATCTCGGATGGATTATGGTTGCAAATTTTCGAATTTATCCCCTGATTTCTAAACACCAATATAATTTACTAAAAAGCTGAGGTATTGCTAAATTACTTTTTCCGAATATTATTTTTACTTGATACCGAATTATTGAGTGATAACTAACAATAATGTAACGTGAATCGTGAATTATTGCAACCGTTCTCAGCTCAGTAATGGATTTAACATTGATTGAAATCAAGGCAAGAAAATGTTCTTTCTTGAAACTTACATGTAGACTGTAAAGACACTCGCATGCATAAAAATATTTTTCCCGGTTTGAATTGTTTTAAAGTGTTCATTTCCTCATGCTAGAACATTAAGCAATTTAAAGTCTGTGGTAGCATTTGACAGATAGTTAAGAAGAGTTAACTAGCCGAGTCATAATTACACATTTTTTCCCTGTATTTTCCTGATAAGAGCCTCTTCCTTGTCGCAATAAACGGGATCAATGCAAATTTTACCCCAGAAACATTACAACTATGCGACTAATAAATAATGTTCCGATCCGGATATTACATGTAATCTTATGTAGTTTTGATAGAAATGATAATCAGTGATTTTTTTTTCAATTCAATTAATTCACAAAAAATAACGATAGAAGCATTATATATTTCAAAACAGTAAAGTAAATATGACTTTTTGAAAGCACCTACGTGGGCATTTAAACATTAGATAAAACTACAAAACATTGATTTTGATAATACCCCACGCTAAACATAAAGTAGCTATATCGTACTATAATCGTACTAAGTATAAGTAAGCTCTTCAAAGAGTTTACATGAGTGCGTAAAGGGCAGCCATCAAAGGGAGGAAGAAAGCAGCCAGGGCAGCAGCAGAGTTGCAACCATCACCTTCACAAGACACACATTTCTCATTCTCGTCATTGGCACAAGGTCCACATCCAGATTGAAAGCTTTCCCATTCATCTTCAAGAGCGAGGGGTGCGGGGCTGAAATTAGATGAGATTGGAATTTATTGCATAGCATGCACAGGAAATAATGAAAAATTGATCGTTCAAATTTACATGTAAGTGTTAGATTCAGGAAAGTTTTCAAATGGTCTTGGATGGATTTGATTTACCTGTTACATTTGACATCGGTTTCGGCGCTGACGTGACAAGATGTGGCTTCGGCAACGGCTTCCCAGGCGGCGCTCTCAGCGTTCCAGGAGTGGTTATAGCACTCAAACTTCTGTGATTTATCAGCGTTACATCCGGAGGCACCATCTTCATTTTCACATTCGTCACAGTCATCAACACCATCAGCACATCCACATCCCCATTCTACCTCAGAGTTGTAGCCTTGGTAGTCCACGAATGTGGGGGAAGAGCATTTATCTCCAGCTTCACAGTCAGAGGACTCAACCTTGCCATCAGGTCCCTGGACACATGAGTATGCGTCTGGGAGAGAAAGTTGGTGTTAGACGATTTTTTTTTGAAATTGCTCCTTTTTAATTTGTATCGTGTATAGAATTAACAATTACTGTGAGGTAGTTTTTTGTGAGATAGTTTGTCTTAGTAGTATAGTTAGTTACTATACATGAGTGATAAAGTATCAATCATGGTCGTATTATATTTTACCATTGCAATTACAAAATACAATCTTACCTTCGCTGTCTGCCTCATCCTCATGATTGTCCCTCTTCACGACTTTTCCTGTAATAAATGTTGTATTAGTATTGCTGTACTCTTTCTATGTGATATAACAATATTATTACAATATAACTATTATTTATATTAGAAATGGTACGACCAGTCAGTAACTTAGTTTTAGGAAATTAATTAGCCCGTTTTTAGTTAGATGTTAGAAAACATTTCGAATATTGATTAGTTAAATTTAACAAATCTTACCGGCATTAACAGTGTACAACAGTACGAGAGCAACGAAAATAACAGACTTCATTATAGATTTCTTGCTGAACAAAATAATTCGGTTTAACTTTAAGTGAAAATTCATTTCATATTATAAATGCGAATATATGTATGTTACAGTAACACTAGCCCTAGGTACCTCACAGAGCTAAACCCATCTGAGCGATTACTTAAATTGCTACCGCAATTTAGCATGTTGAGCGATGATTTTTTTTCTTTATTTTAACATTTTCTTTTATTAGCTAAAAGGATAAAAAATCACAGATATAAATCAAGTGGATATCAGTTTCTTGCGTTTGTGTACAGCTAAAGTATGAAGTGTAGACTATAAGTATAGACTATAAAGTATAGACTATAGATCGAATAAATCTTAATGGAAAGAAATATATTTCAGACTTATGAATTGTGAGCATTAAAAATCTGACTACGGAAGAGCGGCGAATTTATTTTACAGGTTAACTAAAGAATCAAAGAGAACGTTTTCTCCTAGACACAATTGAGTCAGTAATAATCAAACGGTGCCCCCTATTTAGTATTTATACTATTATTATAGTGAAAGAGAATGTTAGTCTTTCTCTGTAGCATAGGTAGTTTAAATATTTTTCAATATTTTCACTTTTCGTGCATGTCCAAGTTTAACTCCACCTAGTGCATGCAGCATGCTTATACTGCAAATCTTGCAAACTGGATATCATTCTGCATTATATAATATAGACTACAAATTTTGTTAAATTCATGATAAATCAGAATAGATTAATTAATTTTAACGATAACTTTCTTTCACGTGGAACGGACATGTGTACGTGTTTTGCTTCATAACGTCGCATGATAAATTTGTCTACATGTCAGGTACTACTACTAATTTTAAACAAAATACCAAGTTAAAGATTTGAAAATATATGCAAAATTTTTCACAGTAGTATGCATCAGTTTATTCAGTAACTATTAAAGAAGAGATTCCCTTTCAGCAATGTTTACAGCTATGAGCTAACGGCAACCGAGACAATGATGCGTGGTTCACACGATTATGATGTGCACGAAAACTGCAGAAACGATCACGACTTTAAATTTGCATAATTCTAGTCATGCAAAAAATGATCATGACTTTAAATTTTCATAATTCTAGTCATGAAAAAACTTTTTATCGTATAATTTGTTCAACTTTTTAATAATTCAATTATTCGATTGCAACTTATAGTTTATTAAGACGGTAGTGGAGTACTGTAGTATTGTAGCTTATCGCCCCAATTCTTCTTTTTTTTCTCTTTCTAGATCATGATAACGGAAACTTAAATAAAAGAAACATAATAAGGTATTATGATAAAGCTGGTTTAGTTTTTCTATCTTGGTCGATTTGTTGTAAAGGTGTTTTACTAAAAATAAATTAATCCGATCGACTGGGCCTTCTTACTGACATTTCAATTCAGGTGAATTTAAAGCACGCTTAATAATCAAGTAATTGGGGTAGACAAAAATGTGTGTGTTTAAATTTTCTAGCCACACCCTTTTATACAATATAGGGAAAATTTTACCTGTTACGAAAATAAATTCATGTTGAAACAACAAAATAAGTAGGGGTCGAAACTAATGTTTATTGATCCAAAAAAGCGATTGGATTACACAGGATTTACACAGGATTACACAGGATTAAAATTAAATTATAGATCCATTATCATGGACCGTCATAATTGTACAGAGATTAATGAAAACATTCATCTTTCCTTGAAGTCAGGGCCAGGGTTATCCTTAAATCTTAATTATGACTAATTCGCGAGGTTCTCACCAAGTTGATAGTAAAATTGTTTAAGTTTCGTGCATTTGAATTACGTTGACGCATATCTTCGGTGAAGCTATTTCGCTCTTCGGAGCAGCGAAGGAAATAAGTGCACACACAGTTGACAGCATAGGAGCGCCTTTCTTGAAATTGAATATACTGTGGGGTGTTTGGTTGAATATTAAGTGAACGGTGGCAGTGAATATGGAGGCTCTGGTGATTTTGAGGAATTACAGTTGAGTTAGGAGACAAAATTTCCATAAGATGGACTTTGAGATTTGTTTCATTGATATTGCTTGAGTCAGTGATTTCAGTGCTTATTTCAATGGGTGGCATTTGAGAAAGATTTTTGACTAATTTCGACCTCTGTTTTGAATACAAGTCACATATATAGAGAACATGTGACTCATCTTCGATGGTCTCGACACCCATACTTGATTGACACCAAGCACATAGTCTTTGCTCACGGGGTGTGTTGGAGTATCTGCCTTTTTCAATATGGAGATCATGGGCGCTGATTCTAAGTTTTGTGGTGCTATAACGACGAGAGAAGCCTTTGCATAAGTGTAAGTAGGGCTCTCGTTTAAAGGTGTGTTTGATTGAGTGATAGAATGAGAGTTTAGAAGAAGTAGATTTCTGATATTCCCAACATTTTTTGAATTGATTGGTTAGAGCTTCGATGATGTTAGGAATTCTATACTTTTTGCTGCATAGTGGTTTGATACATTGACTAAAATTTGACTGATTTTTGAGGGAGTCTTTTAATAATTTGTGATCACTTACAGGGTTGGGCTCGGCTTTGTTGGCTGCATTTGTATTGAGAATTCGGTGCGCGGTTACGTGATCTAGTTTGTAAATTTCATCTAGTTCAAGGAGGGGTTTTATGTATCGATACCAAGGTAAGTTTAGTGATTTTTGTTCTTTTACGGCTGCAGTTACAAACGAATTCGACTTTGATTTTGTATTTAGCCTTTTGAAGTAATTTAATGTTAAGCGAATTGATTGATAAATCAGAGGAATTCTTCCTGTCTCTCCCCATACACCTACATTTGATGCTTTACGATGGACTCCCAATGCCCATTTTAGGAATGAAATATGCACTCTTTCTTGCAGAGAGGCGCTGATTTTTTTAAGTAAGTTAGTAGCGGTTGCTTCTGTCGAGTTAATCGTTTTGCAAAGAGATTTGTTGATCGTACTAGTGGGTGTCCATATTGGAGCACCATATAATAAAATGGGCTTGATGAGAGAGTCGAACAGTGTAAGGAGTGCTTTAAAAGATAACTTTGATCGCATGACAACCCTTTTCAGGCCAAAAAATGCACGCATTGCTTTGGTTTTAAGGTTTTGTTGAGCGATCTGCACTTGACCCGATTGATGAAGTTCAAATCCAAGGTAACAATAACTGTCGACAATTTCAAGATTAGATCCGTTGAGTGTAAATTTGATGTTTTGTACGTCCTGTTTTAACGCTTTCTTACCAAAGATGACTGCTTGAGTTTTGAGTTCATTGATTTCAATGCCCCACTGGTGATGTCAATTCGACTCTCATACCACGCCCCGGTATGATAGCCACGCCCACATTGATAGTTGGGCATCTAAATTATGGGAGTGTACTCCTACTTATAATACAAGTTAAAGAATGAAGCAGAAAGTTGGAATTTAGTTACTGACCTCAACTAAACCTGAAAGTAGCGATGTGTAAACTTGTGTTATCAGTGTAATACTGTCAGTCAAACATAGCTTCAGGAATGCTCAAGACTTCATCAGAGCTTTAGTAATGTTCAAGACTTCATCACAGACCCCATCACAACTTTCTCTAATAACAATTCTTCTCACAACCTACCTACCTATGTTGAGTTTCGTCAAGACTTGACGGGGCCATCGCCCATCACATCTTCTGACCACCCCATAGCGAAGTAAAGTGTCGCTCGTTGCACCAGCACAGCAGAGAGTTCGTATTTGGAGGAGTATAAGTGTGGAGTACAAGTATTGAGATTATCATTATTTATATGATCGATTGTTTGAGTCAGTTTTGTTTTATTTTGTATTTATTTTGCAGTTGTACCCAAAACGTTGGCCCTAGCCAAAGTTTTGGATACCATTCAAGAAGTTAAAATAGTAATAAAGTATTCTTTTTAATTTGAACCTACCCATTTCCCATCCAATGACAGCCACTTCATGTATTACTAGATCTCCAGTAGCCTTGTAGAATTTGACATTGTCTCCCTTCCAGTTGCATTCAATTCTGTAAGTTTGCTCTTCTCTCGTCAGTGTATCGTGGAGATCGAGTTGGCCGCAAGCTTTTTGTTTACGATTATTCCCTTGATAGACCATAACAGTGGCCCCAGATTGTTCCTCCTTACACGCCTTGAATTGCTCCAAGCTCGTGGTGCAGAGATCTTTTTCTACAAACCAAGCCGTGAAAAACTGGCTGAAGACCACCACTTCGTCGATGAAATAGATTTTATCCAGAGCAAGGTTGAGCCATACATCTTCTCCAAACGAGAAAGCTGCAGTGGAGAGGTCATTGTCAAAGGACTTGTCCGCAGAAAAGTTATCCTCATCACTATGATCTTTTGTTTTAGATTGGGTTGCTGTTATTGAAGTTATCTCTTGCGGTTCCTCTGATGTTGCTGAAAAGTAAGTGATGATGATGATTTATAAATTAAGCATGCAATTTTTTCAGCCGCTGTACCTTCAAATAATTTTAATATAGCTCTTTTTTGTATACATTATATATAGAACATAATGAAAAAGTTGTAAAAACTGTATATTAAGTTACTGTTATACTTACCAGAAGGAGAATAAAACACATCGATCTCTGCGAAAGACAGTGTTGTTCGTGCCGTTTTATCCCTATCGGTCATCATGACCTGATCTCCAACCAGATTGCAATAGAATGTGTATGTTTGATCCTCTACTGTTTTTGAATTGCTATTAACATTAATGACTCCACATAGAGATTTTTCACCAGTTCCTGTGTTGACGACATTTACCTCAGTGTTGCTAAGTAAGTAAGTGCAACAATCGATCCTATTGATGACTACTATCTTTGTGATGGAATATATCTCTCCTAAATTGAATTCCACCCAGTTCTCTTTACTAAACTCAACGCCATCTTTTGGGGCATAGATGGTGTCCACATTATCATCATACGCTTTTTCTGGCTTCTGCCCGTCCGCGTTCGGATGAATGCTATGTGCATCTGACGATACTATTGTTATCGACAGGTCAGTTCCCTCTGAAATATATGTATTATTATGTCAAAATACTGTAATAAAAAGGATCAACCTCTAATATTTATGCAAATATTCTCTCTGTAAAGTAAGGAGAAATATCTGATGAAACCATTTTCAGAATGATATTGCGCAAACTGTTTTAAAGGTAGGAGGTAACTGTGGTGATCAGTTACTAGGGAGTGTGACTACATACCAACAAAAGGAGTTATCCTCAAGACTAGGAGAACTCCAAAGAGCTTGAGAAGCTGTAACATGTTTGTTGTGTGTATCTCACCAACTCTCGTATAACTTAATCCTGTTGTATGTTTTTTGTGTAGCAGGTGTTAACGTTCTAACGTTATTTCAAAATTATATCAAACAGTCCCATTCTAAGCCATAATTTGCGCAAAAATGTTTGAAAAGTGGATATTTGGTAGTTTTCACTTTTCATTGCTTCCTATTTCATATTTCTGTGGATATGAGGATGATGATTAATCACTCTACACTCGACTGTCACGTGACTTTTTCAACCCGTTCTCTACTCTCTAGTTGGTCCTGAACGACTATTCGAAACCCTAACCCTCTAGTCTGATCCCAACCCTAACAGTAACCTTAACCCAATCCTTAACAAAAGCATATGCTAAAAACCCTAACCCTAACGAGACGTTCGACTAACTTCCTTATACGGTTATATCACGTGATCGAGACAGTTTTTCGCCAATATCTCGTCAGGGGAGCATTTTAACCCTATGTCATGGTGGTGATTCGGAATCAGCGTCCGAAAATTTATCGATTGAAGTTGGTTTCAACTTGTAGGTTTACAACCAGGACGCGCGCCGAGTTGGACTCGTCGACGGTCCAATATATGGAACAGATATTTACGAGTATCAGTATCACCCGTTAAGTTTCAACTGTCGCCGTCGGGGGCCCTTTTAGAACAATCTCGAAGATCGACTGTGGAGTAGTTTAGCTTAGCACGCTCGTGGATATGACATTTGTCAGAACATGTCGTGGAGTACGTTTTCAGCCAGATGAAAACTTTGCCGGAAGGACAACTCCACGCTTGCAAACAAGCGGTAGGAAAATTATGGGGCATCTCGCCAGCTGGGGTGAGATGGATATTTAACCAAGTCATCATTCCTTCACTAGGGTATGCAGCGGTTGTTTGGCAACACTCAACTGACAGAAGCTACATCACGGTTAGAATGGAGACAGTACAACGACAAGCAGCCCTCATGATCACTAGAGAACTGAAAAGCACTCCAACTCCCAACCTAGAAATTATGGCTAGTCTCCAGCCCTCAGTTTTAAACTTAAATCCTTAGCAATCAAATCTGCCTTGAGGCTTAAATTACAAGGAACCTGGAATAAACAGTACAATTACAACCAGATAGGACTTTGTAAATCTCACGCCCACAACGCGGAGAAAATGCTAGCTAACATTAATTACACAGGGTGCGTATTACTTGACAGCATTCCCAAGGTTATCATGCTGGACAGACGCTTCAAGGTAATTATCCAGGACAGGAAAACTGCGATTAGCTACATCGAAGAAATCTCACCTAACATCTGGCAGATCTTCACAGATGGATCGAAAGCAAGCGGTAATACAGGTGCGGGATTCTGTGTCATCAAAGGAACACAGGAATTCCACAGAGTCAGTTATCAACTTGGTAAACTAGCAACAGTTTACCAATGCGAGCTCTTTGCTCTCCACATGGCAAGTATTTGGATCAATGAAAATATAGGTACAACATCAATCATAAATCTCTTCTCAGATTCCCAGGCCTCACTCCTAGCGATAACCAACACCAGCATCAGCTCCAGACTAGTTCTGGACATTGCTGACCAACTTAACACATTAGGTACATCCCACAAAGTAGAACTCAGGTGGGTTCCAGGACATGAAGGAGTACACGGTAATGAACTAGCTGACGAACTAGCAAGGGAGGGATCCAGCAGCACCCCCATTGGACCTGAACCCTTCCTCCCACTCTCGGAAGGCATAATCAACACCCACATAAAAGATTACCTCTTCAATCTCCATATCAAGAAGTATAAACAGGTGGCACTCAGTGACAAAGGAAAAACCCCACTAACATTTTTCCTCAACAAAAACAGGTACAAGATAATCAACATCACAGGTACTCACATCAGATGGCTAACATGGCTACTATCAGGACACAGCCCACTAGCATACTTCCAGACGGTAGCAAACAACGCCAAATTCGAAACACAAGACTGTGAACACTGCCCAGGGGAAGCAGAAACATCACAACACTTCCTATGTGAATGCATCCAGCTGATGACAACTAGATTGAGGATATTTGGTAAACCCATCCTAACAATTGAGGAACTCATCAATAGTAAACTCGACCACATCATCAAATTTGTGGAAAAGTCAACAAGGTTTGACAGAGACGATCTATTTGGATTTTGGATAAGCACCTAGGACATACACCAAGGCTCATAAACAATCATACATTAGATCCACACAGGACTATCTCAGATAGTGACACATATCCAGTGGACCATGCTCAGAAGTCCCTCGCCTGCCCGCCGAAGAAGAACATCTGAAGTGGGTTTGCTCTGAGCAAGGTAGTAACAGCTTCGAGACTCCAGAGGTCTGTTGCGTCGATATCTATTATTCTATGCTTTTGTTTATACTTAGGGAGTCCTGGAGTGTGGCTAGCAGGAGTCACACTCTGTGGGCACGGCGAGAAGGCCTCCCTCTTCACTAGGAGGCCAGAAACCGTTGACCAAACCAGAGAGACACTTTGCCGGAACATTCAACAACGAAACTTGCATTCTTACATTAATAGGCTCTGTTTGTTTTTTTCAAGCTCAATATAATCCGGTAAAATCTATTGCTACAATATTGCGAAAACCTCGGTAAATGGTATCATTATCAAGACTACTCGGAGGATGCGTGACAGAAATTATAAACTAGGTATTGGGATTTGGTCCATGCTTCATCAAAAGTGAGGCTGCAATTCCTTAACAGATAATCGAAAACATAAAGCGTCATTTACTGGGGCAATCATTGGTCCTTATGTTTATAATACTGATGTGCTCTGTATCATTTTAAATTTGGACCACCGATCTTGCTCCGCAGCTAGTAAAGCCAGGCACAGCTGGCACATAAATGAAATATAAGAAGCAACAAAAGAAAGATTTATTCGCGATGTTGTTAACTCGTTAGTCGAACTAGAGCTGGTAAAATAGTGGTTATAAAGTGAGTAACCTTAATACCGTTTGCACCAATGATCAGTACTCTGACTCAGTAGGAAATACAAACTAGACAAATAACTAGACAAATCCAGTCTAACCTCAAAATATGATCTGATCTGTCGACCGTCAAGTTCATTCGCATTCGCAGGGGAGCTTAGGGCTAAACACTTCAACACGAAGCATCAGAGTTGAAGACATCCCTCAACTAACATGATCATTAGTCAGGCCTTTTTAGCCACTATTTTATCACTATCAGTTCTTGTTCGACTAACGAGGTAATACTAACGACATTGACGGACCAGCTCATCTTGAAGTTCAAAATGAGCTAATACGTCAGGTTCATTCGCATTCACGGGGGAGCTTATGGCTACCGTTAAACACACAAACACGAAGCAACAGAGTTAAAGACATGACATATCCATTATCCGTCAACTAACAATGGCATGATCATTGGTCAAGCCTGAGCCCTTAGCAATCTTAACCGGATTTTAGGGACGTGTTATCGAGGCGAAAGAAATTTCTGGTCACAAAGATAATCTTCCTGGTGTACTGAACATTAACCCTGAAGTAAGTTAAACTAGTGAAACAAGCGTTCTTAGAATTTAAATTATTATATAGATCAAAAATGAAGTATCAAAATCTAAATCGAATTGCTATACCTATTATAAACCTACGACATCTCGTTCATAATCATATGGTATTTTATGCATTTTAATTTGAGAAAGATAATTTGATTCGTCAATCTAAATTATGCATATGTTTTTATCATCTCTAAAATGCACAAATAGCTCAATAAAGTGCATGTTTCATGACGCACATCGTCATCAGTACAGTCATCAGAGCTGATTTTAGCGCAATAATAAATTACTCCCTTTTAGTCTAATTTTATGACGCCCTGATCTAAGTCAAAGTGAGTAACCTGACCATGTTGCATGTTTCCAAAAACCGCGTTATTGAGGATAAATTATACTTTGTAAGTAAACTTTAACCAATCATATCAGTGTCAGTATCATGAAACTTGTCAATCGATACGGTCTTTAAAACAAATATTTTACGAGTATCATCAGTGGCGTAACGTAGGCAATATATTTAAAGTAGAGCCGGCCGCCATGCTTCCTGCACTTTGTATCACGTGGTGACCCCCACTGTCGCTTCACTATAGTCTGTATCGTCTTCGCGACGATACAGGGGGAGCCGCGCACTTCGTGCGCGGCGGGTCATATATATATATATATACGTATGTCGTATGTGGTATGACAACCTGCACTGTAGTGCGACACGTACCCTAGCGCTCCTTGTATCACGTTGCGACCCCCACGGTCGTTTCACTATGGTCGTCCTGACGATACAGGGGGAGCCGCGCACTTCGTGCATCGTGCGCGGCGGGTCATACAACGTATGACAAGGAAAGTTATGGGCAAAAAACCGTTTTGGTCACGTGACAGGCTAGTAAAATACGAATTCGATTGTTTAGGGTCCGGTTTAGGGTTAAGGTTGTGGTAAGGGTTATGGTTAGCTTCGGGGTTATGGTTAGGGTTAGGTTTGGGATAAGGGTTTATGTAAAACCGTTTTGTACGGCTGCAAAACCATAAAAACCAAAGTCACGTGAAATTTTTGGGCGAGCGAATTAGTAAGAGCCGTACCCTAGTGCGAAAACCTCAAAGATCGACACTGTCGCACTACAGTACGCTACCTGGACTGTGTCTGTAGTGCGACACGAATGTTAGTATATACGAAAGAGGGAGGTCTTGTCGAACTTCAGGTTTCGGACTACAGCTCAATTACGTGTCGCACTACAATACGTCGCGCGTTTATCGGCCGCTATTTGGGGGGGGGGGGCGCCAAATCAATGATCATTTGAATGTGGGAAAATTTTGAAAAACTTAACTTAAGTACTACTACTATACAACTAGCAAAACTACTACTAACAAAACTACTACTACTACTACTCTTGACCTTGTACTAGTTGTTATACGTTGTATGACCCGCCGTGCAGGCTCCGCGGCTCCCCCTGTATCGTCAGGACGATATTGAAATTCACATAGCCATGTGTATACGCCTTCGGCGGTCGCGCGCTACTAGCTGCAGCTGCAACTGCAAGCGAGAGGGCTCTGGTTAGAGCAAATATTGAAACGACCGTGGGGGTCACAACATGATACAAACAACAAAGTACTAGCAAAACTGCGCGTTTTGCTCTAGAAACACACGCGCATGTATCAACAAATTGCAACGTTATTTGTTCATTGTTGATTGTCTCATGTCGTGATCCTTATCGTCATTTCATTTAAATTTAATCATGAAAACCCCGCGGCGCGGCGAAAGCCACGATATTGCTGGCGGGCCCACAACGTGGTACGGGCCAAACCACAAACGTTACGCCATTGAGTACAGTATCAGTGACAGTATCACTCGTTAAGAAAATACCGTTAATTGCCATGTTAATATCGTAACGGTAAAATTTTACCGCTAACACATAACTGAGCAAAATAAGCAAATGCTCCCAAGCTCAAAGCTCGCTCAAGTAATTGCACTGTTTACTCTCTGCAGCTAATGCTTACAACTACAAGAGACGAACGCCTAGTGAGTGTGACTAGTCGTTAAATATATTCGCTAGGCAGAGTTCGCAAAGTGTGTACTAATAGTATTGTGTTATCTAACTCTGATCTAAGCTGATCCAAATCCAAGCTCATTTGCTTACGGGCGCGGCGTTTCGATTTAAGTTACCGTACAAGCCAATATTTACCTGGGGAGCCCAGACTATTATAATGTGCATAAACATACGCCGAATAGAGATTCGGCGGAATGACATAACAGTAATATTACAATATATGAGCCAACATGAGTATATGCAATATTGAATATGTATATTATCATTATGGTCCAACTCTAAGTCAAAGTTTAAAATTTCCTAGCTTGCTAATGCTATTGCATATTGCTAGTCTATTGCTCGCTTTTCTAGTAAAGAGTGTCCATCAATTTGACGCTTAGTGATTGTTATATCAAATTTGATTCAATTTCAAATAAGATAAGCGATTATTTGTTATACAGGGTGGCCCAGGAAACACTACCCATCTTTATCTTTTAAAATTGTTACAGGTCGCTGAGATCTTGCTAATTATTTTATTTCAGAATGGAAAAGCGCCTTAACTTACGTTTTGATTAATATATATATATATATTGGTTATCTTGCTTTGCTCTTATGAGTGGGTCAATCATTTATTTTTAATTGTAGTTGACGAAATGAGAGTCTCCACTCAGTGTGTTAAAACATAATTCTTTGTCGACGTTTCGGCTACATGCCTTTGTCATAAACAGGACGTACTGAAAACTTACATAGCTGCAAAGATACAATGTTAAAATAATCTATTAATACTACGAAATATAACAACAAAAAATAACATCTTGAAACCCAACAACGATCACAAATTTTTCCAAAAGAAACATAAAATATAACGGCTAAAAGAATCCACAACGCAACAAGCCGTGAACAATTCCTCATAGTACTACAAACATTTTACCAAGATAGCTCCTTCATAAAACTGATTAATCAACAAGAATTTCGCCGCGGTTACACCACGCACGATTAATTTTCCCTGCTTAAACCGTTAATATTTGCAACGAAAAGTTAATTTTAACGATTAATAAAAATTAGATATTGGATTATTTTGTTGTTAAAAATTTGCAATATTTTCATCGTAATTTGTTATTGCGCGCGTGCAGGATTGCGTGTAATCGAATATTTAGTACGCCGCGCACAAATTTTGGGCTAATTTGATTTGAACGGCATCGTTCGACAATTGAAATTCGCGTTGGATAACGCAATTAACTAACACATGCCGAGCGTCGCGCGCAGCATAACAGACGCTTCCTATACTCATAATTATAGGGGAGTGGTCTATATTGCGAAGGAGCAGACTTTTGTCATCATCGCAGGTCCATCGGGATAGCTCATATATCCAAACCCGATTACTTATTCCCTACGATCTTTTTGCCTTCGGCAAGAGCAGGGAAAAAAATTATCTAGGTTAATAAGTTCAATATTACATTAACTTCCAAGTATATTTTATCCAATCACCTTCATTTACGGACTCAGACAATTGAGTATTTATTTCTGGGTTTTCACGTTTTATTAGAACCGACTGCCACAATTGACGGTCCACATAGTCTTTACATCTTTTTCGAACTATAAACCGAAACGGTATGTTTGGCATTGAAATGTCTGCATGCTCCTCTAGGTAGTGCTTCCCCATGGCCGTAGATTTGTTGCCATCCCTTACTGATTTGTAGTGTTTCCAGGCTCTACTTCTTTTAAACCTACCAGTTTCCCCAATGTAGGACTTATTACATATTTGGCATATTAATTGGTAGCAAATGTTTATATGATTGGATAAAATATACTTGGAAGTTAATGTAATATTGAACTTATTAACCTAGATAATTTTTGATTAATCAGTTTTATGAAGGAGCTATCTTGGTAAAATGTTTGTAGTACTATGAGGAATTGTTCACGGCTTGTTGCGTTGTTGATTCTTTTAGCCGTTATATTTTATGTTTCTTTTGGAAAAATTTGTGATCGTTGTTGGGTTTCAAGATGTTATTTTTTGTTGTTACATGTTATATTTCGTAGTATTAATAGATTATTTTAACATTGTATCTTTGCAGCTATGTAAGTTTTCAGTACGTCCTGTTTATGACAAAGGCATGTAGCCGAAACGTCGACAAAGAATTATGTTTTAACACACTGAGTGGAGACTCTCATTTCGTCAACTACAATTAAAAATAAAATATATATATATATGTATATTATGAAGAGCATCTTGACTTAAACATTAAACTTAAAGGGGTTCGTAACTGTGGTTACCTGGGGACCTCAGGCTATCATGTTCATACACGAATAGAGATTCGGCGGAATGACTTGTATCACGTTGCGACCCCCACGGTCGTTTCACCCTTTATCGTCCTGACGATACAGGGGGAGCCGCGCACTTCGTGCGCGGCGGGTCATACAACGTATGACAAGGAATGACAGGCTGAGCGCGGCCCAGTAAAACTGTGGCCGTGAGTCCTTTACATCACAAAATTGGCATAACCTGGGAACCGGCAGGCTATAACTATAAGTATAATGTTCATTGTTCATAAACATATATGCAAACCTATTGAAAATGCAGCGGAATCATGACAGGCTTAGCTTAACCTCAACCTGGCGCGCCAATCGCAATGTGCATCACGTAACGTGAGACTGAGAGTAGAATAGACTAGCAAACTAGGTTAAGGAAAGGCTGAGCGCGGCCCGGCCCTGAATTGTAAGTAAGACAGCAAAGACAAAAGGGACGTTAAATTAAGGAGAGCCGGGATGCAGGACCCCGAGATTCGTGCTGTTCGTAAGTTAAGCGGTTTTCTTTGTCCTTGAGGCGCACGCGCAGTTTTGTTTGGCCCATTGTCGTAAGAGTAAGACAATCTTAATCCTCCATAATTATGGAGGATTATGTGATGAAAGGAGTAGCCGAGAATCTAGGCGTGTAATTCGAATACGTACATTATTAACATTAAGGTGCGTTGCATAGAGTTGGTGATTAACTCATTGTTGGAACAAGAGCTGTACAATGTTACAAGAGCTGTACAATGTTATAAATACGACCGTTATGTGCACCAGGGCGTGGTGTGATGAAGAGTCATGTGTGGCCAATACGAGCAAGGTGACGTCTGTAATATGTGTGAAAACCAATGTTGAATGTTTAGCTTTACCGTGAAACACATACTCCACACCATTTCAGGTTTAAGTGTCCCATTTCCAGTGCAAGTGTAGCGGTCGAAATCAAAATAAACGAGGGTTTCGTCAAATATCATTAAAAGCAAACAAATGTAACATAACATAAACCGTCAACCGCATAGTTGTTATATTTGCAGCAATCTTGACATTTCTGAAACAATCTTGATAAATGTAAAGCCATGACATTGTGAAATAATAGTTTCAAACATAACCAATTAGGACTTAAAAAGTTAATAAATTCCCGCTTCATGAGAAGGGGACATCGCTAAAATTCGATTAAAAGAATCTATAGAAAGTAAAGATATGGATAAAAACGATGTTAAACCTGCAAATAAAAACATTTGAAACCGGTCCCGTGCACCGTGCAACGGAAACCTTTAACTAACTTAAACAATTTAACAAATAACTTAATGAGATCTCAAGTTCCATTTATTTCATCTCAAGAGCTTGTCGAGCCATCTCCATCGCTCCTTGCTCTGTCTTATTTCCACCTATAAACCCTGTTGCGTGCACGAATATACACTGAAATATATTTGTTTTAGAATACACTATTTTCAAAATACCACTCTATTCAAGTGATTACATTTTAGAAGGTCACAACAAATACTCAATTAATATAACCAAACATTTACTAAAAACCAAGCGCAGGCCGCTTACCTGAGGAATTCCAGTCAGCTCGGACAGCTTCTCATCCCTGACACCTTGCCAACTCTCGGGTAATGGTTTCCTGCTCTTGAACCCCTCTCCTTTAACCCCAACTGTCTGTACACGCCACGCTCCATTAGAGTCAGCGTATAGCACGTACTTAACCTCTCCTTCACAACCAGTCTCTTTTTCAAGCTGGTAAAGGTGCTCTTTCCACGGACAACCCCCTGGGATCATGTGGAATATTGGTAACTTGTAAATACTCTTTATTTGATGGATAGTCATTTTAAGGATTTAGCATTTGTCTAACAGATTTCGAGGGGTGAAACTGCTAGAAGAAGTGTTACTAAATTGAAGACGAGACTTTTTATAGGAATGCGTAAATCACGGTCACTTTTTAAATCGGATACACAATGTTACGTCCCTTATAGTTTATATATCTTCTACTCCCGCTGTGCGTACTGCGTAATTTCATGGCCAACGAGGTTACGGTTTAACATTTCACATATCCACGGGGATACAGAGTGTGAGTAATCGAACTAGTTACCTTGTTCGAACTTGACGAGTTGCCCGGAGCTATGAACCTCATGTCTCTTGTTGAAAGCTTTCCTGATGATATCTTGAGCCGGGAGCCATCTTTTAACCATCCCGTCTACACGGTTAACAAGTTCACCACCAACCATCTCGGTCGCTTTCTCAAACTGGCCATCAAAATCCTGAAGTTGGGATTGACTTTAATAACGCGACGTGTTTATCGTAACTTTTCAACCGCTTAGACCCACAGTATAATATCACGTCACGTTGTCACACACGGGCAGTGTTATAGTCGGGACCATGTTAATTGGAATCTGACGAGACTAGTACTAGAGTCTGTGCTATCCAGCTAGAGTCTTGAATTGACGTGATTTAAGTAAAAAGTGGTACAAAGTTAAATATAACTGAGTAACACAGTAATGCCCCCCCCCCCCCCCTCAGTTATAAGACTTACTTGAATAGTGTCGTTCCAGGCCGGGTTGAGATTACGGACTCGGCCCCCTAAAGTGGTGGTTATGTGATACTTAGGCTTCTCTTCTGTTGCGTTTATTCCATTGTCCACTGCATCTATCTCTTCCATAAAGTACTCGTACAGTCGTTTGTAAACTATATCCTTGTGATCTTGACTAGAATCTGGCATCAACTGAAACGAACTTAAATAAACATCTGGACGTGATCAGAAATGGATCAGCATAAGTGTGCTAGGCTTAATTTCCGTACATCTGTTATAATAGTCTGTAGGTTAGTAATTGATACTGAGAAATGTACGTGATTCTGGAGTACAAGTAGCGCGCGTTGACTAAAATATCAGGCTATGTGGTGTCTGGTGAGCCAATTAGATGAGTGACAGGTTTGCCACTACGAGGAATGTACAAAGTATATTTAAATGACAATTATCAGCACTCACTCTAGGAACATGAAATGAAGAACCCCTTTCAAGACTGAAGACACATTCAGAGAGAAGAGGAGATAGGTTAGATGGTAATAGTGGGTCCGGTCGCGTCGGTTGGATAACGCGCGCGCGCAAAAGAACAACGAGACGCGCGAGGGTGTCTGCAAATGAATCGAACATTTGCTAGTCGTCTAGATGATTGGAGATATCTGCCCACAAATGTAGCAAAAATGTACCAAAATGCGGACAAATTTGTGACACAAAATACAATAAAATGTCTACGGAAGTCGTATCTTTGGGAAATACGGCCTTAAATCACATTTTCTTCATGTTAAATCGAATCACTACAATAACCACAGTCCAATACAATTTCGAAATCCAAACTGATTATCCAATAAGCTAATTGTCAATTAACCATCAGCCTGCCAACAAACTTGTAATTAAAATTAAGGAAAAGTAACCTGATCCAGTAGCCTGCGTCCAAAATGCAAATAAATCAATCCTGCAGAACTGAGCTTGGTGTTGAAATTCATTTTACCATCTGTTAGATTCGCCATGGTTCCCGTAAACGTCCTGAAATTCAAGATAAGGTACTTCAGACTTATTTCAGGTAATTTAGCTTGGCATTGAAGGACTTCGACGGATAGGTTGGGGAGCTTACTGTGTATTTTTCATGTATAAAGTTTCCCAGAATTATCAAGAAAATAATTTCCAGAAATTTCAAACATGTCAAATAAGTCCAGAAAGAAAGGAAAATGGTAACTGTAGTTCAGCACAAGAACGTCGTGCCCCAGAACACTAAGGTTACGGCTTGTGGTAGCCCTGGGGCACGAACTTCTGAGAAATAACAACATAAACCAGGCAAGAGAAAGTAAATATGTGTCAGTTTAAAAGTTAGAGTATGATTAATTTGTGTTTAGTTACCTCTGATGATGATCGTATTTATGAGTTGAAGGATCGTATACTCCACCAACATCGACCACAATATCACATTCTGATAACTGTGCCGCGTCTCTTGTTCGTACTGACAAAATAATTATCTACACTTTATTGTTTATTCTTTTGTTTAAATTTAGGTTCAAAATGAATAGGTAGACTTGCCTTATGTCCAATGTAACTTAATACTGTGAGAACAAAGCGAGGAAGAAAATAGATAAATTCGGATCACAGGCTAGTGAAAACAGACAGTGTAATTTCTTATGATTTAATGTAAACCAGGATGAGCTAAATCCGTAATAAACAGCATAAGTTATGCTGCATAACTTACGATCAGTAAATACATATCATAACAATTATAAAATATTATATCAATTATTTATATGATCAAATACATTGAATATCTACATTGTAAAACAATACACCCTTAGATAATAAACCTACCTATAGTTGCATCTTTATACTCTGGCAGCTGTTTCAACATAAAACACGCCAGTGCTTCGTCACAGTGAAATGTGCCGTTGTGAGTTCCTGAGATATTGTAGAGTGAAATAGTGAAACATTTTGGTAAATATAGTAAAACATCAGCATAGTAGATCAAGTATAAAGGTGTGCTGTAATTGAAGGCTAAATTGCCAGCAAGTAACAGATAAATGACAGGTAAGGCATTTATTTTGGATAAATTAGTAGGATCAGGAGTCGGGCAGTGAAAACAGGCAGTGTTTGGAAAATATATCTCAAATTTACATGATAAGTTTACATTATAAAATGTAAATATAGAAACACGATTTTCAGTAGAATATAACAACATTGAACTGACCTATACGAACACATGGTCTCTTGGATGAACACTCCTGCACCATCTTACTAAGAATAAACTCGTCATTAAATTATCAAATTTTTAAATCATTAAAGTGGAGGCTGAAAATCAAGCAGAACATCTGATTTTGTGGCTCATTTTAAAAGTATTTCTCCGTAATTAACTAAAGAAAATATGGAACATGCTTGAGATTTGAAGAAGAAGTTTTAAAAGGAACATGCCGAACCTGGCTATGGCATGTGAGAGTCGAAGTCTGTGAAGGAGCATAACATTCCTCACATTCTAATTAATTAGGATTAATTATATTCAAATATCCTGTTTTTTGTACGGTAAAAAATATTATGGTCGGATGATTTCAAGCTTACAAGACAAACTGTGGACTCAATTTGTTTGCTTTGTTTCTATATCGGATGTGATTCCACTTTGTTTTAAAACTTGGAAGCGATCAACCTACCAGCTTGCAACAGTGATGAATTAAGATTTAAGTTGCATTTTATCACTGACACGTGTCGAAACAAATTGAGATCACATCGTACCCGAAATTGTATCTAACGAAATCTGGAATGTTTAGCAACAATCCACTTCCAAACAAAAACAAATAATCACAAGCTTTTTTTTGATAAATTATAAAAGTAGTTTTATAATAATATCATGTATCGAAAGGAAAGCCAAGATTAAAACATCCTAAAGAAAATTAAGACGGGGAAAACATCACAGTGCACTACGACAAACATCATCAGCTGACACATCCTCAATTAAATTAAATTCTAGGCTAATCTAATCTTAAATACTAGACAGATGAGAGACATTTATATTAATACAAATTAGTTTTAAAGTTATATTTTACTACTATCGCAGGCACAGCATTAATAATTCATATAGAGCACAAATAATATGTAGAGAATGGTGTTTAGAGAACTGGCCAACTGTTAATTAACTTGTAATTGTTAATTAACTTGTAATTATTAATTAACTTGTAATTGTTAACTAACTTGAAAGTACATTTGGGTCAAAAGTTGCGAATTGAGAAGCCATGATTTGTCTTCCTGTCAAGAATGAAGCTTATTAACTGAATAGTTTTACAGTCCGATGTATAGAAGTACAACGAGGACACATCTCTGTAAGACCTACCAACTGCGTCATTAATCAAGACCTCTTGTGAAATTGCACAGTTGTTCAACTTCATATAAAAGTACAAAGATATATATGCTCTGCTGGACTGGACTTATATAAATTTAGCAAAGTATTGGGACATTTAAAATATCAATAAATCAAAGATTTTTAATAAAAGAATAGTTTATACACCATCAAGGTAGGAACGCTCCAGGGTAGGAAAACCTAAATTCTAAACAATCAAATGTATTCTGAGATAGACTGGACAGATTGGATAAATTTTATGTTGTAACAATTATTGCCACACTATCAAGATAATCTAAATTCTTCCCCAGCCTGAGAAAAAACAGGTGCAGCTGTCAGCTGTAATATATAATGAGGGTTGCCTAATATAACGGTGACTGATCAAAAGTTCTCATATCTAGGGGCAATTATCAAGCCGTTAGGGGGTCGGGTTACCCCGTATCAGACACATCAAATATAAAAACATATATTGTATATTCTATCAAAGTCAGATTAAACCGGGAGCACGATATGCCACGTGACATGCATATATATGCCCAAAATATAAGCTAATCGCATGACATACTATGTACCACTATCATAACACGTCCTTAACCAACCAACCCACACATTTGATTTGATTTTTTGCAAATTGTAGCATTATTCAAGATTTAAGATTGTCTTCTAGGGTCAGATGGTAAGATCGAAGCAGTCGATCCTGTCCTCGTCTTCTTCGTCGTACCACGCCTCCTCCCCCGCCACATCCTCTATCACACTTTTCGATGAAGATTCAGATACGGACTTAATCCTGGACTCCTTCTGCAACTTCTCGATAGCATATTGAATCTGATGCCCTGTTTTTAAGTTCATCGCCTCTGCTTCCTGGAGGGCCTTTGTTCTCTCAGGATCCTCTTCCAGAACCTTGAAAGTGCTAGCAGAGGAGCTGGCAGTGTTAGAAGCGCTGGCAGTGTTAGAAGAGCTTGCAGGATTAGAGGAGCTTGCAGGATTGTCCTGAGCTGCCCGCCATGTGCTAGTCGGCTCCGGCTCAGGTTTAGCTTTAGTTAGCGGACGCCAGGTGTCGCCCTTTTCCCGTGTGTCCACAGCTCTAGCTGGACAGGGCGAATGTGTCCTCCTGTACCCCTGATTCAGGACAACCTCCACACTACCACTATCTGCAGCTGCTCTGATGTCTGTCTTGGGGATGTTGTTGTTGTGAGTGACCGTTTTAGTCACCAGATCCCCCAGATCACTCAAGTTGAAGCCTCTGGGTTTTATCTGCTTGTCCGACTTCTTCTTGGGAGTTTCTGGAGGAACTGGTTTCTCAGCAGGAAGCGGTATATCAGCTGGCTCGGGAGAGCTAGAGGGTAATCTCACCTTTTCCGGCTCGCTCACCAGCACAGGAGGAGGTTCTGTTGTCTCCGGCTCTTCTTTTATCTGCTCAGTTTTAGGTAGAGCCTTCTTTTCTCCTGACTCACTTGACTTTTGGCGGTTCTGCCAATAGTTCTTCTTCATGTTAACCGGGGTCCCAGCAGCGTCTGGTGACTTTAACAGGTCCTCTTCTGTTGGTAGTTGAGGTGGCAGCCGAATAAGCCCTGGTGTTTTAGTTTGCTTTACTGGAGTCTCAGAAGCAGAGGAGGTTTTAGCAGCTGGCGGTGGTACAGCTTCGGAGCTGGGAGCTGGTACCTCGGTGCTCTTAGTGGTGGCGATGGGCGGAGCACTGGCTTGGAAAGCATCTTGGGATGTCACACTGGAAGTTGTAGAGACAGGTTCAGTAGCTGAGCTCTCAATTGCAGAAGAGTCCTCCAGTTGTAAACTGGGAGAGGGAACTCTAACATCGGAGACTGGAGCAAGATGAGGTTGAGTGGTAACGGCAGCGGGAGCCGGTATGTTGATACCAAACTGTCGTGGTGGTATACCAAGTGCAGGATCTAATAAGGGTGTGTTCTGAGGAGGGGTTATGTTTGAAATGTTGCCCATCTCTGGATGTATTGGTCTTGGTATCATGATCTGTTGACTTTGTAGCTGGCCTTGCATGAAGTGCTGAGCTGAAAGACCTCCAGGCATCAGACCATGAACCGGTTGACCAGGTAGCCGCTGACCAGTAAGTGGTTGAGTTGGCTGATCAGAGAGCTGTTGTCCAGCCATAAAGCTCTGCATTTGAGCCTGCTGTTGTGCTAAGAACATGGGGTGAACATGCTGTCCCATCGGTAGTTGATGCATCATCTGAGGAGGTAGCTCGGCGCCCGATTGAGATACAGAATTCATCATCATTTCTTGTTGTTGAGCTCCTTGCTGCATCCAAGGAGGTGCCACCATGTTCTGACCACCTGGAATCATGCTTAGACCCTGGTTCGCCATGACCTGTTGGTTCGCCAATGTGCAATACTGCATAAACTGGGCGATTTGATCAGGTGTCAAGGTCATATTTTGACCTTGCATCTGCATCTTTTGCATCTGCTGGAACATTTGAGCCATATCCTGGGTTTGTTTCATTTTCATCTGCTGAACCATCTGCTGTTGCTCCATTTGTTGCACCTGTTGTTGTTGCTGCTGTTGTTGTTGCTGTTGATCTACAGCCCGATGTTGCATTGCTGCCATCATATGATGCTGCTGTTCTGGAGTCATAGGTCTCATATGTGGACTGTTCATAGGATGGAAGTGAGGGGGCGGGGTTCCTGAGAAGGATCCTACTTCCTGTTGATTAGGTATCGGTACAGGGATGGCGGGCATGGGATGCTGGCGACCCATCATAGCGTGAGCAGGGTGAGGCTGCATCATGTGCTCAGCAGGATGCATCATCCTAGGAATGGGAGAAGCAGGGTGTCGAGGAGGGGAGCTGTAAGGAGAAATGTGGTGACGTAGTGGACTGTGGATTGGGCTCTCGTAGAAGTGTCGGGGAGATTGGGGAGGAGTTTGTCCTGCTCCGGAGTAGAGTCGAGGTGAACCACAAGAACTGCTCTCGGAGTGGCGTGGCGTTCTTCTTGGGCTGAAACATAATCACATTTAATTACCTATTCACTTGTGGAAACAATTTTTACAAAACTGAAAATATTATTAGAGGATGTGAAAAATGTTGGAAAGGTTTGTAGAATTAGATAACCATACTTCAGGAAGAGAAAAGAAGGGTAGGTGATAAAATATGGACAATCGCGTAAGTTCAAGTTCTCAACATATGGGGCGTCGAGTAATCACAAAGAGCCAGATAATAATAACATGCATTTAAATGAATAACTAGAATATTTTATATCATATCGTATCTGGCAAAGCACCAAAAGTATGTGAGAATAGGAAACTAGGGGCTTTAGTTACAAGGGTTCGAATTAGAAACAGGCCGCATATCATCAATTACGTGACAGTGAAATTATATTATTGTTTGTATAATTCCAATACTGAGGGTCATATTTCGAAAAAATTAAAGTTAGCACAATTAAAATTCACAACAAAAAGCCTAGGCCCTGGACCGTGAAAAATAGCTAACTGGTGCTGGTGGTACCTGGGTATGAAGGCGCTGTCTCTGGGTGACTGAGAAAGTTGCTCCAGCATGTGAAAGTTTGGGGGAGGTGGACGATGCTGGAACGGTATCATGTTCATTGGACGAGGCCCTGAAATTGTAATTCATGAACTTGCTGCCAATTATTCTCGGTAAAAGATCCGATTATATAGAAACTGTTTTAAGAAGTTTTCTCATCGATTGCTTCATTCCTTTAAGCTGAAATCCACTAAACGGTCAATATTCATAAGCATAACATATTCCAGCTAAGCAAATAACTACGATCTTGAAACGAAGGAATGCAAAGAATGCATACTCACCTCTAGGGAAGTGTCCGTGTCCCATCCTTCCAGTATCTCTCCTGTCAAATTTACCACCTCTGTAACCACCTCTGTGAGAGAACCCTCCTCTTCCCGGGTGATCTCTCTTGTTTTTCATCGGCCTGGTCATGTCCAGGGTTAAGAAATATCGGCTAGGTAAATTTTAATAGAAGAGTTAAGAAATATCAGCCTGTTAATGTTTAGAGTTAAGAAATATCAGCCTGGTGATTTCCAGGGTTATATTATCATATATTATTATATTGGTCTGGTAATATTTAATATAGAGTTAGGAAATACCGGCCTGGTAATGTTTAGAGTCAAGAAATATCGGAACGATTATGATCAGTACTGGGAGTATTAAGAAATCAGGAGCAGAACCAAGATATGATTTAAACCGGACATGTTTAGCTAACCGTTTGCTAGTTTTGAAATCCCCGCTCGTTCTGCTGTCACGACCATCCGAAGAAGTACTGACAGAGGAGGACTCTGCCTCGTTGGCCGAGTCGTTCAGCGCTTGTTGGAACTGTTCGGCCTTCAACCGCGCAGCCCGCTCGTCAGCTGCCACATCTACTGAGGGGGAGTTATAATTGATATTATCAGAAAAACGGATTCCTACATAGTATGTGTATGTGACTTTTATATTTTATTTGGTGTTTCCGATATAAAAGTATTTAAGATAAGGAGTTGTTGGCTTCACAACAGCGACAAAAAATGGCGAAAGGACTAAATATAGAATTCTTTAGAACGGTGATTGGAATTTGATGTAATCGGCGGTGAAATCCAAAATAGATCACAGAAGAGATTCTCACAGCGCTGTGAATTTGATATAATAGCAGAGCCGGCCTGAAAGTTCTGTGATAATGTAATTAAGTTTGCCCCGCTCCCAAAATTCTTTTAAAGTAATGATGTAAGTTGACATTCTGTATTCAAGTAATATTCTCGTAAATCACGGTCACCGCCCACACAGGCTAGGTGTGTGAAGTTAATGTGTCTAGGAACAACATTGTAACGGAGCTTATGTACGTTTTACTTTAAGTCTATGGTTCGTTTGACAGTTTTGTTAAAATGTTTGGGTGTTGAAGAGTTATTTCTAGCCTCTAGGTTTCGAATTCTATAAATATACCATATTACATACTTATATACCATATTTATAATTCATGGAAAGTTGGATGTCAAAACCCGGGGCGCCGTAGGGCCCGCTGTGCTGGACAATGGAACCGCTAAAGTTAACAGTGACCCTCAAAATCATCGGCCGGGCATAGCGCCAGACCAGGATTCTAAGTATCCATATACTGCGATGTGTATCATGAGTCAAGACTACTTGCATTTCAATGACACACATGGGACTAAGGTTTTTTTTTTACAAATGTCCCAGACCCATAGCTAGATCTGTGAATTTTAGGCAGACCGACTCGACAGCGGCCAAATTTTGCGCATTATGAGCCCCAAGCCCGATACCCACTTTGCCTCCCAATTATATTATCATCTCGTAACTTCATAATGAAGGTTCCGTTATTCATTTAAAGATTAAGTTTTTTCGATTCTGGGCACGTAGCCCGACACGACACGTAGCCGGGGCGAAGCTCCTTTGGTTGGCTAGGGAGGGGGGAAGGCGCAGCCCCCAGAAATTTTTGAGAAATAGGGTGATTCAGACGACATTTGGCATTAAAGAAATTTTTAGGACAGCAATAATCATACATCAGAATAATATAAAGTTGGTGGGCTAGGGGAGCGAACCCCCAGGAAAATTTTTGAGAAATAGGGTGATTAAAACGGCATTTGGCATTAAAGAAATTTGGGGACAGTAATAATCAGAGATCACAATAATATAAAGTTGGGGGCCGGGGGGGCGCAGCCCCCCAGAAAATTTTTGAGAAATAATGTGTTTTAGACGACATTTGGCATTAAAGAAATTTGTAGGATACCTTACTCGGGATTATTATGACCGGGATAAAGTGGTGGGTTTAGGGTAATTTCGCCATATTTTTCCCGAACCACATTTTCACCGGTCGTTAATAAACCCGCCTACTCAGCTTTTAGGGTTCCCAAGGGGTATGGGTGCTCATATTTTAATCGTTGTCTTATATTCACTAAAGAAGACTATTGGGACACTTGTTGTAGGTTTTTCGACTTCATTTGGCTAAAATTGCAAAAAATTCACCTTTTTGCCCAATTCTTGTCATATATCCTTATTGTCAAATTTGATTTAAATAGGCCAATTTTTAATTTCTTTAAAGGTATTGACTATCTCTACATAATGAAATAGGACTCAAAGTAAAAGTAACAGTTACATTAAAACTTGAATTAATTAAAACTGATGAAAGGGATGATCCAGATGAAGATAACGAAGATGATTACAACTTATTGGAAGACTAAACAGCTCTCCCTTTATCTTAATATCGATCTGGTTGTTACGCTTCAAATGTTTAAAATTATTTTCCATCTAGTTTGATTAACCACGAGTCATTATTTCTGTCTACTTTCAACAATTATTAATAATTCGACTTGTTTCACAAGTTTTAGCAATGCGAAAATTTCTAAACTTGCTTATCTCTAATAAGGAAATTTACATCTGAGACAAAATTTTTGAATCTAAAATTGAAAGGTTGGACACCGGTAAAATGGCGACCGGGAAAATGTGGTGGGTTTTGAGCAATTTCGCCATATTTTTCCCGAACCATATTTTAACCCGTCGTTAATAAACCCGTCGTAATAATCCCGAGTAAGGTAGTAATAATCAGACATCACAATAATACAAAGTTGGGAGGCTAGGGGGCGCACCCCCCGGAAAATTTCTGAGAAATAGGGTGATTCAGACGACATTTGGCATTAAAGAAATTTGTAGGACAGCAATAATCATACATCAGAATAATATAAAGTTGGTGGGCTAGGGGAGCGAACCCCTAGGAAAATTTTTGAGAAATAGGGTGATTAAAACGGCATTTGGCATTAAAGAAATTTGGGAACAGTAATAATCAGACATCGCAATAATATAAAGTTGGGGGGCCGGGGGGGGGGCGCAGCCCCCCAGAAAATTTTTGAGAAATAATGTGTTTTAGACGACATTTGGCATTAAAGAAATTTGTAGGACAGTAATAATCAGACATCACACTAATATAAAGTTGGTTGGCTAGGGAGGGGGGGGGGGGGCGCAGCCAATCAGAAAATTTTTGAGAAATTATGTGTTTTAGACGACATTTGGCATTAAAGAAATTTGTAGGACAGTAATTATAATCAGACATCACAATAATACAAAGTTTGAGGGCTAGGCAGGCGCAGCCCTGGCCTTCGGAAACTTTTTGAGAAATAGGGTGTTCCAGACGACATTTGTGGGACAGCAATAATCAGACATTACAATAATACAAGGTTGGTGAGCTGGGGGGGAACTCAGTACTTGTCACATTGAATGGAATAAGTACATATTGTATTGTGGGATTTGGGAATAATTTACGAAATGCTAAAGTCGATTGCCTGTCGTGTCGTTTAATCAAACAGTCATAAACACAGCCCACTTACCAGGCGACCATGGGGACTAGGGGGCTTATTTTTTTGGGGTTCAATTTTTTTCCGGGGGTCTTCCCCTTGGCTACGTGTCTGCATTCTAGTTGCCAGACCCACTCTATTAGAGTGCAGACTCAACATTTTGGTTGCCAGACCCACTATTCTAGAGTCCAGACCCACAATTCTGGTTGTCATATCTCCTATACGGTATTCTAGTTCATAGACCCCCAATTCTGGTTGACAGAGTGAAGAATTACCATTCTGGTTGCCAGATTCACTCTTCTAGAGAGGATACCCACTCTTCTAGTAGGTATAGAGTCAAGACCCACTATTCTAAAATGCAGACCCACCATTCTGGTTGCCAGACCCACTCTTCTAAGGCGAAGACCTACCATTCTGGTTGCCAGCCCCACTCTTCTAGAGTGTAGACGCACCATTCCGATTGCCAGACCCACTATTCTTGAGTGAAGACCCACCTTTCGGGTTGCCGGACCCACTATTCTAGACTCTAGACTCCAGACGCACAATTCTGGTTGCCATATATCCTATATTCTAGTTTAGACCCCCAACTCTGGTTGACACTTGACAGAGTGTAGACTTACCATTCTGGTTGCCAGACCCACTCTTCTAGAGTGAAGACCCACTATTCTAGAATTCTTACCCACCATTCTTGTTGCCAGACCCACTCTTAGCTAGAGTGAAGACTCACTATTCAAGAATTCTGACCCACCATTCTTATTTCCAGACCCACTACCCTAAGGTGCAGACCCACCATTCTGATTGCCAGACTCACTCATCTTGATTCCCTTGATTGCAGACCCACTATTCTGGTTTCCAGACCCACTCTTATAGATTGCAGACACACCAATCTAGTTGCCAGACCCACTCTTCTAAAGTGTAGACCCACCAGACCTATTATTCTAGAGTGAAGACCCACCATTCGGGTTGTCCAAACCCACAATTCAGGTAGCCATATCTCCTATATTCTAGTTTATAGACCCCCAAATCTGGTTGACAGAGTGTAGACTTACCATTCTGGTTGCCAGGCCCACTCTTCTAGAGTGAAGATCCACTATTCTAGAATGCAGACCCGCAATTCTGGTTGCCAGACCCACTATTCCAGATTGTAGACCCACCTTTCTGGTTTCCAGACTCACCCTTCTAGGGCGAAAATCCACCATTCTGGTTGCCAGACCCACTCTTCTAGAGTGTAGACGTACCATTCTGATTGCCAGACCCACTCTTCAAGGGTGCAGACCCACATTCATGTTGCAAGACCCACTTCTAGATTTCAGACCCACTATTCTAGCTGCCAGACTCACTTATAGATTGCAGACCCACCATTCCAGCTGACAGACCCACTCTTCTCAAGTGCAGATCCACCATTCTGGCTGGAAGACCCACTTTTAGATCGCAGACCTACCATTCTAGCCGCCAGACCAACTCTTCTCAAGTGTAGACCCACCACTCCGGTTGTCAGACCCACTCTTCAAGGGTGTACGTACACCCACCATTCTGGTTGCCAGACCAACTTCTAGATTGCAGACCCACCATTCCAGCTGCCAGACCCACTCTTCTCAAGTCCAGACCCACCACTCTGGTTGTCAGACCCACTCTTAAAGGGTGCAGACTCACCATTTAGCGGCCAGACCCACGCTTCTCAAGTGCAGACCCACCACTCTGGTTGCCGGACCCACTCTTCTAGAGTGAAGACTCATTATTCTCGAATGCAGATCCACAATTCTGTTGCTAGACCAACTTCTAGATTGCAGACCCACCATTCCAGCCGCAAGAACCACTCTTCTCAAGTGCAGACCCACCATTCTGGTTGTCAGACCCACTCTTCAAGGGTGTAGACCCACAATTCTGGTTAACAGACCCACTTCTAGATTGCATACCCACCATTCTAGCTGCCAGACCCACTATTCTCAAGTGCACACCCACCACTCTGGTTGTCAGACCACTCTTTAAGGGTACAGACCCATCATTCTGGTTGCCAGACCCACTTCTAGATTGCAGACACACCATTCTGGTTGCCAGACCCACTTCTAGATTGCAGACCCACCATTCTAGCGGCCAAATCCACTCTTCTCAAGTGCAGACCCACCACTCTAGGCAACAGGGGTGAATAATATCAACAAATAAAGATTGTTTAATTTTTTCAAAAAATTTCTCGTCATGTGACAACCCTTCCCAACCCCCCTCAACCCCTCCCCCCTAAAAAACTCATCGGATTTTTGCTTCCCGCGAACATGATTTTTTCTGAAAATTTTTGTCGAGCCAGATCTGTAAATCTATCAAATATGTAAAAAAAAACCTTGATGGGACTTATAAAAATAATATTGTTTAAATGTTTACAGGTAAAAATAAAGTTAACTTTATCACGAATCAAGCAACAGTGGTAGTAGGTAGTACCAAGCGAACCCAGTATTAACCTGACGTGCCGTGTGGAGGTCTAGTGGGCGGTGCTGAAGCTACATGTGGAGGTCTAGTGGGCGGTGCTGAAGCTACATGTGGGGGTCTAGTGGGCGGTGTTGAAGCTACATGTGGAGGTCTAGTTGGTGGTGTTGAAGCTCCATGTGGAGGCCTGGAGGGTGGTGTTTGTCGGTGCTCAGTGTCCACTTGGTCAGATCCACGACTACTCGTCTTAGCTCCTGATTCATCCTCAGAAACTGTTGGAGTTGATGTTCTGGAATTCTCTGAGTGGTCACTGGTTGATGGTCCTCCGACTCCTGAGATGGAAATTTAAGATTAACAAAAAAAGCATTCGGTTTTAAAGACCCCCGAAGTACATATTTAGACCCACGAATATATATATATACGAAACTGCTCATGAGTCATGATCAACTATCAACTATCTAATTTCTAAATCAAATCTATATTACATATTTAATTACATTTAATAACATTTGATCACTAAATCTAATTTCTATAATATATAGAAATAGTGGTCAAATGCAATTAAATATTTATAGTTTCAAGAAGGTACCTATATGTCAACTCACCTAGATGTCTATTCAAAGACTTTTTGATGAAGAGATTTTGCTGCTGTTTGAGCTCCTTCGGCATATCATCCTGAAATTTGTACTTGTTAAAATAAAGAATCTAAACATTCAAAATTAGAATTTAACGCTAAAACTGTAATCTGCACGCTAAATTTATCGTCAAAAACGGTGACTGAACAAAAAAGTGATTTGAAAAAGAGTATTCTGCTCTATACAAGTAATTTTGAATCATTCTACAAAACTAATAAGAAATTAGTAATCACTAATATATAATGTAGTACCGATCTACATAATAAGTTACCTGGTGTTCGCAGAATCTCTCTGAATAGTTAAACTTGTAGTTTTGTTAGTGCCTCATTTACTGGTTTGCGTTTACATTGCTAACTTTACGGAGTTTGGGTTACAATTTTGTTATTAAGCTCAATAAATGCAATGATTTAGTAAATATTCACAAAATTTAGTAAACTCTGTTACGAGTTAAGATTTGAGGATATTTTAGATTTTAAAATCAGGTTCATAATAACACGATTACAGTAAGAATGACAATAAAGTTGACAATGAAACTGGAGTTTTGTTACATTACATCATGTACTGCCGTCAAAAGATTCACCATGAAATTTAGATAGAACACGTTAATATTATATATTATGTGAACCGCACAACTGAAATATATATGCTAAGAACCTTGGTTACTAGGATACTAGGGTTACTAGGATACTATACCCTACCAGGGCCAGGGTACTATACCATTCAACCCAAAGTGGAAGAATATTAACTGAAAATTCAAAAAATCCAAAACGCAAACATCAATTCTATTATGTTTGCATGAAAAGTCAAAAGCATTAAAAATAAAGATTTTATTTGTTTCCTCAACAATTTGGTATGTTAACAGGGTGCATAACATTCCGGTTCCCTTGTCCGAGAGAATTTATAATTGCTAAGAAAAGATGGATGAAAGAGAATTAACAGTAACATTATAGGAGGTATCTCAGTATTAACCAACAGCAGTCATTCTAAACTCTCCATGTAGAGTTATCTAGTTATTCAAGAGTAGGGTTTACCGGGACTGGCTGATATATTGACTGGTTGATTGTAATACCATGCTTTTGACTTCAAGACAATTTATATTGTGCCTGTGGCACGGATGGTATGTGATATCTTATCTCTGACAACCACTGTGAGCACAAAACCGGCACTTTCTTAAGAATCCTTCGCCATTTTTCCCAGGCACTTCTGGTTCTATAAGAGGAAGCTCAAGTATCGCACAATGGCAGTTATATATATATATAAGGTACTGATTTTTCTAAAGAAACAATCCATTAAAACTGTTGTTAGGTTAAGAAGTAAACTAAAATTAAAGGATATTAATAATGAAATGATTTCTGGTGAAATTAAGCATATGCATCTCTAAATCATACAAATCGCCCCACAATTTCTCTACAATGATCCCTAAAAATTATAAGAATAATTCAATTTATAGAACAATATCATAAAAATTCAAAAAACAGCAGAAATTTTCAAACTTTCCATTGATAGTGGAGTTCATGAAAAATAAATTAAATAAGATCATAACGTAAACATTTTACCAATAACTGTGAAGGTACATAATTCAAGTGTCCAATTATAAGACCAACAATTTAGACCAACAATCAATCAGGCAGTGTATTGAGTAAAAATCCAATTTAAAGTAAGTAGGTAGATTATCAGGGAGGAGGAGGTGGTACCATGCTCTGGCCACCAGGAACTGCACTGGCAGCCTGCTGCTGCGCCATACAATACTGCATATACTGGGTGATTTGCTCAGGTGTCAAGGTGACTGTATCCCGACCCTCAATGGAAGCCTTTTGTACCATGGCAAACGTTCGAGCTAGATCTTGGTTTGTCTTATTCTGTTGTTCTATTTGCTGCTGTTGTTGTTGCTCTACAGCCTGTTGTTGCATTGCTGCCATTATGTGAGGTTGCTGCTGTTCTATAGACATGGGTGCCATCATGTACTGCATTTGTTGTCCAGGGAGAGCTTGTCCAGCTATGTAGCCCTGCAACTGAGCTTGTTGTTGTTGTTGTTGTAGCATCATGGGGTGAACTTGCTGTCCCATCTGTACTTGGTGTGCCATCATCTGTTGAGGCTGCTGGGCCATGAGTTGAGCCAAAGCTTGGCTCTGTTTCACTTTCATCTGCTGTAACATCTGCTGTTGCATCATTTGCTGTTGTTGAGCTTGTTGTAGCTGCTGCTGTTGCTGTTGCTGCTGTAAAGCACGTTGCTGCATGGCAGCCATCATGTAGATCTGCTGTTCTTGAGTAATAGCTTGCATGTGTGGACTGCCCATTTGTTGGAAATGTTGGGGAGTCATGCCTGGCATCATGGGAATAGAATGTTGGGCACCCATCATCATAATTGCAGGATTCTGTTCAACCATGTACTCTGAAGGATGAGTAGTTAATTCTCGAGTTGTAGGGTAATAAGCAGGTTTATAAGGTAAAAACAGCAGTATTAGTTTCGACTGAACCTGTTATCACACTATTTAAATGATACATAAATATAATAATTCATTCGTGACACTGACCTGGTGAGAAATGATATCCGTGTGGCATTCTCCCTGTATCTGGTCTGTAGTAACCGCCTCTTCCGTATGGGCTTTCTCTCCTTTTCTTCATCGGCCTGTCAAACAGCTTCAAAATGTAAATTTCAGCTTGTGAAGCATTATCATAATATCAGTCAGTTCAATAAAAACGAACTTTAACTGTCTTGATCCAAGTCTTTTGACCTGTCAAAGGACATTAATGATCATTTTGAAAAGACCTAAACTCGATGTATTTTCTAACCGTTTACTAATTTTGATTTCGCTTCTAACTCCACTGCATTTTTTATCAGGGGAAGTGCACACAGAGGAAATCTCTACCTTATTGGCAGTATCTTTTTGAACTTCTTCTGTACTCAAACATGCAGCAGGCTCGTCTGCAGCAACCTCTGTTAACATTGGTGAGTTTAAGTGACTTAAATCATTTGTACAAAACAATTTGTTTTCCTGAGAAAATGTTTCATCAAATGAAGATCAAATGAAGATCAACTGCTCTAATGCAATTTTTACTGACTTTTGGACAACCCTGCCATAGAAATATATATAATCTAACATTTCACAAATAAACGTATCTAAGTGTCACCCTCAATATTATCTGATTGAAATAGCAGCAAAACCTGAAGAGCTTTGAGAAGGTGTGGGAGGTAAGGTGGAAGGTGTGGGGGGAGGTAAGGTGGGAGGTTCCTGACTTGGTTCAGTGCCCTCTGGTTCTGCTACAGCACTTGTCTTTACCCCCGATTCATCTGTAGACATTGCTAGAGTGGATGTTTTTGAAGTAACTTCACTGAACTGAGCTGGTGCCTGGTGGTAGATACTACACATTTTTTATTTGATCTATTTAAAAACATTATTGCAATTAATTATACATTAACATGCAATGGTCCCACAATTTAATTTAATACTTTAAATAATAATAATAATTCTATACAGTTACATAATTGAAACAATTATATTTATGGCTCCTTATTGTGGCAGAGTATATTGTGTCTTTGTTGAAGTGTCCTGGTATAAAACTGATCTGAGTGACTGCATTAAAATAACTTAAGGAGAGGTTTCTTAAAACTTTAAATAATAATAATAATTCTATACAGTTACATAATTGAAACAATTATATTTATGGCTCCTTATTGTGGCAGAGTATGTGTCTTTGTTGAAGTGTCCTGGTATAAAACTTATCTGAGTGACTGCATTAAAATAACTTAAGGAGAGGTTTCTTAAAACTTTAAGACAATAGGGATAAATACTGGGACCTACTAAAATCAAAACAAAATGCAGCCACCTAATTTTTTGTTAAGCTTTCTCTTCTCCAATGATAAAGTAGTAAATTAAAGTAAAGTAAAGTTTATGACATCACATCATCACACATGTCTACAAAATATTATCGCACTATGTGAAAATATATATAATAAATATTTCCCCACCAACATTAATTATTTATCAAATACAATATTTTTTTAAAATGTATCAAAAACATTATCCTATTTTAAAAACTTCCCATACCAGTGGAATAAAGACTTATAAAACGCTTCTGCAAAAGTTGAAAGATAAGGTTCTTAGTTTTTAATTCATTTTTGAAGCTTTAATTTTTGTGTAGTCCATTTCCATTTACCTTGTGTATTTTATTTAGGTTATTTGATTCTCGATTGTTTGAGGCATTTTAGATCCCCGTGTGTTTAGTACTAATTAAACTAACCAACTTAATTCCTTTGTAGTAGGGTTGCCATTATCGGTACAATTCTTTTTATCGCGATAATCGATAATTTTTAATTATCGCGATAATATCGGTTATCGGCGATAAATTTGGCAAGATAATTGAAGTAATATTTGTCTGCACTCTGCGTACTTACATATTGTATTATGCTCCTATGCTATGTAACCTTGTAATATCATCGTTATATAGTAACAAAATGGCATAAAATGTAGAAAATCAACAATCAGCATATCTAACGAAGATTCATTGAAGTTACAAAATAGTTTATTCAAAAAAGTCTGCTGGCGTGGTACGATATAATATAATGAACGGCGTATTTCTTAGATAGTGTCAGTTTTCTGCCTGTTAGTTGTGAATAGGTCAATCTCCCGAGCAAGGGTATCTATCCTTGGTACCGAGTTGTCGAATGACCTGTAAGTCCTGATAAACAGTCGCCGTTTGTCTCTTACTACTTGAACAACCGCTGGTGCAGAGACTTAAAGTTACTTCGTGATAATTCTAGAACGTTACCAGCGATACAAAGTTAAGGTTCTTTCAATCTTTCTCTTAACATATCGTGTAAGTAGACTATCAACTTCAAGAAGAGATCAAAAAGTAGCAATTCTATCTTTTCCAGCTTCCAATAAACTGAAGAATCACTTCTGCATGAGCGAGATTTTTGTCTCTTTTACACAGAACTGATAATGTCTTTAACTAACTCAGTCTTTTCAGCATCCAGTTTTAGATTACCTAGCTCCAATTCAACCAAAACGTCGTTCACTGCATTGCAGTTATCACTCCAACATACTGCACAGTGAGCTCCAACGGTTTTTGCAGTCTTGTTGTAGTCTGAGTTCCTTTCTGTGCTTCAACAAACAACAATCACTACGTCTGAGCATACAACCTTCAAGTTCAATCCACCTACTTACTTAGATGCGATAACGCAACATTTAAATTTTCATTGCCACAAATTCATTCACAATACACACTACACAGCACGTCAGCATACCATCACACTGTAAATTATGCTAGCACTGGGGTTTTACTCTACAAACAAAGAAACAGATTAGAAAATCTGTGCCATTTTCCCCTAATAAAAAGTGGTTGATTATCGCGATAATTCTCGAAAATTATCGCGATAATCGATAACGATTTTTGGAGAATTATTGCCGATAATTATCGGCCGATAATATCGGCTGGCAACCCTACTTTGTAGCTAATGATTTAATTTAACGAAGTATACACTACATTTGCGTGTTTCACTGTCTAGCCCACCAACCATAATCTTTGAAAACCCTTCTTTGCCACATAAGGATGAAACCAAAGATAATCGTTATGTTTCTCTTTATTACTGACATAACTGGCTCCCTCAATTCTTACTAAAACTTCATTAGAAACATTTAAAAAAAGCAATACTTTGTAATACTTTTAGAAATCATATCTTTCTTAAATCCTTCTAATTTAATTTTAAAGCCTAAAACTGTCAGAGAGTTCTTGACGTCTGGAGGAAGTTTGTTCCAGTATGGAATAACTCGCTCCGAGAGAAAAGACTTCTGGATATTATTTATTTTAGTTAAACTTCTACTACATCTATTGCTTGAAACAAGATTAAGACCGGATCTGCCAGTTCAAAACATCCCCGATCCATAATCATTTAAACCACTTGTTACTTTAAAAGCTTCAATGAGGTCCCCATGTATTCGCTGCTCTGCCAGCGTTGTCAAATTGAGGATTTCCAATCTACAGCTGTAGGGAAGAGTACCCACCTCATCAATACACCAAATGGGCATTATATTTTATGAATTGTTTTACATCTTTTTATTCTGTAAAATGTGCTAAAATTAAATTTCTTGTTTCATTGAAATTTCTTGTTTCATTGAATAAGACGGGTAAACTGCCTCTGGACGCTCTCCAGCTCCAAAACAGTCCCCCAACTTCCATGAGCTGCAGGTGGATTCCACAATTGGACACAATACTCAAGATCAGATGAGGTCTTATTAAAGCTTTATATATAGTATATATTTCTCTAATAACTAAATTCCTTACAATCCATCAAACCATACGATTTGCCTTAGCGATACATGCTTTGATCTGTTTATTCCAAAGCAGAGAGCTATGGGTATAGGTATCCTCACAGTGATCCTCGTGCGATCCTCGTACGATCCTTGTGGGATCCTCGCGATGATACTAGGGGGTGCACGATAAAAATAAACTTGCTCGGATTTTAAAAATTTTTGTACCACTGTTTTCTAGAGACTGTGAGAATTTTCACAATACCAAATTTGTAATACCTTTTTGGAAAGATCAGTGATTTATTCGAATTGCATCATCGTGGGATGAGGAGAAAACCCTCGCGATACCCTCGCGAGGATGGAAATGTCCAATAATTTCATCGCGAGGAAATCATCCTGGTGGGAAATTGTGCACGATGATGATTTACCCTCGCGAGGATGGGTATTTGCGTGAGGATATGGAGGCAACATTCAACGTATTTATGGAAATCGTATCCTCGTGCCCATCCTCGTTCATCGTTCATTGGGCATGGAACAGGGGTGTAAATTGGTAGCTGCATTACCAATTAATTTAAGATCATCAGCAAATAACTTAATCTTATCCTTTACAAGGTCAGGCAAATCATTTATATACAGAATGAATAGGAGAGGGCCTAAAACTGACCCATGAGGAACACCAGAGCAGATGCGGATAAAACATGTTTAACCTCAGACCATTGTCCTTCTACACAAACCCTCATAATCCTGTCTGTCAGAAAATCTTTAATAACATCTAAAACCTTTCCTTTGACACCAAAGCCTTCCAATTTAGACAGAAGTCTAAAGTGGGGGACTGTGTCGAACGCCTTACTAAAATCAAAGTATAGAAGATTAACCGGGGCACCTTCATCTAAAATGTCAAGAATATCATTGAATGTCTCTAAAAGATTAGATAAGCACGATTTACCCTTAACAAATCCATGCTGATGCTTCGAAATTCGATGTCCTAGTTTAAATCTAATACATGATTGACTACAGAGGAACTATCTTTGGCGAGTATTAGGAATTTAGACCATTATAAATACATACTGTACTTTTAGTTTGCAAGGCATGTGGACTAAGTGGGTCGAGAGTACTCGACTTGAAAGTGGGTGTTGAGAATGTTCAACTAAACTAAAGATAATGATGTCCAGAAGATGAGGCATGGCAGTAGAGTGAGTAGTAGAGGCTAAAGTAATGCAACAAGGAGATGGGCGGAAGTAATGTCACAAGGAGATGGGCAGGAAGAGCACTATAATAATCATCGTCTCCAAAGCGTTGTTTGGAAGTCGTGGTGGAGAAATATTTATTATATATATTTTCACATGGTGCGATGATATTTTGTAGACATGTGTGATGATGTGATGTCATAAATTTTACTTTACTTTACTTTGAATGCGGGACAATTTTGAAAAACTTAACTACAGTACTAGCAAAACTGCACGTTTTGCTCTAGAAACACACCTTTTAGAGATTTTACCAACGTATCCTCTAAAATCATCAAATTTTTTCAATTTTAGGGTGGGAAGAGCATTTTTTGATGTAAGAGTGTTTCACGCTCCTGCTCCAACCAACGCCGCTAAACCAATTCCTATGATGTATTTGGCTCACGAGACTGAGAAGAAAAGAGCATATAATGCAAGGGTCCTAGAAGTGGAAAAAGCTACCTTTACACCTTTAGTTTTCTCCACAACAGGAGGCATGGGAGTCGAAGCGCAACGCTTGATTAAAAAGCTTGCACAAAAGATGGAATCTCCAACGGGTCAGCGTTATTCAGACTCAGTTACATATCTTAGAAAGCGCTTGCGCTTTGAGGTATTAAAGACAACGGTTATTTCGATAAGGGGGGACAGAGGGACCAAGTTGCGATATAAACCAGACAATATTGAAGATTTAGATTTAAATATTGAGCCCTTTGGCTAGAGAATACTTTCTTGAATATTTTCGATAGTTTTTAATATTGGTAATATTAATGAATTGTAATTGATTGATATGTAATATTTAGGCCCGTGGCCAGTTTTCACATCATCATTTTAGGGTGGGGACCACAAGGGGAGGGGGCACCAACAGGGGGTGCTTTTTCAGCAGGGGGGCGCCAACAGGCGATGTTACGCCACACTATACGGCAGTGTGCTAATGCCCTCGATTAACTGGGTGAACCGGCATTGGACAGCTTCCAGCTCAAGGATGATTCTCCAACTACCACGAGCAGCAGATGTATTCCACAACTGTACACAGTATTCAAGATGTGATCTTATCAAAGATTTATAAATTGCTAGAAAATAACAGTTTTATTTCTAATAATCAAGTTTCTGACTATCCGACATATCAATTGATTAGCTTTAGATATAGATTTGCTTCCCATTTCAATAAAATGACATGTGTGTAACAACACCCAAGTCCTCCTGCTCTGAGGTTTCTTAAATAAAACCATCCAGATCCAGGGAACATTTTAAATTAGGATTATCATCAAGATCTATAATGCATTTAGATGGGTTAAATCTAAGGAACCAAATACTTTCTCAGATTTCTCATTCATGTAAATCTTCAGTAACACTTTTACATTCATGTCAGCAGCATTACCAAACAATTTAAGGTCATCAGCTAAGGATCTTTTGGATAATAAATCTTTTTAGGATTCGTCTACATTACATTTACATTTTAGTTTACTGTCAACATGAAACATAATACTAAAAGTATTTTAAAGTTCGAGTATTTCAAAGTTTGAGCGTAAAGTATAATAACATATTACTCTAAAGTAAAACAAAATTTAAATTTTGTTGCGAGAAACAAATTATTTGATGTGTGGCTCGGATTATTTTCGAAACGAAATCAAAGTAAAGCTAAATGTTGAAAAAAGTTGGTATTGTTCAATTTTCATCAATACCAATCAACAATTTTTTGATTGAAGCATTTCCCGAGCAATTGCTTTTACCGAAGCTCTCGTGCTTGCAGTAGCGCGCGCCCGCGCGCAGAGTTTGTGAAGACTCAGATTTTACCTAACCATGTGCTTTCGCGCCACTGCAGGCGCGCTTGTTTCGCATGAACAATGAAGCGGGCGCGCGCCACTGCAAGCGCAAGGGCTGTGGATTTGCTCAAACCAGAGCCCTCTCGCTTGCAGTAGCGCGCGTCACGCAGTACGCGTAGACATTGTAGCGCGATGCACTACTAGGTCGCGCGCGCATCAAATAATGCTTCTGATCGCAACCACACGTATGCAGATCGGCGAAATGCGAAGGATTGACATCGTGAATCAAGCGTAGACACATGGCTATGTGAAGCTCTGGATAGAACAAACTCAGATCATTTGTCATGGCTATGTGAACTTTCCGAGTAAATTGAAAAATTTCTCGAGCGCGTGTGCGCGCACCATTTTATCACGTTTGCACACTCTAGTAGACCTTGTAGGTTTATAACTTAGACTTACCAAAACGCGCGCTGAGTTGGACTCGTCAACGTATAATATTTGAAACAAATATTTTACGAGTATCACCCGTTAATCTATATCGCTAATTGTGACCCAAGCAAACAGCATATAATAACAGCAAATTTTTAGCGCAATGCATGCCACAGAGCCGCACCAAGGATTTAAAAGGATTGACATTGTTAATCAACAATCAACAAAAATAGTAAATAATTTTTTTTAAATGAAAAAATATGTAACATATAAACTGACAAGCTAGTAATGTTTTTAAAAGTTAGTAATAAATTTGCGCCGCGTATTATGATTCTGCATTTCGAAGTTTAAGGATCAAGCTTTTGAAAGTTATTTTAAAACCAGCTCTTAAGATATTCATTTCACATAGCCATGTGCCTACGCGTACTGCGTGACGCGCTTGTTTCACATAACAAGTAGGATAGGCACATACAGATCAGCACACATAAGATGGTACGTGTGCGCGCGCGCAGTGCTGACAATTGCGTCGTATTTAACCCCGGGTGCACGTACATCGTGTGCGATTATTTATACTTAACGAAGGCTATAAATGCCTCTTGTTTATTTTAATTTGGTATTGTTCACTTTTAGACGATAAAATACAGGAATTGCGGTATAATAATACGAATAATTAAGATTGTACGATCAAAATACATCACGAAACAGTATCAACTACCTCGCTACTTATCAACTTATACTATGTACTATGCGACAAAGATACACAATGCAATATTTATATACTTATAGGATAAACGAAACACAGTATTCAGTATTTACTAGTACTACCCCGCTACTAGTAGTAGTATTACAACTTAATGCGACAAAGGTCAAAGATATTGTATAAAATATAACTAAATAAACAATACGGTGCCCATGCCTGAGCTTTATAAAACTGGAAACACTTCTCAGATTAATTATTTTGCTTCTCAAAAACAATTACAAACTAACAATTTTCGACGTTAAACAGCTACATTAAACATTAACATTACACTTCACAATCCGAAAGAAAGGGGCTCGTCGCTGCAGGCCTGACTTTGACTTGATCCTGAAAAAGTACATGTCATTTAGGTACCGCGACAATTGTGAATTGACCCCCCGACAATTGACCCCCTATGTAATTACACTGGGGTCAATTGTCGCGAAATCTAGGGTTTAGTACGACAATTGGCCCCCCGAAAATTGACCCACCGACAATTGACCCCCTACCTATGTAATTAAACTAGGGTCAATTGTCGCGAAATCTAGGACTTAGTACGACAATTGACCCCCATGTAATTACACTGGGTCAATTGATCGGGTTAGGGTCAGGGTCAGGGTCAGAGTCAGTGGTCAGGGTCAGGGTCCTGGATCAGGGTCCTGGATCAGGGTCAGGGTCAGGGTCAGGGTCAGGGTCAGGGTCAGGGTCAGGGTCAGGGTCAGGGTCCTGGATCAGGGTCCTGGATCAGGGTCCTGGATCAGGGTCAGGGTCAGGGTCAGGGTCAGGGTCAGGGTCAGGGTCAGGGTCAGGGTTAATTGTATTAAATTATATTGTCGGGGGTTAATTGTCTAGGGGTAAATTGTCGCCCACCCGTCATTTAATGTAATTACATAATACAATATAATACGTAATACAATGTAAATGTTGCTGTTACAAAATGTATAGCTAACATAAGCGAGCGTTCATGTATGACGTCAGCAGCCGAGGGAAAAGGGTATTTGGAAATGCTGCCGGTTGCTGACAGGAGGGGGAGGTATGAGCCTTGTTAACGTCAACAAAAATACGTGAATTCAAATCAATTTTATTAGCAATAAAACGTCACTAATTTCCTTAAAATTAGTACTCGAACTGAACTCTGGTGACCAACTGCTTAAATCAGTCACACACTAATTTTCCCTGCCTCATGCCTACTACTGGAAACTGTATCTCCAGACAAGTGTCAGACGTTACTATGCATTGGTTGCTCTTCAAAAAGGTTAGCAAAAAGATAAAGAGTGCGACCCTGATAAACTTTTGGGAGAGATTCATCGACGACATATTTGGAGTGTGGATGGGGACAGCGGGACAATTTACAATGTTTGTCGAATTGTTGAACAAACTGGCTAAATCAAACTGGCAGAACCATATAGAATCAAGGTTAACTTTTTAGACCTTACCTTGAACTTGGACTCAGAAAATCAGATCTGGTACAAGCTATTTAGAAAGGAAACAGATGCTAGGAACTACTTGAGATCAGATACATATATGTAGTTTCCAACCCCACCATGTGTAGAGGACCTGGGCGAACTAAAGGAGGATCTTGCCAGATGCGGACACAACAACAACGGTGACAAACTAGAAGAAATCGAGCCGAAAGCAATACAGAGGTCTATTGAGAACCCAGGAAATCCAACCAGAGACACTGAGGATAAGACATAACAGAGCCTCGTATTTTCCGTACAACACTCTTGATAACATTAGTCTTACAAAGTTGGTTAAGAACTTAATCTGGTCATTAAGCTACTAGGTTAATGTTATGTGGGGATGTACGGATAGTATTTGCCACTAGGAAACACCCTTCAATCGGTAATACACTAGAAAAGAATCGACAACTGGGACAACTGGAAACCCTTGATGTAGGACAATTACAGAGGTGTAATGGACCTAGCTGCAAAATTTGCCCCGTCCTCTTTGACAAGGACTCAAAAGATCATGGGGGGGGGGGGGGGGGGGGGCCAATGACTACCAATGGAGACTTTTGGGGACTAATGGGGACTAAAAATCATGCGGACTAGAGGTCAACTCGTTGACGTAATTCACCATTTGTCCCCATAAGTCCCCAGAATTTTTGACAGTTATTTATGGTTTTCAAGTTAGTTTAATAACGATACGATCGAGATGTTTTGTCCAAGATAAGAGTAGGGTAAATCTAAATGGGGACTAATGGAGACTTTTGGGGACTGAAAATCATCTAAATGGGGACTAATGGAGACTTTTGGGGACTAAAAATCATGGGGACTCGGGGTAAAATCGTTGACGTAATTCCCCAAGTCCCCAAAAGTAGTCATTGCCCCCCCCCCCCCCGATCATGGTCAACAACATAGAACTGGTGCTAGACGGAACTCTAAAATGCAAGGACAAGCATGTTATCTACCTTATTGGTCATAATTATCACGGACATTACTTTCACACTGAAGACCTCAGCGTGAATAATTATGTCCGTGAAAATAATGTCTGTGGTATTAAGGTCCGTGAATAATAAAGTCCGATAATTATTTCCATTAATTTTAGTGTGCGTCCCACATAGGCGTAGATATGTCTGTAGCCGATTACTATATTAGCTAATTAGTATACTAGGACAAATATAATCACTCCTCACTCCTCAGTCACATTCTAGAGTTCAGAAAAAGAGTAAAAAACTGAATATTAAAAACTGGAGTTATTTCAATTTTAAAGAAGTCATTTTGGCTAGTATCCCGAACCGAGATATTATATGTGCAATTTTTTTCATGGAAGCCTTTTTACTTAGTATCCACTACAGGCACGTAGCCAGGATTTTTCTTTGGGGGGCCCTTGGCGAGCGGAGCGAGCCGACCCGTTCAATCCAGCTGCACAACAAAATTTGTTGTTTTCTTGATTTTTTATGTATGGTGTAAAACAGTGTAGAGAAGTGTATGATCGAAGAATATTTCCAGATTTAAACATGTAACAATTGTTGTTTAAATGCTACCTGAAGCTGTTCAAATGAAATTGAACTGGGAGAATCGAGAAGATTACAAGTCACAGCTACGTACAACAATCAGGGTCAGGAATGAAAAGGGATACGTAGATAGAGTTCCTTATAACCCCTGACTACGACAGGGAGCTGAAGGCAGATCTGGGAGGGTCTGGGCACAATATTATATTGCTATTATATTATCATCTGCACACTTATACTTTAACTTAGCTTAAACTAATTACAACACTACAAATCCATTACATTTATTGAGGATATGAGTATGACGTAGTTATGTCGATACGTTATTCAACTATTTATTTCTATTAGAATCTGTCTTCACTAAGTCTATTTAGAGACAATCAGAAATTTGAATCATTTATCAAGACATTATACTTATACATCACAAAACCTCCGACTTGATTTACAACTTAACTTCACAAACACTAATCATATAATACAAACTTACTCTGTCGGTTATCATACTATAATTCAAGGCAACATAAGCGTCCGTGAATTGATCTCTGCAGGAGCCCTCCCTTACTAAAACTTGTGTCTTCATCTGCCGTATTACTTGGGAATATCGCCGGTCTCAGCTTCAAACATAAAGGTATGATATTTAATAGACGCCGCTCTGCAAACGTCACCTTATCACCTACCTGAAACAGATTTTAAGATAAGCAACTAAATAAAGATTTGTTGAGATTCTGAGTTTCTGCCCTGACGGCTAACCAAATAAAATTTGGTCGGACAGACTCATCTCGCATATTAGGAAAAGCAGCTGAGGTTTAAGATATTTACCTTCTTTCAGATTTCTTTTTTAGACTGAACTAAACTTTAAACAATAACCTCTGAATGATCTGAACAACTAACTTTAAGGACATCGATCCTAAGAAATGGCCGTTTTTAAAAGCTTTAAAAAATTTCAAAGGGTCTACACTTAATGTCAATAACGCGCGGCCGGCTGGCGCTAGATATTGTAAAAGGCTTACGATTTTTTCCTTTATTCATCAGAAAGTCAATGTGGCAGACATAAAGAGCTAAAACTCTGTCAAAGCTTCTAGATCAATCTTTCGATACTGTTTAGGCGGGAACTACAGGAGGTGCTATTTTCAGGTCCGTCTAGATCTCTGATAGGAAAAGTTAGTGGATCACTGGATCCGTCCCTGAAGTGAAACAAATGTTACTATCTTGCAAATGTTAACCATTTTATTTCGATTAGAATCGAATTTAACATACTTAAACTTGATATGATGTCATAATGAGGTACGTGTAAAAATCAAGGGTATCCCTCAAGCCAGTTCAGCTTGTGTAATATAACAAAATAAATAGGGAAAAATAAGGGAGAGTACCTGGTGCCATGCTGTGTGAACAGAAGCGCTGAGGATAAATTCAGTGAGCATTAGTTGGAAAGGATTGTCATCAGTTACTGTGTGAGTTAGTGTTGTGGTGGACGAAAGGATAAGCCGCTGATCAGGGATATAGGCCCCTCCTCACGAACTCTCTGCTGTGTTGGCGCAACGAGTGAGACTTTGGGGTGGTCAAAAGATGTGATGGTCCCGTCAAGTCTTGGCGAAACTCAACATAGGTCAGATAGGTAGAAAACAATGCCATTGGAAAACTCTATCCAATGCAATAGTCACATTATAGTCATTTCTAGAAAAAAAAAACCTGGTTAATGTTGTTTAATGTGAGAGAATAAGATAAAAGAGTCGACCAATTTTTGTCAGTGTAAATATTGTCAAACAGCGGGCTCCAAAATCGTCTAGGGGGAAAGAGCCCTGAATATCAGCTATCTGCCTTAGTACCTTGGCTCTAAAGTCTAAATTATGCAGCGATGACGACATAAAAAGTCGCTGTATCATGGCAAATCTTGCTTTGTCAGAACTAAAAGAAGGTTTAGGAGCAAAGTAAATATCAGACTTAAGATATGAAAGCACAGAAAGACTGAGTCAAATGTACAATTGTAGCTGCTGTCAGCTATTCTGCATCAAATAAAATATTAAGGGGCCATCTACTTAGGACGTCCAGCAAAAAGGGAGGGGGAGGTGGTTTCGGAATTTCGGACAAATCCGGACAGTGATAGGGAGTGGTTTCTGAAAATCCGGACGTCCGGAAATTTTGGCAGAATTAACGAAAAAGTCGCATTTATTTCAACTCTTTGACACTAATTACTCAGTAAGTTTAGATCCCTGTATTTTGAACGAGAAGTCGTTTCCCAGAGCAGCTCATGAGAGCCGAGACACAACTCGCATATTCTGCTACTGCCTTAAAACTTATTCCATTGGATGGCTACCTACTTAAGTACCTTAATGTAACTGTGCTAAACTTGTTCGACACTAAATGTATTATTGTCTATTCTAAGTGACTACACATTTTATTAACAATGAATTTGAGTTGGTTTTATTTGTACTCTTTAAAGTAGCTGGAAATCCGGACGTCCGGGGGAGGGGGTTTGAAAATTCGGACACACCCGGACAGGGGGAGGGGGTGCTCCCCGGGGGTGGTCTGAAAATCTGCAATTTTGACGGACGTCCCAAGTAGATGGCCCCTAAAGTCTAAACAAAAGTTCTCAAAACGTACACAACGAGAGAGTGTCGACCTACATGTCAATGAAACAGACTGTTTCACTGTTTGAGACAACACGTGTGTTTGCGCGCAATTCTGGAATAATCCGAGAGATGAACTGTAGCGAGTGTAACTTTAGTGTGCAGATGAGTGTGTACTTCGATGTATACTATTTCTGCACGTACAGGATCCTTTGTAAGGGGTCATTCACATATTTAGTTATCACTCACTTTGCTAACCAATACAGCAATACTGGGGTAGGTTCACTGATAGTGTTTCTCAGAGATATAGATGGCTGTAAATTATGCTAATAAATATATAAAAATAAATATGGTCAAATGTTAAACAATGAGATGATTTAAGAGAAGCAAATATTAGTGGACTGAAATTATAATCTGATAAAGTGCAGCTGTGAACTCAAATGTATAAAACAAACTCACAATTCGGATCGAACAGTTTAAAATGAAACACAATAAGACAGAGTAATTGGTAAAATGTTAAACAATAAGCTGTTTTAAGACAAGAAAATATTAGTCGACTGAAATTATGATCTGATAAAGTGCAATGTGAACTCAAATGTATAAAACAACAGATCGAACAGTATACAATAGTACATTTAACAAATGTACTATTGCAAATGACAAAAGTGTAATAAGGTAACTGGTAACAAGTCTGCTGGTTATTCAAAATTTAACATTAAAATATGTCCCGGCCCTTTGAATCATCCGCCGAATGATCAACTGAATGATTGCAACAGACAAAGAAACAAGCAAAATTTGTTAAATGGAGTGCATGATCAAAGAAGGTATATTAGCTCCCTACAAAAATCTAATCCAATGAGAAAATAAATCTAAAGTCCAATTGCAAATTGGAATGAAATGACAAAAGTGTAGTAAGGTAACTGCAGGTAACAAGTCTGCTGGTTATTGAGAATTTAACATTAAAATATGTCCCGGCCCTTTGAATCATCCGCCGAATGATCAACTGAATGATTGAAACAAACAAAGGAACAATAGTACAGGGAAATCCGTCTGAAAAAATCGATTTGCCGACACACAAAGCTTACAAAGGATTTTTGACGTTTTTGAGTCCTAATAGGTGTCCTTTATGGCTGACCAACTTTTCCAAACTTTTCCACGTGTCTTAAGGCCACTTTTTGCCACTTTACCACTTTTTACCACCTTTCTTGTTTGTCAAATATCTTTAGTTGTGAACATCGTAGAAAGTTGCAGATTAAACGAGGGTGTTCATATTATCAAGGAGAAAAACTTTTGTTGAGACAATTTTTTCCTCAGATAATCAATTAATTTGATAATTATCAATTAGCTAATTAGCAAAAATTAAACAATTTTTTATTGGCTCAAAATGATTGGAATAGCTTAAAACACGGAGAAAAGTAGTTTTTAGAAAAACTTCGAAAATTTTTCACTTACATTTTTTTTTCAAGACTTGGAAAAAAATTTCGAATTTTCGAAAATTTTTTTCGCCAAAAGTTATCAAATTGCATGAAACGTGGAGAAAAATGCTTAAAAAAAACTTCGTGAATTTTTGTTTTCAAGAATACTAAAATCACTTATATTTGTAGTTGGAGTTCAGTAAATCTCGGCAGATTTTAGTAATCAGGAATTATTAAATCGAAATAGATAAAAGGACTGAAACTGAAAAACGTTAACCACAGGATATTAGAGTTTTATAATTAATTACAGTATATCCTTATCGATTTTTACAGAAACTGCACCAAAGGCACATTTAAGATCGAGCCGATAGCCTGCTGTACTACGATAATATGTAATAAATAAAACATCTCTGAGTCTGTACCGTCAATCGTGCTAATCTGAACCAGCCTACCTGGATTACCATCTACCTCTTCTTTTCATCAACAATTAGACCGAGTTGTACAAGAAATGTGATTTATTATAGCTCTTAATAATTACATCACCCACCAAATGCAATATGAGTCATATCGCATTTGATGGGTCTGTAAATAATATCGAGCTGTTTTCAATCACACTATCACAATAAAACACAATACGTGTACATCATATGGCCCTTAATGCGGTATATGAAACGCTCTTTATCGGGGTGTTTCTATAAATCTATAGACTATACCGTACACTTCTCGTTTCTCCCGCGAAAGGCCGGTATAGAGAGGTTTTACTGTATCACGAAAACTTCTACTTGTCCTCATGGCTCATTGACAGCTCGAAGAAGGCAAGAAAACATCAGAAAGCCTAAAATGTCAACTCGCTCATTTTAATGTTCTTCGATCCGTCCCACATTGATCCCGAGCTTATCATCATGGCCCCCAAATATCCTGCGGCAAGAACCTGTCTTTTTACTTCACAACATCCGGATTGCAAACCAGCATAATCATTACCGTTTCTTTACTACCCCACGGCTCTTGCCCATGTCCGACGCTCGTATCTAGATCTTACCTTTGCCCGTATATTACTCTTTTTGAATTTAGCCAACCCTGACATATGGGGGTGATTTGAGGTATGAGGTATCTCGCATAGCGAATGAAGTGGTATGCAGAACAATAGAAAACAAGTCACAATAGATGTTGGAAGGTGTATTTACACTTGTTTCCTATTTCCTAGCTCTTCCTTGTTATCCATGGTCTCTTCTTGCCTTCTTCGAGCTGTAAATGAGCCATGAGGCCAAGTAGACGTTTTCGTGATAAACTATAGCGGGTCTATCGAGGTATAAAGCGTTTCATATACCGCATTAAGGGCCATTTAATACAAAGGTATTGTGTCGTATATTACTATTGTGAATGAATACAGCTCGATAAGTAGTAAGTACTTACATCACCCACTAAATGCAATATGAGCTATAATAAATCACATTTCTTGTACAACTCGGTCTAATTGTTGATGAAAAGAAGAGGTAGATGGTAATCCAGGTAGGCTGGTTCAGATTAGCACGATTGACGGTACAGACTCAGAGATGTTTTATTTATTACATATTATCGTAGTACAGCAGGCTATCGGCTCGATCTTAAATGTGCCTTTGGTGCAGTTTCTGTAAAAATCGATAAGGATATACTGTAATTAATTATAAAACTCTAATATCCTGTGGTTAACGTTTTTCAGTTTCAGTCCTTTTATCTATTTCGATTTAATAATTCCTGATTACTAAAATCTGCCGAGATTTACTGAACTCCAACTACAAATATAAGTGATTTTAGTATTCTTGAAAACAAAAATTCACGAAGTTTTTTTTAAGCATTTTTCTCCACGTTTCATGCAATTTGATAACTTTTGGCGAAAAAAATTTTCGAAAATTCGAAATTTTTTTCCAAGTCTTGAAAAAAAAATGTAAGTGAAAAATTTTCGAAGTTTTTCTAAAAACTACTTTTCTCCGTGTTTTAAGCTATTCCAATCATTTTGAGCCAATAAAAAATTTTTAAATTTTTGCTAATTAGCTAATTGATAATTATCCAATTAATTGATTATCTGAGGAAAAAATTGTCTCAACAAAAGTTTTTCTTCTTGATAATATGAACACCCTCGTTTAATCTGCAACTTTCTACGATGTTCACAACTAAAGATATTTGACAAACAAGAAAGGTGGTAAAAAGTGGTAAAGTGGCAAAAAGTGGCCTTAAGACACGTGGAAAAGTTTGGAAAAGTTGGTCAGCCATAAAGGACACCTATTAGGACTCAAAAACGTCAAAAATCCTTTGTAAGCTTTGTGTGTCGGCAAATCGATTTTTTCAGACGGATTTCCCTGTACTACAAGCAAAATTTGTTAAATGGAGTGCATGATCAAAGAAGGTATATTAGCTCCCTACAAAAATCTAATCCAATGAAAAAATAAATCCAAAGTCCAATTGCAAATGACAAAAGTGTAGTAAGGTAACTGGTAACAAGTCTGCTGGTTATTGAGAATTTAACATTAAAATATGTCCCGGCCCTTTGAATCATCCGCCGAATGATCAACCGAATGATTGCAACAGACAAAGAAACAAGCAAAATTTGTTCAGAATAAAACAAATATTCAGAATAAAACAAATATTATATTCAAATCTCTTTATTCAACAATATTAAATCATTATAGAACCTAATTTGTGGCTTGATCGTTATGTTAGGGCTATTCTGTTAGCTGATGCTGACAGGCACTGCATGGGGCAGAGACTTAGGACCATTACGCTGGAGGCTTACAATGACCCTTTTTGAACCCCATGGCAGTGCTAGTTTTATTATGGTACAAATTGTAAATCGAAGTTATGAAAACGATCAAGTCACTCCTGTTTTACACTATCAACAGCTACTTAAAACAACCTAGATTGTACAACTCACTTTGAAGATTAAACTGTTAAGTGATGAGTGATTGGGCTCATTAAACATTTTAGTAGCGGAGACATGCGGATCAGCTTCTTGAGGTTCTAATAGTTCATTCAGACAAGAAGTTTTACTTTTTCAAATTTAGTTGTTCAAGCTGCCTGAGTTCAGAAAGTTTGCTAAAGGGGCCCAGGTATTCTTGTCACCTTTACCCTGAGACGAGAGAAGTCGTTCAGTGCCAACATCTGACGGAATGAATTCCAAAGGCAACTAGATTTGTAAACGAAACTGTTTGAGGGCATGGTTGTTATAAGAAGAGTTTCTTTGCCGGGTCTTTTAGACAAACAGAAAAGTTCAAATAGTGCAATTGGTGTTCGATACTTTAAATCGATTACTTTAAAAAGTTCATTGCAGCAGTGATACGCGTATAAATTATGCAATGTCATGAGTGATTGACGGGCAAAAATTGGGTTGGTGTGCTCTCTCTCAAAGAATTTGCTAGTAAGTTTCTGTTCACTGATGGGTCTAGTCCTAGCACATGTCATAAATTTATCAAGGTATGCTTTTTTGTCACCAAAGTCCAAACATGATACGAACACACTTTTTCTGGGCTACAAATAGTGGTTGAAGTTTATTATTACTTGCACCTCCCCAAACGGTAATGCCATAAGATAGGTGACTTTCAAACAGTGTGTGGTACAGGTCCTTATGGATAGATGATGGAATTTTATCCTTAATCATGTATAGCCTCCCAGAACAGGACGAGAGTTTTCTAACTAGTTTGTCTCTATAGGGATTGAAAGTTAGGCCTTCGTCGACAATTACTCCCAGGAATTTCGTTTCCTGCACCTTTGAGAGAGGTAGGCCATTGAGGTAAAGTCTATTTTCAATTAATAAAGATTGATCATCAAGTTTTCTTTTAGCTGTATTGAATTCTATATAGCAACTTTTCTTGGCGTTAACATGTAATTTATTAGCCAATGTGTACTCGTGGACTGATCGTAGGACCCTATTAGCATTATTGTAGGCCTCTGCTCTAGTTTTGGCAACTACAAATATGTTTGTATCATCAGCAAATAAGACATAGCTAGTGTTATCGAGTTGAGAGTTTGTTAAGTCATTTATGTATATTAAAAACAGGAGAGGCCCAAGGCAGCTCCCCTGTGGAATGGAGTGCATGATCAAAGAAGGTATATTAGCTCCCTACAAAAATCTAATCCAATGAGAAAATAAATCTTAAGTCCAATTGCAAATGACAAAAGTGTAGCAAGGTAACTGGTAACAAGTCTGCTGGTTATTGAGAATTTAACATTAAAATATGTCCCGGCCCTTTGGAGCATCCGCCGAATGATCAACCGAATGATTGCAACAGACAAAGAAACAAGCAAAATTTGTTAAATGGAGTGCATGATCAAAGAAGGTATATTAGCTCCCTACAAAAATCTAATCCAATGAGAAAATAAATCTTAAGTCCAAATGCAAATGACAAAAGTGTAGCAAGGTAACTGGTAACAAGTCTGCTGGTTATTGAGAATTTAACATTAAAATATGTCCCGGCCCTTTTATTTATATGAAATGATGATATTTGGATCATCCGCCGAATGATCAACCGCCGAATGATCAACCGAATGATTGCAACAGATAAAGAAACAAGCAAAATTTGTTAAATGGAGTGCATGATCAAAGAAGGTATATTAGCTCCCTACAAAAATCTAATCCAATGAGAAAATAAATCTAAAGTCCAATTGCAAAAGACAAAAGTGTAGCAAGGTATAACTGCAGGTAACAAGTCTGCTGGTTATTGAGAATTTAACATTAAAATATGTCCCGGCCCTTTGAATCATCCGCCGAATTATCAACTGAATGATTGCAACAAACAAAGGAACAAGCAAAATTTGTTAAATGGAGTGCATGATCAAAGAAGGTATATTAGCTCTCTACAAAAATCAAATCCAATGAGAAAATATTGTTTTCCGATATTACAATCACAATCCACGGACATGACTAAAAATGACTGACACGTCCCGCGCGGCATCAGAAATATGGGAGGAAATCTGGCACCACGATTTGTGGTGCCAGTTGTGGCCATGGATAGAGCCCTCTTTGCCGCCTCCGGCGGTCGCGCGCTACTGCAAGCGAGAGGGCTCTGGTTAGAGCAAGATATTCATCAAAATGTACATATAAAAATTTAAAATTAACAGTTAAGAAAGCAGTTGCGAATAATTTTACCATCTATGATCTAAACCATTTTAAAGTTTCTTTTTCAAAATAACCTTGCTCCAGCTACTATGTACAAAGATAAAGCTTGTGCAAATATTCATTTTTATCAGCAGCTGGTTATAAAACGCCGCATCATTTTCCTGGGCATGGCATTTATGCTCCTTGCTACTTTTTGTTTGTACTTTATTGGGCCGCGCTCAGCCTGTCATTCCGCCGAATCTCTATTCGGCGGATGTTTATGAACATGATAGCCTGAGGTCCCCAGGTAAGTTTGTACTGTGAAGAACTGACATCAGCAATCACGAATAAACGTTTAATGAAATAAAGTGCTTACATCCCGCTATTATACATATGGATAGCTCATAGCAGCCGGTTCAAGTACCACTTCTTACTTTTGAGGCTGGCGTGCTTCCCTATTAAGAAACTTGAACCTAAATTTCATAAATATATACAGAAGAAGTGTAATCAGAATATTCTGAACTTATATTTTTGTTATACAGGAAGATGCCACAATTTTTGAAGGTTTCATTTTATGTAGGGTCATTGTGATATTGTGAGTTTACTTTTTGAATATTTTTATTTCTAAAATTTAGATGCTACAATTTAATAATCTATGGACATGGACATCATTCCAGTGGTTGCCAAAAAATGTTCTGTTTCTCTGTTCTATCTCAACGATCCTGATGTTTGGGTACTAGTAAATTACAATTTCTAAGTTGAGATGTTTCTCATTCTGTTTGTTTTTTCTATTGTTTATTGTTTAGTGCATTTTGCAGTTTTCACGGCTTCCAAATTTGAAATGAAAAGAAATATTAGATTGATAATATATACTTGAAATATTGAACTATTATTCATTTGACGATTGTGTTGCAAACAATTTACATTACGTGACTGCACATCCTGTCTATCGATAAATCCTACGTGAGAAGTTCGGATGATGTGATATTAGGCATCAAATGGAGCCATTTTGTGTAAAGCAAAGTCTCTCAGGACACTCTTCTTAAACTTTAAACTTGTTACCATTGACTAAAAGCTTTAAGCGGAACCAGAATGATAGACCTAACGCAGCAACATTTCAAGGATCTGGCCTATTACACTCAGGCAGACATAATGAGCTACAAAAATAAGATCTGGATTGACAGCATCGAAACAAATCTGCAATGCAGAACTGTCAGTAACAACAAGGAGACCAAGATACTTGGTGTGATCACAAAGATCAAAAACAGTGGGCTGCTCCTAGACAAAAACAACTTCTTATTCGGGCACAACACGAGTAAAAATCTGGACAGCCGAATAATGGACTACATTCACGGCAGCTCACCACTCTTTGCGAATATCCAAAAGATCATGGGTGGTGACAGTGGTGAGGCCTGTCGTTTCTGCAACAGCTTCGATGATTCTCCTGTACACCAGCTCCTATTGTGTCTGGAGGTGCAAGACACCAGTTACCTGCAGCTAAAAGAAGAGCTGGGTGGGGCTGACTCACATTCCTATCTAGATGAAGTGTTAACAAAAAGCAGCACACAAAAAGCATTCATTAGAAGAGTCGAATTTCTTTGGGGTCAAAATGATGCTCTCCAGGATTTATCCAACTAAACTAGAAAGATCATAAAATAAAGACTCTGCAAACATCTCAGAGAAATAACACCACCGTAAAGATTAAAGAGGGAGGATCCTGGACCCCGAAATCCACCACTTTTCTGTACTTTCAGAGGTACCAATGTGGCAGGAAACCAGGGCTCATGCTGCCGCTGAGCTAAAGCAGTAGAGGGGATGGCGGCTTCTCTAGGATCTAACACGTCCTGAAGCAGACCAACACTATGTCCCAACGCACTGGTGTTGGGATGTCTGCCCCCGGTGCCTGTCCGGGTCAATAAAGCAGTCAAGCATCATGTATGTTATGTTGAGCATTCTCAACCAACAAATGTGGGAACTCCCACAAAACACCAAAACAGATCTAAAGAGACACTTAACAACATTGGAAAAATAGACTGCAATTTGTTTATATAATTTATAAAGCGTATATTATTGCCCACGTTAAGGGGCCTGTTAATAATTTATTAAATTATTAGCTATTTTAGATTTAATAATAATAAGCTTTGTGAGACTGCACTATCCAATCGATAATTTAACCTAAATCAAAATACCATGAATTGATGTCCCCCTCCATTTCGTCACACAATACGTCTGTAACTTTTCCATTTTGTTGTACACTTATTGTTGAGTGTAAATTTCATGAACTCCCAATTATAATTAGATTAGAGATAATGCTTTATTATTTATTGCAATAATAATTTAACCCATCCTTAATCACTGGCATTAGCTGATGAATAATATTTGTGGTAAAGACATATCTGAACTAGCTTGAGATGTCAGTTAAACAAGTTCACATAGAGAGATCCTACTATCAGTCCACCACTGCCCTTGACTTCAAACCTTCCAAAAAGAGTGCCAAAGACATTTACATAGAGCTACTCGACAGGGCACTTCAAGCATTACAGTGAGTAGCACCCACTTAGATTATTATTTTGCTTTTTAAAACCCTTTCAAACTGTCAGATGATTCATGAAGTAAATGACATAATGTCTAGGTTTTCATATATCGAGATTTTTAATTAGAATTTAAAATCTTCTCAATTAAATCAGTTTCTTTAGAGAGGGGAAGCAGAGTGATGCTGAGAATGAAACTGGAAAAGACATCCGTCTGCAGTAAGTAAAGTGCTAAAATCGCATTTCTTTCAATACATTGCATGGTACTTCAAATACTAAAATTTTTGATATTTCATAAGCACATACTGAAAGGCATCTTAAACCAGATCTGTTGAATTAAGTTTCATCACTGCTGACTGCTGACTGCTGACTCCAGCCAATTGGAGAAATTTACTATGGCATAATTTGACTGAGCCCCCTCCCATTACTGCTTCAATTAAGATATGCCCAGTTGAGCTCGTTCTCTAAAGATGCACACAATGTCATTGCACTCATCAATTTGCAGTGAATATTACATTAAATGCAAGTACCACATGACCAGAATACTGTGCTGTTATTGGCTAGAGTTTAAACTGCGATTCAGCTGCCTGCACTACTTGTCAAGAGCTTACATAATATTACTCCAACTAGCATGCATTGCCAGATGTAAAGTGTTTATCTTTGTCTAATTACTCTGCAACTGATGTTGTACTGGTTGTACTCTTGTACTAATGACATTGAAAACCCTGGACATTGTACTTCAAGAGTGCACGTGACAAATACCTTAAAAATGATTAGATTAGTTATAGAGTTTAGATAACTTAGAAATGAAGGGATAAAATTAGTGAAATATCAAGTAATCACTTATCACCTTTTGAAATAAGATGTAAGAATCATCAAACCCTAAATTTAGATGTGACTTTGAACAATGATATCACTGACAACTCCAACTGCAGCCAATATTTCCTTTTAAAGCCAATTTACACGTTTTATTGGTCTTTCTGAGTCTTACATGTACAGCAAAAATAATTGTATAATTTGTTAAAGTTATGTGGATAGCTGAGATTAATTTTTCATCCTTCCCATAACAAAAGATGACCTCACTCTTCATAAGATGATGTCAGAACATGTGCTATGACGTCACACCGTACGTGATTTCTCAATTCTCATAAGTTATTATTTCAGTGCAAGTACCACAAATAATTTCAGTAATGTGGACTTGGCGCTGGAGAAGGTAGTACAACTTCACTACCACTACCACCTCAACACTAAACTAATGGCAGGTCAGTGTAAAGTCAGGGTAACGTTTTAAATGTTAGTTTAAACTTACTATTCATATTACTGTTGTCGTTATACTGTTAATTGTTATCAACTCTCTGTCATGATCTTAACTGTAAACTTTCTGAACCAGTGCAATGTCAATATTATCTGGCATGTTCTGTTTACTGCTTACTATTATCTCTCGCACGCCCTGATCACATGTGCAATGTGCATTGACGTAGTTCCAGAAGGGAGAAAGTCGTGCTTAACTTTCTGGTATATGTAATATGTATTAGATTTCTACGGTTATTGGTTATCTTATCTCCATGTGATTCTCCACGAAACTTGACAAATAGTAAATTCTTGAGAATTGAAAAACACTTATTTTGACTAGTGCTAGATAAGAATTGTGGCGACATTCCATGTTATTACAGATAAGAATAACAAGAACACTTTTCTGTCTTTTGAGTTCCCCAAAGTGTGTAATCTTATACCAAAATGTACATAAAGTGCAGTGTGTCGAAATCGACTACATTTTACAGATCAGACAATTTGTAGACAGGTATGAACTATTGGTTTGAGTAGTATAATCTAAAGTGAACATATCTGTTCTGGTAATCATAGTCTGTATCCAGTGCATCAACATGACCTGTACTTTTGTAGCCCAGTGTAAACTGTATAAACTGTATATACTTTATCATATTTTATTGAACTAAGGTGTAGTACTGCCAGATCCCAGTTCAATTTGTAACGGAGTTTTATATTAACAGGAAACGATGTAACAGAGTCGATATATTTTAATGTTGCCATGGGGTGGCAAGTCCCCATACATCGTGGTCCGGTAGTTTCATTGCGTCCTAATATACATATATTATATATAATATTAGACCAAAGACCGCTAAAAATTGATCTGCAATGTGCATATGTAAGGTATACATAGAACCTGAAATGTTAATCAAACAAAGTTTTCCGTCTCAAGTTTTCACGAAACTTTAAAGTCGGAAAAGTTATATATTTTAATTACCTCAAGGTCCTTGTTTTCACAAAAATTACTGGACTAGTGATAAAGCAGAATACAAACTGCAGGACACTTTTTCTTATCTTAATGCGATTTCTGAAATTTGATTATAAATGCTCTACATTCCTCAAGCATGTATAAAATGTGTAACTTAAAGCCGGCGATAAATTATCGAATTTTGTCTCACTTTAATCTAATATAATATACCTTTCATAAAACCCTCTTGCAAGTAATAAACGCAATTAATACATATAATAACATTTTAGGGGAAAAAACTCGTATTCAAAATCTCTCAATCTTCTAAGATTATCTAATACAGGTCCCAGTTTGAAATTAGTGTTCAGTAGCCCCTCCTTGGCTATCCCTGTGATTTAACAACACTATGCCCCTAATGTTTTATACTCTGACGCAATAACAGTGACAAGTTGAATAACAATTATAATGTTTAGCCTTTACACGCATCACACAATGAACTTTACAGTTTACACAGTCCTACTAACTGCTAACTGCATGTCACCCAGCCCCCCTCCTGCCTGACAAATTCCTAACATATTTCCACTGTGCTGCACACCAACGCGCTTTGCGGTCCTCCACTGTTTGTGAAACGGAAAAACGGAAAGCTACATAATATTATAATCATGTATAATTTGCAGTTTGAATACGGGGGCACTGCGATTAATTCGTGATAAGTTGACCACTAAAATTGTACTAGTCCCCTACTACGCCTACTGCGGTTAAACTAAAATAGATACCAAAACCGTGTTGACATGGAGTTGATAGTTGACCGGATATACTCGGAGATATCCAGATATACACAGAATCCTGGCTGAACAAGGCTAAAATGTTAGATTTAACAGCAGAGTCAGAGCATTGTCTTCTGCCTATTATCCTGCCAAAGTTATACCTTCCATAAAGAACTGTCATACATTGTTACCTTTCTAACACACATTATTACACTTAATTGAACCGTCAATGGCACGTGGGCGTGTGCCACCCGCTGATTGGCTAGATTCAGGTCACGTGAAGTGGTGCTGTATCCTGATTGGCTGAGTGGAGTTGTCATGACGGTTGTTAGATGTGTTGTGTGTGCTCTGTGTCCACATTATCCCTGAACCGTGACTACACATCCTGGATTATTGAAGATATTTAACTGAACTATCTCTAACTGGACTACTGGACTCTGTAGTATTTTATACTGTTTAAATGTTAGTCTCTGGAATTTGTCATGAGATTCCTTTTAAGAATTCAGAAGAATTTGTGTTTGTCGGAAATCATACAAAAATAGAATTCCTAAGATATCATGAATAACATGGTGTTTAGAGCAGGTTTTTAGATGAACACTGTTAACTATGACTGTGCATCAGTTCCTAAACGGAAGGGACAATGCCTTAGTATTTGACCCTATGACCGAACAACATGATACTGAACTGTAAATGACACAGGAACTAAATATATCGACCATGGTCCTACAAAGACCCAGGTCCTGCAAATAAAGATAAGGATTGATCTCGTCACACATGATATGTAATTACTGGAGGTCACTTGGGAATTTACCGTACTAATTTTAACACCAAGACTACTGGCGGGGCCCTGCAGTTTCCAGTAAATGGTAGGCCACCAGAGAAATGGTTTTAAAATGTGGAGATGTTATAAAATAATAATAATAATAATTTAATGTTATCAAATTGTAATGTTCACTAAAGTGTATTGAAATCTTCTGTAGATATGTTCAATGTAAAATGTAAATTAATTCGTCTACGTCCCTTTAAACTACAACAGTTATATACTGTATTTTGATTGTTTGTTCTTTGTCATGTCATTAAAACAGTGTGTTTTGTTGCTGATAACGGTGTGTTTTGATTGGCCACTTCTTGTCACGTGCTGTGAATACCTTGTCCTGATTGGTTACTTCCCTCAGGAGCTAACAACTTGTTGGGAGCCATCTCCAGCTCTCCTGCTGGCCGTGTGAGGACTATTCTGAACGAGCTGTCTCACGAGAAACATGAGGCTAGATACGTGAGTATATTTCACTTTTTCTTTTATATTTCACTATTATTTCACTATATTTCACACTATTAATATTGATACATAATAACTAGATTGTTTTCATATTCTAGTTTTAATCGCCGATAAAAAGAACCATTAATTATGTGAGTATGTTATGCAAGTCTCATGATAATGTCTACTATGTCTCATCATAAAGCTTAAACAACTTATATAACAAGTCTGAAGTCCCACATGATAAAGATTGTAACATGCCCCACATAAAGACTGTAACATACCCCACATAAAGATTGTAACATGCCCCACATAAAGATTGTAACATGCCCCACATATGATAAGCTTACAGATGCTCCACCTCAAGTTTTCCTTTTCCTATAATAATATTAGTCAGTGTTTGTTAAGCGTACTCAATACTCATCACATACAATGTAGCTAGCAGCAGAGTAGACTGCAATATAAGCTGTCTAACTCACAATGAAGTGAGTGCTAGGTCATCAGCATCACTTAGCTGTTACTACTACTGTTACAATGAGTAACTAATTATTAATATAATATTTAGACTCATATATACCTGTAAGTTTGTTTAGAGGACTGTACGTCCTGTTTGAGTCTCTCTTCCCAGTAATACTAATATGGTTTGAGTCTCTCTTCTCAGTAATGTTAAATGTGAGTGGAACGTTTCAGCATTATTGCCAGCAAAGGCGCTAATTTTATGAGAAAAGTTCTCTTTTTTCAGAAAGTTCAACGACTCAACGATGTCTATTTAAGATTGAAGTCTAACCATTACATGGTTACAAGATGTTGTAGCTAAGGCGCCAATTTTATGAGAAAAGTTCTCTTGTTTTTCATACATATTTGAAATTGAGGTCTAAGTACGAGGTGTAACTAACTAATTAGAGTTTTACATGAGTAGACTAGACTTTTGCCGTCCTCATTGCATTGTTGTTAAATGATAATCACAGAAGAGAATATCTTGTAACCATTACACAGTGCTCAACACTACATAGTTGTCTATTTATAGCTATGAGCTGTAGTGCCGTAAATGTGTGAAAATAGTCAAACTTGGCCTTGAGAAGGCTTTAGTGTGGGAGAACTTCTCTTACGGGAATGTAGAACTATTAATACGATCATAACAACATTGTACAGTTCCTCAAGTTTTGAGTTATAGTCGCCAAAAATGCTGCCAGAAGTATTAGATCACTTCTACCAAAACATTTGATTTTTGGCATTACTGTAAGATATTTGAAGACTATGCTCCCTATACTATAAAGTGATATAGAATGTGCGCTCTAAACCTAAATGTGCAGCTGTAAAGGTTCTGTAATAGATCAGTTCCGAGCAACGTCACCCATAATCCCTTTACACTTTACACCCTGACACCCTAAGTCATAGTCAATAGTTACTTACGGCACTTACCGTACTTACCGTTACTTACCGTGCCGATCTCTCCGATCACTTTGCAGATTGCACAGCATGTATTAACAGCTGTTCACTAAAGGAGATATTATCAATACACGCACCTGATCAATAGAGATAATATCTCCCAGTAAATGTGTCATGGAATGGCAGGGTGTATTTACCAAGGTTACTGCTCACAGTTATTAGTAGTTACCCTGCTATTTACTGTAACTTTATATAAAGCACAGGCATTGTTGTATAATAATCAGCTGATGGTTACGCTATCTTACCTTTACAGTTTACTGATAATATCTCTTCTAATATTTACCTCACTAGTAGTACATGTTAGTGTGGTACTGTGTTATGTGAAGCTCATCCTGTATAGGTAATAGTACAGAGCACCATTAAGCCAGTAATATAGTGGTTATATAGGTCCTTACTCTGGGACACAGTTTATCTGAACAGTTTATCTGTACACGCTGATTTCTGCACTGATAACTGTGTATCTGGTGGAGCTATTGTCAATATCAGATCTCTGATAGGTCCTATACTGGCTGTCATTATAACCCTGTCAACTTGTATGCAAACTTACTCTCTAATCACAGGGGCCTCTAATTACCATCATCTAATTAACCCCAATTAAGTAATTAACTGTACAGTCAGTGGTACAATGCTGCGAGATCAGGGTCCCCCGCCTCAGAGAGAGGTTCCTCACAACATTGATCACGTGACATTATACCCAGTATCACGTGACAGCCAGTTCTCTGACCACTGAGTATTATTATTATGGGGCTAATCTACACCGGAACTTATATACCGTATCAGACTGAGCTATACTACTGGAGACCAGTAGATCTGATGTTATCTCCTCTATAATATAGCTAACTACACGTTCTTTATCTCTGATGTATTGCCCCACATTCCTATATCACAGTACAGAGTGATGTAATACCCCCTTTGTGTAATACCCCTTGTGTACAATGTATTATAACACGGGTGTTAGTGCTCCCTTTGTGTCTCCTAGATTAACTTTTCATCACCTGGTAGAGAGAACAGAACCCCTCCTCCTCCTCATCCTCCTCATCCTCCTCCTCATCCTCCTCCTCCTCCTCCTCCTCCTCCTCCTCCTCCTCCACCTCCTCCTCCTCCTCCTCCTCCTCCTCCTCCTCCTCCTCCTCCTCCTTCTCCTCCTCCTCCTCCTCCTCCTCCTCCTCCTCCTCCTCCTCCTCCTCCTCCTCCTCCTCCTCCTCCCCTCCTTCCCCTCCTCCTCCTCCTCCCCTCTCAACTAATATTAGCTCCATGTTTCTTTGAACCACTGGACTGTTGAAAGGAGTTATATTGGGACAACCTGTGCTGTGTGTTATTAAAACTGTGTTCCTACACAAACTGTCTGGTAACAAACCAGCTAATTAATCACCACCCAATCTTGTGACCCCTTTAACTATGTAAGGAATGTTTGTTAATTATGAGAGGAATGTTTGATTAAGTCTCAGATCGTGCGGGCAGATTGACTAATTAGGTTTCAATTAGTTTGTAATTAGTGGCACGCTCAACTCAATATGTCAAAGTGTGTGAACTTCTGTTGTAGAGTTTGCGGTTAGTTCATCTCATAACCAGGAACTTAATGACAAATTATAACTTTTAATGAACACAGTGTGAACTTAACGACAAGTCAATCGTTACACGTGTGAGCGAAAATGTTATGTCTGCACGTGGGTGCAATCTGCAGATTTGCACTTTGCACGTGCGCTTTTGATCGGTCACTACTATTACAATTGGTATAATCTACCTGCTAGGCAGTATCTAGCTACCTTGGAAACAGACCACACTACAATATCTACCTCACCAGCTGCACTGTTATATTAGAGTAATAGAGCAGAGTGGTTCTCCATACTGTGCACTGATTGGTTGGTTTGTGTCACATGACACCAATACTCAAACCTGATTGGTTGCTGACATGCCAGTCTTGGCCCCCTCGGGGTCACCAACACCACCCGCCACAAATAAAGAATATTTTAAATACCCCCGACCCCCACTAAGCTAAAATAGAATTGATAAATATAACATGTCACGTGACACACCAATACTCTTACCTGTAAATGTAACATGTAACTACTCTGCTGATTGGTGGGAGGCTGATTGAAAATATGGGACCCACTTTATTTTCTCATTTAGCTGGGAAGTTCACTTGGTGGTGAAATGGAATTATGTACTGAACTTCAGGCTGCTCGATATTTTGTATTGTATACAACTTTTATTAAGCAATAACTGGGATTTGTAAATGTCGCTTCTAAGAATCTTTAGCTTCAAGTACGCTTAAGTCCAGTTCATATTTAATAAGTATAAGTTATAGTAGTAAGTATACAGTAGTAATTATAGTAGTAAGTATAAGTTGTAAGTTAAAGGTCAGTCTATCATTATTATATATGGCTATTAAACTATTACACTGTCTGGTTTAGTCTGCAAAACTTAGTAAACATAAAACTATATCTGTAGAATTTGTTATGACAGTTTATTGTGAAACTCTTAAACATAACTTTGAAAAAACGTGTCTTACATCATGAACTTCAAGTGTTGAAGGAAACCATCACTCATATCATTAATAATAAACTTACTATTAATATTACTGTTAATAATCACTTATATTTTATTTTTAGCTGTAACTCAATATCTGCACCACGCACAAACACAAACTCTGTTACAATCTCGCCTTCATTTTGAGTGATAACAAAACAGATCAACTCTCACTGCAAACACTTACAGTATAGTTATAGTATCTATTTGTAACAACTCATTACTTGTAACCCTGACAATAGAAAGACAATACTAAACGGTGGGAGCCGCATTGTCTACCTCTCCACAATAGATGACCAGTCTCTTGCTTTACCGATAGTACAAACCAAATTTGGACCTATATTGGAACTACTATTGTCGAGACATCACAGTTTGGCATCATGCCAGCCTCCATTTGTAATGTTCCTTTCTAAACAGTAAACACAGTGTATAATATACATTGTATATAATATGTTTACTCCGCTTTACATTCCGTACCTCACGTACTCTCATCAATATTTAAAAGAGCTCTCTCTTTTCAATGCCCTCAGGCAGGGAGCTGTGTTTGATAACGTACGCTCATTGGCTATGTTGAGGTGATACAGCTCTCTGATTGGTTCATAATAATCACGTGACTGCGGTGCTAGATTGTGATTGGCCGCATGTAATAAGTCCCCTCAGGACCCTCAATGTTGAGATAGAGACCTGGTCACGTGCAATGTCACGTGATTTGTAGTGTGTTGTTAGCCACGTTGTACAAGTTTCACAAAGACCTTTAAGAGTTTTAGTGTAGTTAAAATGCCCAAAATGAGATCTTGACTTATCAGAATTTAACACAGCTGAAATAAGACAACATACCCGAATTTAATATCACTTAGCTTGTACTCTACGATTCACGTACTTTAGTTCGACACGCACCATAGTTAGACAACTTAAGATCGCCAGATATCACCCTGTCGAACTTCGGTACGTGTCAAACTAGATATTTATATAGCGTACTATACAATCTATATCTATAAAACGGAGTACGAGTTTCCACGATAGTCTTTTATCTCTCCGCTAAGTCTACAATTCTGCTAACCAAAAATTGAGTCTGAGGTCAATTAAATGTTCATATAGGTATGGATTATAGAGTTCGGTACATTTTAGACCTCATTGGATACAGTAGAAGAAATGTGACAATGCACTTGATATTAGGACACAGCAGGGACAAAAGGATTTCGCGATTATTTTGGCCAAAAATCGCGATACCGCGATTTTTAACAGACTATACATTAAACTATACATAAAATTTGTCGCAAATAATGGGAAAAATCGCGATTCCGTACATGCCGCGATTTCCTTTCGTCCCTGGGACACAGTGAAACTATCTGACTACGAAGTACGATGCATGGGGACTTGCCACCCCATGGCAGCATTAAAATATATTGACTCTGTTACATCGTTTCCTCAATAAATGTAATAGATTTGTAGTGTTGTAATTAGTTCAAAACTTTAACCTAGAGGTGCAGATTAAATCAATATATCGTGCTCTACAGTTTACAATCTAGATATATAAAACGCAGTACGAGTTTCAAAACTCTAGTCCGACAGTCGAAGTTCTCTTGTCGAACTTGAGTGCGTGTACTGTAGTCTACCACTCCCATATCTTAGACATTCACTAAACTTATACTTATACAGTATACACAATCTTGCCAAATCCGCATACAAGATTATAAGATGCGTTTAGAAGGTTTGAGAGTTACAACCTCAGTACAACTGCGAACAGAGCGTCAAGCTTCACTTTACTCCATCTCACTATAAATAACCGTTACGAAACACATTTAACTGCAACACTTAATAAAGCTTAATAACTGTAAACAAAACCTCTACAGTCTACACGCTACCTTTCTGAAATATTTGGAGAGATGTTACCTAGTTTAACGGTGTCAAACTGGCAGGCAAATCAGAGGGTCTTGTTTAGGTCACGTGACATGAAGTGGCTAATCAGAGAGCTGCATTGTTGTTGTTCGGCTCCCGTGTGAGTCTCCAAGTGCGTATCCTGGAGGTTGACGTAAAGTTGTTCATAACCGAATTGGGGTTGTTGAATATTATTACAGTTCTTCATTACTTTATTTAGTATGGGAAAATATCATAAAAATCTTCACAAATTCCTTTTCAGAAATTGAACGGCTTGGAGTCTGAGTTTAAAGAATTCCTTGGATACCTACACATTGAGCCCAGAAGTAAGTTGTATTCATTATCTTATTATCTAACCCGGGTAATATCACGTTTTAAGACAATACCCGGGAAATTTAAACGGGCACGTGTAATCAAACCCCAGCTTACCGGGACCACAGCTCACAGAATATCCAGATTTATCACCTACCAATGAAAAACACCGTTTATATCAAGGAATATAAAATGAATGTGAGACAATCCATTATCTAGCGTTACCAGGTGATTACAACAGTATCCAGTACAACAATAATACTTACTAGATCATCCCATCTTCTCTCCTTCTCTACTGTGCTTGACATTTACGTATAATTACCTTGACCTCATTCAGCATGTTACTCTACGATTAGCAATTAAAACTGCGACTAGCCCAGCTTGCTACAAAACACTCTATAATATCTTTCTCTACTGTACAAAACACACATACACAGAATATATGCTGTATAATGCGTAATACACATTGTGTATTATTGGCCAGCCCATATTATTATTACATCATCTCTCTAATAGCGGGGTCATCTCGAAGTGCCCACTATTACAGCCCTATATCACCTTACACACACACACAGCTAGTTTCTCCTTGTCAGATCCGGATCCGGGCTGCAAGAACTCCGGAAACACTCCGCAAGCAGTCCGGAAACTTGTTGTGATTAGGTAATTGGGTAATGACGTGATTTGTTAATTACCAAGATCAAAGCGCACGTCGGACCGTGTCGCTAGTTATTGATGGGTAGTGTGGATGAGTCATGAGAGAATCTAACTGATGTTCCAGGTGTCTGAACGACCAAATACAAGGCCATTGCTCTGTCAATTTTCTGGTTAAGAGTGAAGATACCTTACCAAGTTTTGAGTTTAATTTATTTTCCTATGAGAGAGTATAAATGCACATTGAAACACAGAGCGGACGTATTTGTTGATGTCGGAAGCTTTGACTCGTGTCTAGTAATTAGTACTAACAGCGATGATTCCCCTCACGAACTACAGTTGTAACTAAGTTGTAAACCCCCTAATTAAAGGCCTGTAACTAACTAAAGGACTGTAAGCTCACATTTCATACCTCGTCTAGACTAATGGTGATGAAACATGGACGCTTTGTAACTGTGTGTGTTTTACACGTGTAACAGCGCCAAATATCATACTGGACAACTAAAAACATGTTTAGTTAACAGGTGTAATTTAGTATGTTAACACCACGTCTGACTTAATGTTTTGTATTTTAGTTGCCAAGTCGTCCGTAAACAGTTACTCGTAACTAACAGAGTTTGAGAAGAGTTCTGGCTTTTAAATGCTGAGTAGTAATTACAAAAACCGATTTTGAGTTGAGAAACGCTGTGTATGCCATGTTAACAAATGTATGTTTCAGGTTTGATTGGGCACGGTCGACTCTGTGGTGGTGATGTTTACGAGGTAAGACTTTCTCTTTCTCTTTCACAAGACCAGATTTTAATGAATTCATCATTCAAATATCAATTTTCCTGTTATTCTTCAACATAATTTGTTGATTGTTTTACGTATTATTATCAATAATCAAAACCTGTTACCTGTACTCATCAGTGCTCTGTTATTAAGTGTGCACTGTCTGTGTTTACTGTTTATCAAGTTTTCTTTGCATGTGTTACAAGAAGGAATGTTTAAAACCGGCACATTACTTGTCAATTAACTAATTATGAAATAACTGGTTACAAAAGCTAGATTGTCTTGTGGAATGGAATGTTGCGAACAATGACTGTCTGTCTGAGAAATTGTGTGTACTGGTTCGTGTTTTTCAGTCTTCAGCAATATAAGCAAAATCTGACCAAGAATTTTGTATAAGAAAGTGTGATTTTTCCAGGAACAATACTCAGATAAAACTTTTATTTAAGAGCAGGTCGGGCATTATTAATCTCACTTTCGAACGTCATATCATAATTTTCTACACATGCCTGATGTTTTGCTAGAAGTAGATACAATTATTGTAGATACTTCTAATCACACACATTCGACTGTTTCGATCTTACTTCAGAGTGATGCAATTGACGTGTTGTTGTATGTATAAAGTATATCTGTATTTACTCTGCAAGCATGAGTTATGTATAATGAATTAAGAAACCCCTCCTCTCAATTATACTCATTCGACAAATAACCTGGCAAAATAAACCAGGTCCTGCAAAGTCTCATTTTAATCAGTCTGAAGAAGTCTGATTACCGCCAATAAACTCTGTCTGATTTGGTGTAATTTAGCAAAGTCACGTATTAGCCAGGTTTACTACACTGGTTATTCTGGCCAGGTTTTATACAGGATGCAGCTGTCAGATGTCTAGACTGGAATAAAGACAATGTCTGTTTTCTGTCCGTGCTGCTGTAATCTGGTAATCTGAAAACTGAACAGCTGCAAGTTAATTACGCACAGCTATGTTTTCTTGAGTTATAATTGGTAAACAGAGAGAGATCAGCGCTGCATGGCCTCCCTACCGTGAGAAAGTTCAGTTCCTAATCACAAACACCCCAGATACTATTATTTTAATATAGCACAATCCCACAATATATCACTATATATCTGAGATTACTGATCTAACTTCTCCAACTTGCAGCTAAGGTTTCAACAGTCACGTGTCGTCTCCAAAACAAAGTCTTGCAATTCTTTACAATTTTTATTTTCAGTTTTTTCTGGAAATTGAGGATACTGCTCATGCTCAGTGCTCAGTATATAATATCAGAATTTGTAGTGCTTCCGGTATCACCGCTCAGGGTGACTGTGGCTACTCATCACCCTCCAAATAATGAACTACTTGTCATTTTCCAAATTTCCGGCAAGAAGAATCCAGCCCAGCAGTTAATGAATTGTGACACACTATATGCGAAATTTAGCAGGACCTTCCTCAGTAACATACCATTGCAACATTTGTGTGTCTCGGTATACTGCATACCTCTGCAAAGTTATCATCACTGTTAGCGTTAGTATAATTGTAAACTGCAGTGTTAAAATGTTGACGCATGTTCGATACAGTAGTAGTGTGGCTGTCATTTTTGCTGTTGGTGTTACGTAACTGGTACGTAAGGAACTGAAATACGTAACCATGGCAACAGGTGGCACATATAACCATGGCGACAATTATGACGCAGTGTTCATTTCCTGTATAACACCCTACTTTTAACTTAATTAAAGTAAGTATGGTTTAGGCGTTTTTCATGATGACAGTAATGTCAGAAATTATCATTAGGATACCATAGTGACTTGACAAAATTTTAAAGATTGTTTCCTACTATATATCGCATTATCATATCCATTGTCTCTATCACATTCCGATCATGTTTATGATCATCATATCGGAAAGTGGCAAATTCTGGAGAGGTCTGAACCCCAAATCCCTAACCCTCCATATCTTTGCAAAGTTATTGCCATTAGAAACAGCGGACTCATCCTCTGCAAAGTTATCATCACTAGAATTACAGCGAGAGGTAAGAGTGGCTCAGTGGCTGGCTGAATTATATAGTGCATACTACCTACTGGTGGCTGGTTGGTTAGGTCATATCCTGGTTGTGGCTTCAATACCACTGTCCATCTGCAAAGCTGTCCTGAATATTTAGTATTGTATGCAGAGTGTGGCAGAGAGAGAGAGAGAGGGAGATGTAGAAACTAGAAAGCTCGCTATTGGACCTTCTGTCTTCTGGAGAGATCTACAATGGGAGTTATTTTAACCGTTTGTGGGGAGGCGAGACGCGTATATTGTGTGTTTTACTGAGAGACAATAAACACTGCACATCTTGTCACATTAGTTGTGCTGTTCAGACCATTGACTACTGATTACAATCCAGCTTTGGCAAGATCTCATGTTGATTGCTGCAGCCAGATATAATGTAATGTTGGTGATGTAGGTAGTAATTTACACTTATCAACGAGACAAGTTGCAATTTCAGACAGTGTGCGGTCTACTACAAGCTGTTGTAATAGACATTATCATCTAAGAGGTGTGACGTTGACTGAGAAATAATGGACCGATCTATTGCATCTGTTACCAGAATAACTCTGTTGAGTGATATTTTTTAGAATTATTAACCTGCTTGCCGGTGGATGACGTTCTAGATGAAAAAGAAGAATTTCAGTAAATTGAAAAAAGAGAGTAAAAAGAGACACGGTCCAATTAACCTGATTAAATCTGAGGTGTAATTATAGATAAGTCTGGTGTTTTAGACAGTGTGATTGTAGGTGTTACCTCTATTCCAGTCACAGTGTGCACTACACTAATACACTATGTCATCTACATACCACGTGTCATACCACGTGACAGACTACAGTGTGTCACTTAACACCACGTGACACTCAAATACCTGGTTTTGTGACTGGAACCACCTTGTCGGGCCCAGCACTGAATACTGACATTGAGATAATACTTTTGTGTAAACTTGGTCCTCTCTCTAGATCAAACTGTTCCTTATTTCTCGGTTTACTTCGATGTAGAGATATGGACGTTGGGTTTTATTTCAAAGGGAAGTTTTGGAACAAGGGGCGTCAATTCTATATTTTGGACGGTATAAGAAAACTTTTATTCCTGTTTGAGGGTGGTATGTGGAAACGCTTTGCGACTAAGAAAGGGGATTTCACTGTTTTATCATCGTTGGGTAAAGGCCGCCGAAATACAACTCCTCTTTTCGGCAAAGCTCAATGAAAATCAAAGATGCCGATTTTGCTCTTGGGTTATGTTTCAAAGGAAGGTCTGAAGATATGAAGGCGTCAATTCTAGTTTTTGTGGTTGGTATAGGAAAAGCTTTAACTGTTCAAGGAATGAAGATACAATAGGTTAACGTTTACCGACAGACTTGGAATGTTTTTTGTTATTGTTGGCAGATTGTGAATTAAACTGTAAATAAACTAGCAAATGACGAGTTTCTTCCATCCTATTACAACACATTGATATTCGATTAAAGTTATAGTATCACTGCTATTTATAGTTTCTAAACTTATAAAATGAGAACTTTCCGTAACTCTAACCTCTCTTCTTTTAACAATAACAGGACTATATAATATATTGTTATTATTATTAAAGGTGTCATGATGACGGTTGAAAAGTGTGCTGTGTGCAAGTTTGGGTGTATTTTCTAAATAAGTTAGAGCTGTGTTATTAGCTAGTTCAGAGTCCGGTGCAGTAACCTAGGATATTGTGACAACTGCTGCACTCAGGGTGGCGTGGGCGAGGTTTCGCTCCTTATATGGTCATTGCTTCGTCAGAGATTTTCTCGGAAATTGGTGGAACATCTAAGCGTTTTGTAGCAGCTTGTGCGCGTGCGCTGACTCAGGATTTGAGGATTTAGTTGAGCTCCTGTAGTTGGTGAGATAAAATCAGTCACGTGACAGTGTGTCACACAGTGTGACACAACATCACACAGTGTGGGACTGTGTCACACACAGTTCGACACACACAGTTCGACAGTCTGACACACAGTGTGCTCACATACTGAGTTTCACGTTACTTCATGTGATTAGGTTCATATACCACACCGGAAAGCTGTTTAATAACATGAGAACAATGCAGCTGCCTTCTTCCATGAAATTACACTGTATTGCAAGAGGGGCAAGAAGTAATATCGTCAACATTAATCGCTCCATCCCCTACATTCTACAAGCTCCTTCCTTCCCAGTTCCCACTCCATTGAACATCGACATTCTGTTATGTGCTTTCTTCAGAGGTCTTATTTCTTGACTAGTCTGTTAGCAGGCATGTTAAGAGGAGTACGAGAGTTTTAAAAGCCTGACAAGATATGTAAAAAGAAGTGTTAAATAAGTGTCACGTGTCAAGTGGGAGGTTCTGGGAACAGCTATTCTCAGGAATTTGTACGTGCCTTATTTGACAGTCGGTGTAGTAGTGATATTGTCAAGGATTCACCTGTCTCAAGACGGGTAACTATGTGTAACAAGTGTAACATACCATAGTAAACTTAGAAATCTCGTTCATATCATTTCAAAGACTGGTCGTATTTAAACGGCCTTTAACTAGGTATTTAGGTACTAGAACTGTGTCTTAATCTACCTAAATCTACCTAAATCTACTGTGGCTAGATTCTAGGAGGCATATTACTGACCATATAATAGTAGGAATCTGGGAATCTCCCATTATACAGCCTGAACTTGTTATAACAAAGTCAGAGTGAAGCCCTGTTAGACACATTCCCACGCTGTTTTAACATGTCAACATTATTCGGTCCCTTCAGAGAAAGTCAGCAGTATTAACCTGAGTTAACCTGGTGACCTCAAGGTACTGTCATTTTACTGCGCACCTCGACTAAGATTAATTTAACACTATAATGTAAAACATGTCGTGCTGGACAGCTTGTTAAAGTTGAGGGAACTGTAACTAATTACAATACTTATTACTTAACCTTGTGTTTATCCAAATCTACATATATTTCGTTTTAAAGTACTAGTTATGGCAACATAAATGAAGTAATACGAGATAATATCTCGCCGAGATATGTCTACAGGCTATTTTGTCGTCTGATAGCATTCTAAGAACTACAAATCAGGATGATGTTATCTTTCCTACAGAACATGATGTAGTGATGTACAGACAGACAGTGAATGATATGACAGTGCTATTCTGATCTACAGAGAGACTATATCTGTCCTTCTAGACCGACAACCAGTCTTCAGACAGTTACTATCACGTGACTTATGTTTGTCAACTTGACGTAACTCATTACATGATCTTCTCTTGTTATAAATACACATATTATGTATTCAGACACAGACTGAAATGTTCCGTGATGGATAATTATTCTTCAGCTCTGTAAATATTACTTAGTACACTAGGAAATACACTCGGATGAAACACTGGCAGCTTTGTGCCCACGTGATAAAATGGAGGCATTTGATTGGTTGTGGTGAGCCACGTGCCTGTTAAACTACTTGCTGATTGGTTGCTGTGTAGAATACAGCTGTTTGGATGGAAGATCAGCGTCGTACAAACTGTCACTTGTCACTCTTTTATTTTCTCCAACCCCAATATAGTGCCCTGGAACAAGTTACAAAGTTACATCATGACAGTTTACCATTATTATATGAATATCATGATATAATTATTTAATATTGTGCATAATATTCAATAATATGTTAACATATATTTTTAGAATATCCCCAGTCCTTGTAAGGTGTTAATAATACCTGTATCTTCCTACACCTGTAGTGTATGACGTCATCATGACGTCACACATCGTAATCACAGCACCTCTTGAGTCCCCTGTACTACAATTAACTCACGATCCCCTAATAAACCGGACATGTCTAAAATACTGGTGAAATATTCAATACTACCGTGGTTTGACCGGCCTAGCACTGCCGCCGGCTATATATTATTTGGGTTGACAACTTGGACTGTTCCTCAATTTACAGCTACTCTCTCTCTCTCGCTCTCTCTCTCTCTCTCTCTTAAAATATAAAAATAACATAACCTCACCCTCTCTGCTGTGCAAAAGTGCTCCATTTTTAGCAGACTCCCCGGCTCTGTGACCGACACCACTGCCAACCTACCGCTAAATTCGTCTACAAAAAATTAGCATTAAATTCCTTTTCTCGGGCGGTCACGTGATCCCACATAATTGTCACGCGCCGTTTATCTTGCCTGACGATGTCTGCTTGTTTGTGTACTTGTGTGCTGAGACTCCCCACCAACAACACACTCCCCCTACTCACAGCGCCACACTTGAGGAATTTGTTCCGCCAGTCTGGAGACTTGATCTGTGAGATAGCAGTGGAGGTGCTAAACTTCGGTCAGAGCAAGTCTAAACAAGCCCAGCCCTGTCTTGTACACAAATTACTGAACAATTACTGCCCTGTTCTATGAAATTGATAAACACAGCCTCTAAGCTGCCCTTCTCCTGAATACTGTATGTGCTTTTTCAATTTCCCTGTCTTTATAAGTTCCTACTTCTGGGGTTATTCAAATTAGTTGACCTAGATACCGGTAGAAGCCCTAAACGGATCGTGTCTCAACTTGCTGGTCACTGAGTGTTATCCTAAATGTTACAGCGGTTCTAAGTAACATGCTAGGTGTGATGTTCTAGTGAGGGGCAAGGTTAAACCCGTCCAAAAACACAATAGAAGGGATCTAGATCTCTCTGTTAAATATGAGTGTAAAGTGTTTAAATTTGTAAGGAGGAAACTGTCCTCAGTTATAAACATTGTGCGGAAAGTGATAAGTAATGTGTTAACGATCCATTATATCATTATCTCATTATATAATGAGATAATGATTTGGTTATTCGTGTTTTGTGTACACATAAATAGCAGCAGACTTTAGTCTCTTTAGTGTCCAAGATCATCTTCACAGACTAACTCACAGATTTACCTGACAAACACAGATCTACACAGATTTACCTAGCTCACACTGGACTCACTAAACCCGTGTTTGCTATTCAGGAAGTCTCTTACCTGCTGGCTCGTATCCAGCTTGAGTGCTGAAACGCTGTGTTGAGTTGTGTATAATACTGTGGGTTGTCAGGTATTATAGAATAGGGAGAATTTATGGGGAAATATAAACCTTAACTACATGTTTAATTTGACTTGAGAGTTTAGACTCAAGATCTGCGTACTACTGAGTAAAGATGTGTATATAGTGCATTTATAGAGCATATAATATAGTATGTATAATGGAGGTTGTCCTGTAAATAATCTGAATTACATTTGACCTGAGACTGGAGTACTGTGCAGTGAGAGTTGTATACTTTCCTGCTATGTGCACTTTGTAAACTTGTGTATTTACTAAACTACAATGTAACTTAAGTGCTCGAATATACTTTGAGGTGATGATATTATAATGGTTTTAATTACCATGATTTAAGGGGCATTAATTAATATATTATGGGATAAATATAGTACAGTAATTATACAGTGGATAGTTTGGTACCATGACACTAAAGGTGGGGTTGATAGCTGATAACCCTAGGATCACTGCTGTACAATGTGCAGACTGCACTACTAATATATTATCGTGTATTCCTGTGTCATATTATGTAGTATTATGTCACTAACTGTATAATATTCCTGACTTGTTGATAAGCGTCATGGTATTAATCACAAGCCTCAAATTATTGTATTCTTTCAAACTGATAACAGCTTTTCCTGGACAAAGGGAGATGAGAATTGGATGTACGTAAGAAAAATATTCATAAAAATTTTACGTTTTTATTAATATTTGTTATTGGTATTTGGAACAAGCTAGAAAATTGTAATGAATCTGTTTTTGTATGTTTCCTGATAAATAAAGCCGGTTAAGCGAGGGGAGCGTCAAACTGCTAATAGTTAATATCTCTGCTAATTAAATCCTTACCGAAGCCTGACAAACACCTCAAAACCCACACACCTACACACATACACACACGCTGCATGGTTCATGAAACATTGTCAAATTTGGTACCCAATATTGGTACACGCCCTTAACGTGCCCTGCCGGAAATTTAGTTAAAACTTTAGACAGTGTTACGTGGTAGTTTAAGTCACGTGGTCTAAATCACGTGGTCAAGTGTTGAGAGTCTTTGTAAAGGTAGCTTGTTAGTTACTTCCTCAGAAGCAAAAAGTCAGAAAAGTGATAGTTTTGAACGGAGACGGTATAATGTTATATCGTACTCTGTTTTCCGGACAACAATTGTAGTTTTAAGGAAACCTACTCATGTAAACTGTTGACAGTTGAGTCATGTTTTGTGTGTAAGAAAACGTGCATTCTTGTGGTACACGCGTTTGTTGATGACAAATGTTTTATGTTTCTTTCCCACTCGTCATTGGTGTAAATCAGTTCGGCGTATTAATTGAAATACATCCAGTTTTGACCTATTATATACCAAAACCTCTTTGCTCTCTAATCGCGAATCCTCCAAAGTGTTTATGAGTAGGGTATCCCCCAATTTAACTCAAATATAGCTGTTATGTAGCTATATTGCCACCATTAGTCCATAATCGGAGGTGTGTTTCTCCCCCGCGTTAGCGGTCAGTATCTAACATCTTAACATGTTAAACCTTAACTACACCTCGCGTATTAATGTTGATGTGCACTGTACAGTTTTAACATGGCTCGTGTAGAAGTGTTAAACCCTCTGTGTGTTAAAACAAGTGTTATTTGCAGGTGACGGTTAAGAGCGGCACACAAAAGATAAAAACTCAGTGCAAGATCGACTCTTCTCTCAACCAGAAGTGGAAGGACACTCAGGTATTTTTCATTACTAACGTAAACTATGATGCCATTCGTTATGACGTTTTCCCACGGCTACTAGTATTAATGAGACAATGTGTCCTCCGGCGTGATCCAATCGTTTGCAGTGAAGTATTTTTAGGTTCAAATCTTTACCCCCCGCAGGCCCGCAGGAGAGAATTTTTCGTTGAAATAATATAGCACTCTTTATCATGGGACATAATGCGTCAATTTTGTTAGAATAACGGATTGCGCGAAGAGCATAAAATGATTAATCAGCGCGCATTATGTTTATTTCGCGTGCGCGCGCGTCCTTAATTCTAAATGCTGATGTGATTACGGCATTTAATTCATGTCACTCGTCTACCAATAACGGTCAAATTTGGCTGAAGCTTATTATAATTTTGTTATTGTTAAATACATTTTCATTATTTCCGTTGAACTTGAAATCAGTTGATAAATGTAGCTCTTCAACTGTCGTAGCTTCTTTGCTTCCAGCGATAAAACTTATCGCGGACGAAAGTCGATACCCCGATGAAGTAATAAAAAGATACAGTCTAGACATTACCCTTTCTCATCAAATCGCATTATGGCATATTCTGGGTCACTTTCGAGACTTACTCTGTTGAACCAGACGCCCCAGAAGATGACCTCAAAGTTCATCAAATTTGTTTGGTCCCTTATTTGTTTACTCAAACATCGCTAGGAGTCCTAACTTAATCTGTTTCAGAAATCATTGAACCTGAAGATAACGTATCACGAGCAAATAACCGTCAAGGTAAGACACTCAGTCTCATTTGTTTTATTTGATTTTGCAACTTTTGCAGACGGCTAAAACAATTACATCTTTATCTTGACCGTGCTTCACGGTTCACAGCTGTAGACCTTGGTCTTTGGGCAGTCAAATTAACTCCGATACACTGTCGCCATAATTCTGTTGAGTTAAAATTTGATGTTTACAGGTTATCGATAAGAGGAAATACGAACGGAACATCAACGTGGGAGAAGTTACGTTCAGTTTAATGAATTTGCTCTCCGTCAGACCCCTGGTACGTACAATTATCTAATTAATTATTTAATTAGTCGAAATTGGATATACCAGGTTTTTATTGTTTTGGTGACAATTTACAATTAGAGGTCGAATAAGTGAACAAAGAAAATCGTAAGATGACATTATTATTGATCTGAATTGTGAGAAGGCATAATTTTAAATTTACCGATTTGATTATTTTCCTTTTATAGTTACTTTTTTGGAAACGATAGAAATTGCAGAGTTGAGATATCAACTAAAAATTATAAACTAAAAACACTCTAACATCACTAAGCTAGTTGGTAAAATATAAATCGCAAATTTAAAAACTTAAAAGATGAAAAGTCGAAATATCACGGAATTTTAGTAATACTATGATATAATGTCATTGTTCATAATATATAGTTCAAGTATCTTGCCCCAATATCTTTAATGTAGTCCGTTTCCTTCTAATCCTTTTCCTTTCGTCATGACGTACACTGCATGATTAGGAATATCCTTGGTTATAACCCTAATCTCACCTTCCCCCCACCCTGCCTCACCTAACATCTGCTGAGCGAGCTCCACGCCCCAACACGCCCCCAGACCCACTCCACCACTGGACAAGGAAACTGACATACAGTGGTGTAGGGAGATGTTATAGAGAACCGCTGTGATGGGCTTCTTTGTCTGAGCTACCATGTCAGTTGAAGTGTCGATATCCAGCATTGTGACTATTCCGTTATCCTTCAGTACTCCTTTTAGTCCCTTCATTGCCAGGGCAGGGTGGGGTAGATCGTGCATGCAGTCGAATATCATCACGTAGTCAAAATTGTTGGTCCATTCCGGTTTTAGGTTGCAGAAATCTCCTGTGACAAAGTCGATATTTTCTATTCCAAGTTTCTCCGCTTCAACCTTGTTGAGCTCAATGGCCTCCTCGTCAATATCAAAAGAAGTGAAGGAACTGTTCGGGTACCTCTTTGCCACGCCCATAGCATGTCTTCCTCTTCCACACCCTGGCTCCAATACTTTAATACCCTTCTCCAGTGCCTCATGGACTCCATCTCCCACCATCTTCATGTAACCTTCCGGAAAGTTCTGATTCTCATTCCTGCAGTGACTCCAGCCTGCCATCCAGTCCTGGAAGTTAGGATACTGGTTGTAGCCCACACCAAGAGGACCACCCTTCTTAAAACACGCTCCTATCTCCGGCTCTTTATCCATGGTGAACTCCAAAGAGGTGAAGAAGTGAAGTACTTCAGAGGAGGGTAGAAGGGTAGTTGCCACGTCACTGTCACATGACACTATCATTCCTTCTTCAAGTGTTAGCACGCCTGCTGAGGCTAGCACACCCACCCACTCCCTCACCCACCTCTCCTTGCAATCTGCTGCATCGCACAGCTCGGGGATGGTCCACTTTCTGTCCGGGTGCTCGTGTAATGTTGCCCATAATCCCGCGTAGTGTCCGGCAATTATCGCAGAGCCTGCATGTGCGCCGACTAGAAGTGGGGCTAGTTTATCCATGTTGCTAAAGAAGATACATGTAGTTAGTTTTATAGCATTAGAAATAAAAATATTGACATTACATAGATGAAAAGAGTAAGGACTACATCGAGACTCAAGAGTTTGAAAAGGAAAAAAAGTGTAGCGTAAAATTTGAGGATTCCGCTCAAATTGATGGCAGCAGATGTTTTAAAAGCTGACCGTACAATACCTAATTAATCAAATATGAGAATTGTGAAATTCAACGCTTAATTCAGAGAAAACACTGAAAACACATGTGTGTAATCAGTGTAGCTTGTGTTGCAAATATCGAGCTCTCTTATCTTTTGTAAATTTGCAATAAGTTCAGTTTGCTGCTACCGCGTAGTTTACCTTTGCGTGTGTACTTGTACATTACTATACAAGTACACTATGGCGGATGACCCAACTTTGACCCGATCCCAGGAGTTGATTAAGGAGTTCAACTATGATCAACAGGAAGATGTGGAAGGCTGTGTTGCACGCTGGTCCATTCAGTTAGAAAAAGACCTGCATATTGACTACCGTGAAATTGACTACGAAAGTCGTGAAAAGATCAAGACTAAGGATAAACTGACTCTGTCTGGCTGGATTGTGGATGCAGTGGACCTTGTTCGTCGGCAGAGTAGTCAGATGTATCTCTTGAAGGAGATCATCGAGTGCTTCAAGACGGAAGCACTAGCAGACAAAGAAAAGGTGATCAGACTGCAGGGCCAGCTGCTGATGCAGAAGGACGAACAACTACAGTTGCTTAAGACGTCTGTTGAGGAGACAGTACAAACAACGGTGGAGTCTGGGATTCAGAACTATAGTGCAGCTGTTCAACAGAACAGTGCAAGTGGTACGGTCTGTAACAGTAAAATCCTGAAGAAGGTGATGAAGAGTGTGGCTGCAGAGGAGGACAGGAGCAAGAACCTGATCGTGTTTGGGCTGAAAGAAGAGGAGGAAGAACAGCTTCCAGCGCTAGTTACCGCAGTTTTGGAGGAGATCGGGGAGAAACCTCACTTCGAAGCGACTAGAGTCGGTTGGAAGAGGCCAGGTAGTACGGCTATCCGACCAGTCAAGATCACCGTCCCAAGCTCAACAGCGGTTCATCAGATTCTGATGAAAACAGGGAGACTGAGGGAGACGCACAAAGATGTATGGATATGTCCAGACAGATCCAGCGAAGAACGAGCAACAAGGAAGCATCTGGTCACTGACCTGAAGAAAAAGAGGGCTGAACAGACTCATCTCGACCACTACATCCGGTACGGGAAGGTATGTAGCCGTGATAAGAAGTCATCATGAGTTATTCATGTCTCTTGGACACTGATCAGTATATGAAGGAGTGATGATTATTTTAAGAATTTTCAGACGTTATCTGTATTTAAAAGACAACTATATATATTGAATATTTTATTATTTGATTGTTTCACACTTTTCATATTTCATAATTTTATTACTAGGTGGAGGTGATGTTATTGAGACTTTGGGCGGCCATAAAACTCCTGTTTTGAAAGTTGTCCTCTGTACTTGTTTCACTGACCCACGCTTTATAGCATTTATACATTTCGGCCCATTTTATATGTTTGTTCGATTTGCTGTACATTTGTATATTTGCTATTTTGTAAAAGTTTCAAATCAAATCATAACCGTGTTATTTAGCAATTTTTATTTCGGCGAGCACTCTGACGAAGGAAAACAAACTGTTGAAGGACGAATGTACTAGCATTGCGTTACACAGTCCGTTAGATTCGCAAGAATTCAGGAAGCTTATAAAAGGATCAACTGGCGTTACTAGCACTGTATGGCCCTGCAAATGACAAACTTACATAAGTTACATTAGTTATGTAACACGATAGTGATGAAATCAATAATAATAATAATAATAATAGGATTATGGCCACATGGCCATCTCGACAAAACTTGAAACCCAACTGCACTCTACGCTATTGCAGTTCGCACAATATTATCAAAAAGAAAAATGTTCCTATCCGGAACATTTAATGATTAATTATTTTTAGGACGTTAACATGTAGTTCTGAATTTAACAATCAAGAAACATTGATTCCTCGGTATTTAGCAATCAATGGGTTATTAGACATGAAATGTGCATATGAATCATGCTCACATGTATTTATTTTTGACATCAAGGTTTCGCTGAGATCCCAGAAGTGACCCTTTGACGATGCTCCACTCGCTATCAGTTCATTTTTATAACATTGAAGTCGAGCTTTGAATGCGTTTACTGAACTGGCTTCTTTAACCGAACTTGGTACTTTGTTCCAGTAATTGGCAACACGGTTACTGAGGACCTGATTTCCTCTTTTATCTTTTAGGATCTTGGTACCGCTACGTGATATCCTGAAAAGATCTTGTCCATAGTCCACTTTACCCGTCGTTATTTTAAAGGTTTCAATAAGATCACCCCTCATACGGCGCTCCAGTAGTGTTGTTAACTGGAGGATTCTCAGTCTCTCATCGTATGGTAGGATACCAATCCCGTCGATTATTCGTGTAAATTCTCTCTGAACGTCTTCTATCTTCTTAATAGTCCTCCAGTTTCCGTGCTCTGCTGGTAGATTCCACACTTGCACAGCGTATTCGATGTGAGGTCGAACTAGAGTTCTGTAGACATTTAGCATAACAAATTTGTTACGGCAGATCAAACTTCGTTTGATCCAGCCTATAACAGACTTTGCTTTTTTCACGGACTTATCTATATGATCACTCCAGTCCAAGTTTCTGGTAGTTAGAACTCCAAGATCCTTTTCTGCCTTCACTTGGGGGAGGCGTTCCCCATTCATGAAGTACTCGTGCATTGGATTGTTACGCCCAATATGTAGTACCTTACACTTGCCATCCTTCACATTGAATCTTAGGAGCCATTCCTTCTCCCACGCATTGAGTTTCAGTATATCATCTTGTGCAACACTGTGCTTAGCTGTGCTCGTTACTAGCTTAAGATCGTCCGCAAAGAGTGATACGAAGCTCTCAATTCCATCAGGGAGATCATTTATGAAGAGCAGGAAGAGCAGGGGGCCCAGCACGGTTCCTTGAGGGACCCCAGATGTTACAGCAAACACTCTAGAAAATGATGATCCAACCCTGACGCGAAATGTTCTTCCTGTTAGAAAGTCTTCCACGACTGCAAGGGTGTTGCCAGATATTCCAAAGGATTGTAATTTTCTCAGCAATCGTTTGTGTGGTACAGAATCGAAAGCCTTCTGAAAATCGAGATACAGTATATCAGCTGACCCGTCCTTCTCTAGTATCTCACTGACAATGTCCATACATTCCAGTAGGTTCGAGACGCAGGATCTTTTTGGTAGGAAACCGTGTTGTTCATTCACAATCATGGGGGATACGTGAGCTAGAATATGGTTCCTTAAAAACCTCTCAAAGATCTTGGAAAGAACGCACGTTAGGCTAATAGGGCGATAATTGCTGGCTTGGGATTTATCCCCCTTTTTATGCAATGCAGTGACATTTGCCTGCTTCCAGATTTCGGGAATCTTTCCCTCGTTGTAGCATTTTTGGAACAGTGCTGTGACTGAATCAGCAAACTGTTTGTTTTCGGCTAGTGTTTTCAAAAGCTTGGGGTGTATATCATCAGGTCCAACGGACTTCCAGATGTTAACTTTACGAAGTTGATCTTGAACTTCACTTGTATTGAATTTCAGGTCAGGAATCGTCTCCTTTGCGCTGTCTCCGGGTAGTGGGTCAGGTATTGAGGCCTGATCCTCCTTTACAAACGTGCTCTCAAAGAAAATCCCAAGAAAATCCCAAGTCAATAATAATATCCTGTAGAATATTCCGTAGATTATTCTCGTTTCAAAAAAATTAAATCTAATTTGCGACAAGATTTTCCCCCTTTCTCATCAAATCGCATTATGGCATATTCTGGGTCACTTTCGAGACTTACTCTGTCCCATATCCACATAATTACAAATTTCCTCCCAAACCCATTTTCAGACCCTTCTGTGGCCCGCTCGCTTCGCTCGCAGCGGCTAAGTTACTTTTCCAACAGGGGCGTGCACAGGATTTTTAAAAGGGGTGGGCGAGGAGTCGGCGCGAAGCGCCGGCTCCGAGGCTACTGCGGCAGGGGCTTGGGGGCGCAGCCCCCGGAAAATTTTAACTGGATTATATGCTAAACCAATAGGATATCAATACAGAAGGTTCAAAACAATTGATTAGACACTCGGTTATTAGTAATATTTTAAGGGGGCGCAGAATCCGGAAAATTTTTAACTGGATTATATGATAGACAGTTGATTAGACACAAGTGGTTATAAGTAATATTTTAAGGGGGCAGGGGGCGCAGCCCCTGAAAATGTTTAACTGCATTATATGATAAACCAATAGGATATCAATACAGAAGGTTCAAAACAATTGATTAGACACTCGGTTATTAGTAATATTTTAAGGGGGCGCAGAATCCGGAAAATTTTTAACTGGATTATATGATAGACCAATAGGATCAATAGAGAAGGTTCAAAGTAGTTGATTAGACACTCGGTAATATTTTGGATTCAAAACATTGGACAAATTAAATTAAAGATGGCACGAATTTTAAGTCATTTAGAGAGGAAAAATTTCCTCTCGATACCCAATGATTGAACTGCTCTTTGCGGACTGCAATTGTCAGTCGCTAACCAAGAAATTTCCTCACAGATGCCAAAAATTTCCTCATTCTTCCCAAATTTCCTCCCAGATATCTGTTGGGTTTGCCAACTTTGTGGATATGGGTACTCTGTTGAACCAGACACCGCAAGAATTCAGAAAGCTTATAAAAGGATCAACTGGCGTTACAAGCACTGTATCGGCCCTACCGATTCTATTCTATTTTATAATTACTTCTTTGGACACGATAGAAATTGCAGGGTTGAGATATCAACTAACAAGAATTTCGTCGCGGTAAAACCACGTACGATCAAATTTCCCTACTGCATACAATGTAATTATCGCAGAGACTGCGTGTGCGCCGACTAGAAGTGGTGCTAGTTTATCCATGTTGCTAAAGAAGATACATGTAGTTAGTTTTATAGCATTAGAAATAAAAATATTGACATTAAATAGATGAAAAGAGTAAGGACTTCATCGAGACTCGAGAGTTTGAAAATGAAAAAAAGTGTAGCGTAAAATTTGAGGATTCCGCTCAAATTGATGGCAGCAGATGTTTTAAAAGCTGACCGTACAATTATACCTCATTAATCAAATATGAGAATTGTGAAATTCAACGCTTAATTCAGAGAAAACGATATTAAATAACCGTGTTATTTAGCAATTTTTATTTCGGCGAGCACTCTGAGTCTGACGAAGGAAAACAAACTGTTGAAGGTACTAGCATTGCGTTAGATTCGCAAGAATTCAGGAAGCTTATAAAAGGATCAACTGGCGTTACTAGCACTGTATGGCCCTGCAAATGACAAACTTACATAAGTTACATAAGTTATGTAACACGATAATGATGAAATTAATAATAATATCCTGTAGAACATTCCGTAGATTATTCTCGTTTCAAAAAAATTAAATCTTATTTGCGACAAGATTTTTCCTGCAGCTTTTCAATTTTTCCAAACAATCCACCGGAGTGTTGTCAGAAAAATTAAACAGTAATTAATACTAAAATCACGACTAATCATTTTAAAGATGCGAGAGCTAATAAAGGTTGGTTCCAAGAAATCAAAAAAAGAATTGACAATGTTAAACCTTAAATGAGAAGTATGGACCCGTAAAATACGTATGCATGAGTGATGAGAGAATGAAAGTAAACTGTCTTAAATAAACAAGTCCAAGAGTTGAATCAAGACTGGAATCAAGAAGGAAAACTTCCTCAAGTTCGATTAAATTTGATATTCCAAACCTTCTAGAATATAGAAATATGCCTTCTATTCTTACTTTCTTAGTTCTTTGGCTTTCTAAAGCCTTCTGCAGCTTCCTGTAAATATGAATACTGAATGATATTCAGTGAATATGTTAAAGTCCCTCTTAGTCCCTACAAGAATGGTGAGGTGTCTAGACATCTCTCGGACAAATTAAAATTCTTATATTATGCAAAAATAAATAATAAACAAGAAATGCGGCCGCTTTTCTTTTGTGGATGGCCGCTCAATTTCCCGATCCGATGGCCGCGTATTTTATCATATTCCATACCACCTGGGGACCCCAGTCTTTACTGTTTATAAGCATGCAGATATGGCGGAGTGACAGGCCGAGCGCCGCCCAGTTAATATAATTCCATATTGAATTTGAAAATCGTGTATATTTCTATGTAACCATATGTTTATTGTTTATGCAATCTGACACGGATCTGTGCAAAATAGTAATACTAACTCAAAATAATAATAATATGCTATCTATATCAATTAGTCCCTAGCGGGATGGTACATGGTGAAATTAACAATGTACTTGAACAGTTCAGCACCGCGCGCCAACAATTGTTTAATTCAGATTATCGCGCAAAATAACTTTGCACAGGCAGACACGTGGGCGATAACTGGGGGCGAGGGCACGGTCGCAAGCTACCATATACAAAAAAAAACCTCGTTCATCGTTCGCTAACCCTTGTCCTTGACTCTTTTGTGCCTTCGGCACTTTGAGTCATGGATCGGGAAAAAATAATGACAATTAAAAGTTGAGGGACTTAGGCGCCTTAAAACTTGACTGGTAGAATAATGTTGAGTTATTTTTTGAGTTGCAGTAACCAATGTCCACATTCTGACGGATATCTTTACAAAAAATTTCATCAGCGCGTACGAATTATGTTTACCAACTAATGATAGTTGTTTTATCCACGTTTTATTAGTTTTTAAATAAATATTGACAATAAACTTAAAACCCAATATAAATTCCCGGTAACCTCTTCCTCAATAAATGTAACAACGAAATCGAATCCTCCTATTTCAGAACATTATTGTTGCTCTTCCTCAATAAATGTATCAACGAATCCTCCTATTTCAGAACATTATTGTTGCTCTTCCTCAATAAATGTAACAACGGATCCTCCTATTTCAGAACATTATTGTTGCTCTTCCTCAATAAATGTAATAACGAATCCTCCTATTTCAGAACATTATTGTTGCTCTGGGAACCTGCACATCTCTCCGACTAAACTTCACGTTAGCCTGGACCCCCGTGGTGAAGGGACAGCAAATAAACTTCGACCCGTTCGGACAACTGCCCTTCCAGGACACCGTCATTGGTGGACTCTGCCAAGGGTTCGGAGGAGGGCTGAAACACAGAGCTACCAGTTTGGCGCAGTTACAGCAACTTACTATCAATGATCCTAGCGTACGTGTTTGCGATATAGTTCCTCTATTTTAGTGCCGTGTTTACTTAATTATTACTAACAGTTTTAATGTATGCTAATTATTACTAACAGTTCTAATGTATGCTAATTATTACTAACAGTTCTAATGTATGCTAATTATTACTAACGGTTCTAAAGTATGCTATTCAGTGCTCAGTACCTAAAGGCTTGACATCAGCTGTTTCTATGATGAGCATATCAGAGCAACCCGACCAGCCGTTAGCCGCACTGTTACAGGACACCATCATCTTGTATGAGGACTTCGAACGTAAGTTACTGTTTTTTAGTTTTCAGATTAAGAATTTATTAATTACCACCTTATCATTTATACTAGTTTACCAGTATTCACTGAGCTTGAGAACATGTGATATATCAGATGAGATTATTTTAATTGGGAGTATACCCTTATCATGTGATTCTCTCAATATCCGAGAAAAATATTGAGTCGCGAATTTTTGGAAGCATCTGTAATTTTTAAATGCAGACAAGTCTTGAAATTGAGCTTCTACCATCTGACATACGCTCATTCGATGTCCTTATCTAGAATTAAGCAAAAAAACAATTAAAATCAAAATAATTAATAGCCTAAAATATTAACCTTAATTATGGTTGTGTCTAAGCGAAGAAAAGTAAAAAGTTAGAATGATATGATACACACAGAGTGTAATACAGTAGCTGATAAAACATATTTTAATCTGTAGGATAAAGTAGTGAATTGTTCGAACTGTGAGTCAGCACGCTACCTGGACTCTAGTTCGACACGTACCGAAGTTCGAATGAGGTGATTTAGGGACAATTTTAGTTGTCGAACTACAGTTCATGAATCACTCTGAACCTTCTGAGCTGATAAACTAAACCTCCTCTTCCTCCCACAGTTCAGTTCAGTGAAGTAAAGGACCTGTTGTCAGCTCTCAGACAGTTACGGATAGACCTTCACCCAGCCCCTGCCGGTACTCCCCAACTTAGTACTGGCACTATGTCCTCTGCAGCTTCATCCCAGGTCAGTTGTTAAACGGTTGTTAAGTGGCGATCTAGAGCGGTTTTAAAACGGCTCTTAACCGGTTACTGACAGGCTCTAGCTAGAGCAGTTTTGGACTATCTGTTTTCTCTACAGGGATTTGTCTTTAGCACACCAGTTTTTGTGGTTTGAATGACCTCTTTTTAAACATTATGGTATTCCCAGGATAACGGTGGTTACTTCGGATCAGTTGATAATGTAAGCAGTGTCCACAGCAGCCCTGCCCCCTACCCTAACAGCGTGACTCGGCTTAATATCAGGTATGTAACCTCATAGTTACCACACATTTTTAATTATTTAGTTACTAAATTAGTTACTAAATAAGTGACCGGTAACGAGGTAAGAGATATTTGTTCTAACCCAAATATTTCAGTTCCCTTGCTCTAAACGACTCGCCCTCCAACTCGCCATCAAACCGAGAAACAAAGTGGATATCCGAGAGCATGCGACCCCGGAATCGTAAGAAATCCATCTTCTCCTCCGTGCGACAGAAGAAGTACAAGCGGTATAACGTACCGGTGGGACCGCTGTTTAATAACTACGACCAGACTCTAAAGAAGACGCGGTTAACGTCGCGCTGCGCACAAGTGGACCGCTTCCTTGCCATTCACCTCCAGTACTTGCAGGTAACTGAACTTTTAATTATCTTTTTTTATTAAATTTTTAATTTGCGAATTTATTTTGACATAAGGAAGTTTGTCCAATTTAACCCATTTAGATGGGGACGCATTGAAGAGACTTTTTGGATCCAATCGAACGCTTTAATTCTTTAAAGTTCATTTCTTATAGTCTCAATAATCATACATCATTCCTCGGCTTATGTTAAGACTCTTTACAAAGACTCCTGTTAAAAAGCAAATTAAAAATAAAGTGTTGTTGTGTGAAATTATTATTTACAACTATTTACAACTCGATTCACGCATCATAATAACTCACAAGGTCATGTCTACTAGACATTGTACTGTCTACTGTTACTAGACATGGTCTAATTAAAATTCATGCAAAAAAATAATGTTCCATTTTCAATGTTCATAGTTTAAAATGTTCTAGAACTTTCTCATCTCCTGCCGACCACTACTCAGTACTCACAAGTAAAGTTGCCCTGTTGCACACAACTCCACTCCGGTTTTGGAGGAAGATCTGGTTTAGGTGGAGGAATCACTCCTTCACACGTTCCCCCACAAGTAGGGGTCATCTTCCTACCCAGTACCATATCATCAGCTGGAAAGAAGATGTTCTGACATCCCATCTTGTAGAAGGAGAAGTAGTGGACCTCGCTGTAGTGCTCAGCACACTCTCCGATCAACTTGCTGGTGTAGATTTCTGAGGAAACCCCGCTCCCACCCCTTGACACAACTTCCAGTACCACAACTCTGTTTGTCAGAGAGAAAACCCATTCGTATTGCTTGTTCCCGTTCGGTTGTTGTTTTACCAATCTCCTGGGAGTTCTGCAAGCTACACAACCCGTCAGATATATCCCCTTCTGATTCCACTGGAACTTTCCTAGTTGGACCCCTTCTTTGTCGTAGAGGACTATGGAGTTGAGAACAGTTCTGTCTACTTGAGATGTGACAGATATAACTTGGTGGGAGGTTGTCATGTCGTGTTTTACAGCACATTCCAGGTCTGAGCAGTAGTTACATTCTCTTGTCCAACAGTTGCAAGTGTTCAAATAACTTCTTCCCTCATCGTACTGGATGTATTCTGTCTCATTTGGGTTTCTTTCATAATCCTCATCTTCTCTAGGTATACGTTCAATCTTATTACCAGAGGAGGAATCAGAACCAGAGCTGGAACTAGAACCAGAGCTTGAACCAGAAAGTGAACCGGACTTAGAACCAGAACCAGAACTGGAGCTAGAACTTGAACCAGAAAGTGACCCGGAACCAGAACCAGAGCTGGGACCTGAACTAGAACTTGAACCAGATCTGGAACCTGTTACCTGAACTTGAGCCATAGCTGGAACCTGAACCAGAAGCAGAGCTGGAACCTGAACTAGAACTTGAACCAGATCTGGAACCGTTACCTGAACTTGAGCTATAGCTGGAACCTGAACCAGAAGCAGAGCTGGAACCTGAACTAGAACTTGAACCAGATCTGGAACCGTTACCGGAACTTGAGTTATTATAGCTGGAACCTGAACCTGAAGCAGAGCTGGAACTTGAAGCAGAGCTGGAACCTGAACTAGAACTTGAACCAGATCGGGAACCGTTACCGGAACTTGAGCTATAGCTGGAACCTGAACCAGAACCGTAATTTAGACCAGAGCTGGAAACTGAATACAGTTTGACTTTTAAAGGAAGTCTGTCCAAGTTAACCCATTTAGATGGGAAAACATTGAATAAACGTTTTGGATCTAATCGAACGCTTTAAAATCCATTTCTTATAACTTCTCAATAATCATACATCATATCTCGGCTTGTGTTAAGAATATTTACAAAGACTCTTGATAAAGAGCAAATTAAAGTGGAGTGTTTATTTACACCTATTTACAACTCGATTCACGCATTATAATAACTCACTAGGTATATTGTCTAGTAACTTTAAACAGTACAATCGATTTTATTCGACTTAAGATTCATGCAAAAAAATAATGTTCCATCTTCAATGTTCATAGTTTAAAATGTTCTAGAACTTTCTCATCTCCTGCCGACCACTACTCAGTACTCACAAGTAAAGTTGCCCTGTTGCACACAACTCCACTCCGGTTTTGGAGGAAGATCTGGTTTAGGTGGAGGAATCACTCCTTCACACGCTCCCCCACAAGTAGGGGTCATCTTCCTACCCAGTACCATATCATCAGCTGGAAAGAAGATGTTCTGACATCCCATCTTGTAGAAGGAGAAGTAGTGGACCTCGCTGTAGTGCTCAGCACACTCACCGATCAACTTGCTGGTGTAGATTTCTGAGAAAACCCCGCTCCCACACCGTGACACAACTTCCAGTACCACAACTCTGTTTGTCAGAGAGAAAACCCATTCGTATTGCTTGTTCCCGTTCGGTTGTTGTTTTACCAATCTCCTGGGAGTTCTGCAAGCTACACAACCCGTCAGATATATCCCCTTCTGATTCCACTGGAACTTTCCTAGTTGGACCCCTTCTTTGTCGTAGAGGACTATGGAGTTGAGAACAGTTCTGTCTACTTGAGATGTGACAGATATAACTTGGTGGGAGGTTGTCATGTCGTGTTTTACAGCACATTCCAGGTCTGAGCAGTAGTTACATTCTCTTGTCCAACAGTTGCAAGTGTTCAAATAACTTCTTCCCTCATCGTACTGGATGTCCTCCGTCTCATTTGGGTTTCTTTCATAATCCTCATCTTCTCTGGGTATACGTTCAATCTTATTACCAGAGGAGGAATCAGAACCAGAGCTGGAACTAGAACCAGAGCTTGAACCAGAACGTGAACCGGACTCTGAACCAGAACCAGAACTGGAGCCGGAACCTGAACTAGGACCTGAACTTGAACCAGAGCTGGAACCAAAACCTGTGCCTGAACTTAAATCTGAACTAGAACTTGAACCAGAACCAGAACCTGGATTAGAACTTGAGTCAGAATTAGAACCTGAACCTGAGCTTGAACCTGAACCTGAGCTGGGACTGGAACCGGAACCGGAACCGGAACCGGAACCAGAACCGGAACTGGAATTTGAACCGGAGCTGGAACCGGAACCGGAATCTGAGCCGGAGCTGGAACCCCAACCCGAACTAGAGCTCAAACCAGAACTTATCTCAGGAAGTTCAGGAAGCAGCAGCTCCTCACTTTTTGATACTGACCGGTAATAGAAACCGTCCATATTCTGAAAACGCAGAGCATCTCCAGGTATAGTAGCAAGTCGTCTACAGTCCGCTGGCGCAGACCTCTCCATAAAGTATTCATATAGTGGTTCTCCGTTGCAAGACAGGCTGAATCTCTCAGAATCAATGTGCAGTGACCAGACCTGATCTTTTTCACCGTCACATGGCTCACTTTCGTATTTTCCGAATCTTTTGGGAGCACATGGACCATTTAGAACGTCGTGCCCAGTCTTTGTTTTGATAGTGCTCCACATAAAAGGTGTGCTGGTCACTGGCGATCTGTCATCAAAGAAGCTCAGCAGAACTGCATAACTTTTGTCTATAATAGCCCCTGCCATAGAAAAAGGTCGGTTGTCCGGGTTTTCAGGTCTGGTGGTCTTTATTTCCAGCGCATTCTGTTCCAGGTCGAATTTGACCATTTCAAAGTCTGAGTTGATCCTAGTCCACTGGCCTACTGAAGATTCTCCCCCATTGAATATCCTGCCAACTAGAGGAACTGGTGGTACTTTTGTTGTACTAGTAAAAAAAGCAGGTACATCTGTAGGTATAATGTAGCTCAGCGCTGCTGCTCTGGGTACTATTCTATAATGGGCCATCCTCATTCCCAGCAGCTCTACTTTATCAACGGGAACTGTGACCAGTTCTCTGCAAGCCTTCTTATCCTCCACTCCTACTCTCCGCTCATACATCATCTCTCCGTTACAAGACAGTGTGATCTTATCCGAGGAGATATCCCAGCCCCAAATCTGGCCAGTAGCCCCGTTACAGGGCCTGGTTTTGTAGCTGAGATACTCGTTATCACAGTTAATATTAAGGATATCATCTCCGGAATCCTTACGGTCCGCACTCCACATAATATGACTCATCCCCACTGGAACATTCCTGCTGAACAGCTGGATGTACATGTACATGCTGTGTGGACCCAGATTTGTGGTCTTTAGTTCCAGGATGCTGTCCGTCATGGACACGTCCACTTGCTCGAAGAGCGATTCTATCAGTAACCACGGGCTGATCTGGGGTTCAGAGACTGCATTGTTAACAATATCATAGTATGCTGCTATGACGGGGAGGCAGGTCAGTAGACCTAGCACCGGAACCAATCCTTTCATTATCCTGTAGTGGGTTTATTGTGTGATTGGCGCAATTTAATTATTAATTTATTGATTAATCAGAGGTTTTTGATTAAAAATTATGGTTACAAATATTCGATGAGCAAAATTACTCGAATTCTTAAGAATAGCAAATTGAATAATCAAGCGACGATCAATAAAAATGTTTCTCTATATTGATCACGGTCCTTGCATTCCACGTTTTTCGCCGAAATTGCAATCCTGGAATTTTGTTGATAGTTTTTGACAGGATGGGCCGATCCGCTGCATTTTTTGTTTATTCGAATCAAATGCCTGATAGGATCCGAAATTGATTAATTTTGATGTGTTGACAATAGATACAACAACTAAGAACAAACATGAATTATAAAATGAACATTCAAATAAATATACTTTACAATAAATATTGAGCTCCCAAATCATAAAGTGCTTTTAAATAACCAGGTCCAACCCTGGCTCCATAATATGAAGGACTTGTTTTAATTCTGAATGAAAAGCTCGAATAAATGGATGTCTGCCAAGCGTCAAACTATTTATTAAGGCGGTTGGTGGAAATATCATTGCATTGAGGCGAATAACTTGCAAGTATTAAATTGTAATTTTTAAACATTTTAAGATTTTACTGCTTGTTATAAAGCCACGTACGCCTTTTTTTATTAGATTCTTGGTGTTGCTACAATCCTTTATGTCGGCATCCTAATTGTTAGTCGATAAGTTAACTGACTCATGAACACTGAACAAATGAATTCCTAGATAGAATGATAATGACGCAGACGTAAAATAACACTCTATAGTTTAGTTCACATAGCAGAACAAATCCCTCCGCAACTGTCACTTACTTTACTCCCCACCAACATCTCACTTGTTGGAGTGAAGCTGTTATCACAGCCCATATTGTAGAAAGAGAAGTAGCTGACCTCACTGTAATGTTTGCCACATTCCCCCTTTAATATCTGTTGGTAGACATGGTCTCCTTCCTCAGTTCCTCCTCTTACCCTCAGTTGGAGTACCCCACTGTTAAGAGAAACCTCCCAATTAGAAGCCCCCTTATTAGAGTTAACCAGCCTTCTTATCTGTCTGGGAGTCCTGCAGCCCACACAGCCCGTCAGAAATATCCCTCTTAAATACCACTGGAACTTTCCTAGTTGGACCCCTTCTTTGTTGTAGAGGACTATGGAGTTGAGAACAGTTCTGTCTACTTGAGATGTGACAGATATAACGTGGTGGGAGGTTGTCATGTCGTGTTTTACAGCACATTCCAGGTCTGAGCAGTAGTTACATTCTCTTGTCCAACAGTTGCAAGTTGGCAGATTCTGAGCATCAACAGTCAAGTTCTCCACATCCGCCCTTGTCAAGTTCTCGACATCAGTTTTGATCAAGTTGCTAAGATCAGCTCTAGGAAACCTTTCTTCCTCATTCTCTCTTATTTCCGATCTAGGTTCCCGTTCAGAACCCTCATCTTTAATAACTCCGTGAATAGGAAAAGCCCGGTAAGCGAACCCCTCCATGTTGGTAAACTCCAAAGTATCAACAGGTCCTGATCCTAACATCTTACAAGACTCTGAGTCCTGAACTCCAACCTGCCTCATATACTGAATACCACTGTCACATGTCAGTAAGATGGTATCGGAAGTGAAGACCCAGGCCCACTCCTGAACCTGATACCCATTACAAGGGTTACCCATGTAGCTTGCTGAGTCGGAACATGCCCCATTCAGCACATCTACTCCGTTCTTACTTTTAACAGTGTTCCATGTTAGTGGGTGTTGATTTAGCGCGGTTTCCCCATTAAACAGCCTCATTGACATGGCGGTCCTAGTTACCTCCCCTGAGGTACTACCCCGAACTGATCTAATCTGAAGTATAGCGTCACGGAGTGGGAACCTTACTCTTTCTGTCCCTGATCTGATCTGGGTCCAGTGTAGGAAAGAGCTCTCTATTTTAGCAGTCTCTCCGTGAAGCAGGAGAAGAAGAACGAGGATCAGAAACATGTCTTCAAAATATACTGTAAAATAAATCTAGGTTAAAATCACAATTAAACGCAATTTTTAAACGCAATTTCCTGTTAGTTAATGGTGATAACAGACGTACTGTTACGGACACAAGACAAAGAATCTGGAAAATGTACAATATCTTTTTAATCCACAAAGAAACTATGACATTTTTGTAATAGAAAATACTGCGAGGAAGAGAAAAGGGTTGTACCAAGTAGTAATAGTGCTCCGTACTGTCGTGTCCGAAATATTTGTCGAGTCCCTCTCCCCTGTATATCAGAATTACTGAACCGATCTGATTGTTATCCTTGGTATCTGGTAATTTCTGGTAATTCTGATATTTCTAATATTTATGGTATTTATAATATCTGGTTCCTGGTGGTGGTTAGGGTCTGTCAGAAATATAGTTATTTCCACTAATTTGGTAATGAAAGTATGTCATGTGCAGGGAACTCTTACAAAATGCTGTTGCTATTTGCAAGCTGTAATTTAACCACTCAACAAGAAAGAGAGATATCCAATATTTGAAATTGTCCAACGTCCATGTCAGTAGTTCTGTAAAACAATGTTTGATAACTGGTCCAGTTAAACTGGTCCACAATTTATTACACTGACAGGCAGGTTCTCTCATTGTGACAACCTACTGAAGTAGCTGTCAACGTACCTTATCACAATTCACACCACCCCTACGTATCTTGTTCACAAACAAGTGGTACTGACCTGTGTATAATCGTCCCAATAAAATAAGAACTCTGGCCATCAGTTAAAACCAGCGATAATCCCCGTCTCAAACTAACAGTGTGTTTCACCCCAAACTAACAGTGTGTTTCACCCCACTAACAGTGTGTTTCACCCCAGGACGTGTGCAGTAACCTACAGTGCAGCTATCTCCTAAAAACCCGGCAGCAGAGCACGCTGGAAGTTGTACGGGAGCACTGCGCTATGTTTCTGCGTGTACGTGACTACATACGCGACCGTCCCGAACTGATAGCCGTCACTCTAGAACCACTGTTGTTAGAAGATAGATGGAGGGGACTTTGGAATGTGCTATCAGGTTTGTTCTTTCAAGAGGAATTCGCAGCAAAAACCGTATTTTAAATATCAGCGATCATTCGTATAATTTTTTATATAATGACAAACTTGCTCTGCTCTAACATGTAGAAAACATTTTATATTATTTAAACCTCCCTCTAACACCACCACCACCTCAACAGAGGACAAGTTCTGCACGATAACATACGACAAACTCTACTCAAAACTCTCCTCCCACTATGGTCACATGTTGCAAGATACCCCTGACGAGATGTTCAAGTACATGATACAGTGTATTACTGACAGTGTTAATTCTAAGTACAATGATGTTAACACCGCCACTGTTTGCCAGGTTTGTTTGTTTGTTTGTTTGTTTTTCCGCGTGTATGTCCTACGTACGTCTGTTTGTTTTTCAAGTGTTTGTATTGTCATAAGGTATATTTCAAGCGACACTAAAACGCTTCAACGATCTAAGCATAAATGTTTTAGAGTTTTTAAATTCCCATTTTGTTTTGACTATACAATCCATCTAGTAATCAAATATTTTCTAATAAACATATAATTACAGGTTATACGATATTTCAAAGAACGCTCTACAAATGGAGTTGGTCGATTCATCAGACAATTCTCCCAAGAATACGGTATTGTACACGGTCTCAGGGCCCACTTGCTCAGAGACAGAGAGGATGCCGTTCAGAGGTTCCAGAATTTGTCAGTCAGCGGCACCAAGTTCCGTATAGCCATGTGCATGTTGGGAAGCTCCCGATCAGAAGCAGTTGCTCTTACAAGTTCCACTTTTACTGAAGTCAAGAACTCTGAGAGTATGAGACAACTGGTAAGTTTTATTTTTATTATTTTTGTTGCAAATAATTTTTGTTTAGTCTTAAACTAATTTCTTTTCTCCAACTTCCTCCTCATTTCAAGTATTTAAACATGTTTCACGAAGTTAAATCTCTTATTTTCAGGCAAACCATGAATGCTGCAAAGGACTAGAGGACGTGTCGCCCTACATTCGCCACTGCGCGTGTCTAGCTATAGACATGTTGAATGTTACCGACAGTGTCCAGCTACTTCAGAGGATAGCTGGTGTTGATCTCAGTCACATCAGACACGCCGCTGTCAAGGTTCTCGAGCGATGGGGTGAGCCACTTTCACTTTCACTTTCACTTTTGCTAGCTAATATTGTTCACTTTTCTATTTTAGAAATTTTGTTGTATTTCGCAAATTACTTTCACTTTTTAAATGATAAACTATAACTCAATCGTTTGGTTTGTTAGTAACAATGATTTTCACCAGGACTGAAAGAAGACCCCCTAAAAGAAGGAGTACACCCTTACCTCTCCGTCAAATTAGACCCCGACCTTCGTACAGAGGACGTGTTACACTTCTCTCTAAAGATCCCTACCACTACCACTCTCTAAATACCTCTTATATTTCGTGACGTCACTATCCTTATCATGACGTCACTCCCCATCACGTGACGTCATACTTTATTTCGCGGCGTCGATCACTCGAGATCCCTTGAGCGATGATCCGCCACCTTGTTGCCTTCATGTGCTATACCTGCACGTTTTATTTTCATACTCGAACTAGAACTTATATTTTAAATAACTTAATAAATGTTGCAACCAAACGAAAAACGTGTTGGTGAATTGTATACAGACTTGTTATACGTGTTTAATGTTTTCGCGGGTTTTATCGTTGTTTACACAAACTGTAACTTGGCTGAAAAAGGTCGAGTTGATTTCTTTTTCTATTCTCTTTTTATTTGATAATATTGAGCTCGTGAACTGGTTCAAGCTGAGGAATGTGCAGATTTAAATGTAGATTTATTATGTGACAACTGATAAGAGTGCTTGGAATTTGTTTTGTGGTTATAAAGATCGCACCGCGCTGGATGCTTTAAGTAACGAGCGAGACCACTCTCAGTTGTCAGGGGACAAGTTGTATGATGACGTCACAATTCGTTGATATCATTGTATGAATTACGAGATGTTACTATTATTTGTGCGATACTGTTACAAATGCTATATCGCCATGACCAATGGCTGATGTCTGCAGGTGTATTCCATCGGATAAAACTACCGGATATAAACTAACGATGATATTCATACTGTAAATGCTGTTTGGGTGATCAGCATTGCTGTTTCAAATGTTTTTAGATTTGAACAACCATCCCCATCGTCTGTGTTCGCAGATTTTCTTGCGACGAATGGTATTAATATTTATTTCTATCAAGATTATATCATATTTTAAAGACTTACGCGTAAAGATGGCTCAAGAGTCAACGACAATTAATTTTGTGCCTGGAATTGATTTGCACGACGAGCTGACTGACTGTCGCCTTGTATTGGTATTTTCCATGTTAAATGTTAAGATGTTAATGTTCCAGTTCACTCCTGAGCTCTTAAGTCCAAAACAATGAACTTTAATATAACGTCGATGTATTGGATTGTAAATAATTGGCAATAAATATCAATATTTATTATTTTCAGACAAAAAAGTTTATGATTTGTTGTTTCACATAGCCATGTGCCTACGCGTACTGCGTGACGCGCTTGTTTCACAAGTAGTCGCGCGCTACTGCAAGCGAGAGGGCTCTGGTTAGAGCAAATTTGTTGTAGTAGTAGCAAAATCTAATATAAGGGGGGAGCCGGGAGGTCCAGCCTGGATTTTTTTGAAATCGTTTCCGATAATAGCAGTTGGCCAACAAACTTTTAAGAGGGTCCCGGACCCCAATCGCCCATTGGTTTTTTGGCCCAATTATGCCAAATCACCTCAATGCTCAACATGCCCTGTGCCCAAAACCCAGATCTTCATTCTAGCTGTTTACGAACAGAGAAAGACCCAGATCACTAGGTAACCGATTTCGAGAATGTTGCATTGCATGTCGGACTTGCTATGGGCGCGGGCGCCTCAAAATCTGAGTTCATGACCATTGACCACCAGCATGGCCATCTTAACGGGTGATACTCGTCGAGTCCAACTGTACTCGGCGCGCGTCCTGGTAGGGTATAAACCTAGAATTTTTATCCATTAAATTATACATATATCATCACAACTGACAACAATGAACAATAACACCACCCTGTCAACAACAAAGTCAACAGACTGAATCAGGAAACTTGGTTAACTAATGGCCCAAGACACACCAAACTGACACTCGGCCACAAGCACGCCAACATTTAACGGGTGATACTCGTAAAATATCTGTTTCATACCGTCGACGAGTCCAACTCGGCGCGCGTCCTGGTAGGTTATAAACCTACAAGCCAATTACATCATATCCAAAAACCTCAACACTACACTCAGCAACAACAGACAAGATTACAGAACTGCAGATCATCTCATCACGGGTCACTGCGGCTAATTAAACAAACACCTTCACACCATTTGCAAATCAAACACCAGTGCTTGCCCTATGTGCGGCGATGGAGAGGAAATTAACGGGTGATACTCGTAAAATATTTGTTCCATATATTAGGACCGTCGACGAGTCCAACTCGGCGCGCGTCCTGGTAGGTTGTAAACCTACAAAGAGGAAACTGTCTCACACTTCCTTGGACAGTGCATGTCCGGCTATCATGCCCAAATAAGAGGTCAATATTTCCAAAACTACTATTTCTCTATCAACGATATATTTGTTGTAGCGCGATGCACTACTGGGTCGCGCGCGCATCAAATAATGCTTCTCGCAACCACAGATCGGCGAGATGCGAAGGATTGACATCGTGAATCAAATATATTTGACGATCACCACGATTGTCAATTTCGCAAACTGCACCAAACTGCAAACGCTTAAATGTGCCGGAAGTGCTTGACGGATGTTACTCGTCTAAATTTCTTCGAAGTAGCGCGCGCCGCTTTCTTCTCGAAATGTTAGACGGGAGAGAAACGAAAGATCGAGCGCTTATTGCTTAGCGCAAACTTGACTTATATCGCGCGTTACCGCGAGCACATTACCATTTCTGCATCTTGTGACACTGTGACAGCACAGATACTGGACAGAGTTGATATGAAAGTAATCTGGTAAATTTGCCATGCATATCGATGGAATTTTTTATTATGTTAGCATTCAATAAATAGGCTTGGTTAATTTGAAGCGGTCTGTTGCAGAACAAGAATTCTAATACATTTCATCCCATCAAATTCAATAACTCAATACAGTCAATATAAGTATGCCATGGCCATTTGCCTATCACCGTTATCAACATGCACAACAGTTATAAGTTAAGTTTAATCATCCACGATCAATTACAAAAGCCAAATATGATAAATAACATATGAAATATAAACAGTAAAGAGTAAATTTCACACGTACAAACTACAAATACGAGACCCCAAAATACATACTTTCAGTGCAGCTATCACAGATAATGCTGAAAAATTGCATATTACAAGCCGGGTTCACGGGCTTCCTGAAACATCGTATGTACATGCAACCCACTGTCATAGTTGTAATATATATATATTGGTCGAGGTAAATCCTATCATAATTGAAGGGTTGGGATTGTGTTCACATTTCACAGTTCAGTCACAAAATATTTGAAGGTTATTGTCTATCAAGTATTACATGTTGATGTAGCGTTAAAGTAGAAGGAATGTCCAATCGTTGATCTGTATACCATTTAACCAAGTTTGATGTCTTTCGTTTTTCATCATGAAGCATACTTTAGTCTGATCAAGCTGAATTTCTGATCTCCGGTTGCCAGTCGTTGCCTGCGCCCTGCAGTCGACCTGCAACAAAATCAGAATATTATTGATAGCACTAATAAGATTGAAGAGAAAAATTCGAATCCCTCTGTATCTCAGTAAAAAATTTGATGTTCAAATGTTTTAAAGTCATTCAAGGAACGGAATCTTCTTTAATTTATACATGCAATTTATACATTATACAATTTATACATACTTCAATAACTAAAACTTGTCTTAGTTTGAACAGCAGTCTGACTGAGGGCAAGAGCAGGTTATAGGGATTTCAGAGTTCAGACACTGAAACTCTAGGTACCTGAAAATAATAAATGTTACTCAACAAATCTTGCAGATATAGTTTAGAAACTAGACATGAAATACGGCCACAGAATTATTGCCTCCTTTCTCACAATTTCTCTGGTACCATTATTGCTATGCAATATGCGACACAGTACATTGCGTCTTGAAGTCTCACTAGTGTATTAATTTTTTCTAACATGTAAGACAGATTTAGAAATAATTGATTATGTTATTAATTAGATTTCAACGTGTAAGACTAGGGAAGAAGAGATGAAGGTAGGACTAAGATTGACAGCAACCATTTTGTAGATAGTTATTAGTTCTTTGCACACCATCAATTTGGCAGCAATGCAGATTCACAGGGTGATCCAAAACAACCCGGAAACTTAGACCCTACCTAGACAGTACGTTACGCGTTACGTAGTCGATTACGTGATGGAGTCTTTGTTCTGCCTTGACAGCACGTATTGCAGTACGTGATCCAGTATTTGATACTAGCTAGACGGCATGTATTGCAGTACGTGATCCAGTATTCGATCCTAACTATTATAGAGTATAGACGGCACGTAACGCGTCACCTGATCATCTTAAGAATTATACTGAGCTTGTCCATAAAGCATAAATCAATAAATGGTGAAGTCTTGCAAAATGTCCAACACTAATCTATTTTGAATTGTGTTATTTATGTGTTTAATTTGAATTTAGATTATAATGGAAGTCCGTTCGTTTCAAATAAATCATCCAAACCTCGTGAGTACTAAGTTCACTGAACAATTCATAATTAAATTGAAAGTATGAACATCGGACAAGATATAAGGATATAATACGGAAATAGATAATTTCTCTTTTGTCAATTAAAGTACTGCCGACTTTACGTCATGAAAATGTGCAAGAACTGAAAGAGTCGAGGTACTCACGCACTATAATTAGAGTTAGACTGTGTCTAATTAAAGTACGTGAGTACCTGGACTTGTCTAAGACACGCACTGCAGTTCGAAAACTAAAGGCTTAATTGACAGCTTGCTTGGGATCCATTATGGTTGCTTGTTAAATTTAGTGTACATAATAATACAATATTATTTACCAGTACAGTAATTATTAGAATTATCAAATTTATATGAATGTGACTAATCTGACAAAATGTTTCGAACGAATCCAATGAAACGACAGAGTCGAACTTCAGTTCATACCGTCCAGCTAAAACAAAGACTTGATAACGTAACACGGTCTGAGGTGATATACTGCAGTACGAAACAGCTGCAGTAATGGTCAATGGATTCTTTGGTCTTAGCTAGACGGTATGTAGCGTGTTCAATTATGTTTCGCGTTAAGTATCGTATAGCTAGAGTCTAATAGTAAAATAAATTAAGAAACTGAATCGAAACAGTTAACTTCAGTAATTACGCTAGTTGATAATGGTTACAGTAGTTGCTATCATGAAAGTATACAAAAAATATAAGATCGGCAAGTCAACCGGTGTAAGAACGAATATGTTTTAGGGTTTTTAAATTGTGGTTACCTTTCTGTGGAATTATAACTTTCGATCGATTATTTGTTCTAGGGATAACTGAAAACTAGGGATAACTGTACCATTCTAAAACGGCTAGAGCCAAGTTTGCCACACGATGAAAATGTTAGGTTATAGGATTAGATGATAGTAACATGGGAACAGGTGGTTCATCAATTGTGACCGGTCAATCGTGACCTGTAAACATTGCTGTTCTAAAATATGGGTGCAGAATATTCGCGAATTTTACGATTGGTCCAACAATAGGTGGGGCAGCCGTCCATTGGTTGTAAGTCATGTGACCTAGGTCACATGACCATAGCAGGTGGACTAAAGCCTCATTTAACCCCGGTCAGCTCACGGTGCACTAACTTTAGTGTGACGTTAAAATAGGTATTGACCTGCAAGGTAGGCAATATAAATACAGATGTTTTGTGTCGAAAAAGTTAGTTTATTTTAAACCACTTCTCCTAAACTGTTGTTTCCGTTGTAACATTGGCGACGAGTGGAAGAGCCCACGCATATTCTCTAAACCATCAGAGACTGGAGCCCGCCCAACCTACAGCTACAGAGACTGGAGCCCGCCCAACCTACAGCTACAGAGACTGGAGCCCGCCCAACCTACAGCTACAGAGACTGGAGCCCGCCCAACCTACAGCTACAGAGACTGGAGCCCGCCCAACCTACAGCTACAGAGACTGGAGCCCGCCCAACCTACAGCTACAGAGACTGGAGCCCGCCCAACCTACAGCTACAGAGACTGAAGACGAGAAACGAAGAGCCCGCCCAACGAAGAGCCCGCCCAACCTACAGCTACAGAAACTGAAGACGAGAAACGAAGAGCCCGCCCAACGAAGCCCGCCCAACGAACACGACAAGTGGAAGAGCCCAAACGTAGAAACCTGCTACCGCACTGATATTTGAGGTATTGTTTATATCAAGTTTGGCGTTTAACATTAAGAATGGCAACTTTTACAGAAGAGCAAGTTAATGTAATTAAACAAGAAACAGAAGTGGCAGCTAAAGAAAATTTGTTAAGTGATTTAAGTAAAGTAGTTTTCCGGAGGGACAACAGTACCTCGCATGCAAGTAGGAAACCTCAAATTTTTAAGTACGGCGAGGACTTTAATGCATATTTGGAAAGTTGGTCTAATTTTGCCCGAATTTTAAATATTCCGGAAGCGGATCGTGGGAGGCTCCTTTTCACTTATCTCGATACAGAAAGTAATGAGAAACTGAGCGCTATTAAACTTAATTCGGAGCAGAAAAACAACTGGACTGAATTAAAACAAAGGCTGCGAAATATTCTAGAACCAGACAGTAGACAGCAAGCACGAGCAAAACTATTTGCAATGAAGCAATTACCCTCCGAAACTTGTGAACAATTTGGCCGAAAATTACAGAGGATGGCTAGCAAAGCGTACGATGAAGCTGAATCTGCAGCTCGTGAGGCAAATATACGAGATATTTTTGTGTACGGCCTATTAAACAATTCAATTGCAATTCATTTAATGAATAATAAAACACCCGACTTTGCAACCTTATATCGGGACGCTATTGATTTAGAGAAGAATTTAGAAGCCAGGAAACAAGCTTCTGGCGGACACGAAATTGAAATTTTAAAAGCAGAAGCTCCTAAAATTGATAACTCTAATAAAGTTAGTGGAAATTGTTTTAACTGCGGAAAATATGGCCACTGGGCTGTTAATTGCATAGCACCAAGAAAGACCAAGAAAGTTTGTCACTACTGTAACAAAGCAGGTCACATTAAACAGAACTGTTTCAAATTTCAAAATGAGCGTCGTAACAAGTCATTTAACAATGCACAAAGAGGGGAAAGAGCAGGCAGTAGTTATGCTGGAAGAAATTTCAATGATAACCGAACTTACTACAAGCCGGCTGAAAATCGTAACTTGGGAAACTTCCAAGCCCCTCACACGAGAAAGTAAAATCGGATACAGTAGAAACTAAATACTGTGAGGGGCATGTGTACATAAAATCTAAAATATACTCGGAAATTACAAATTCGCTCATTGATACAGGAGCCTCACGTAGTTTAATTAATTCACAGTTTTTTAAACAAATTAATAAATCGACTCAGATGATAATAGAAAATAATTCATGTTCCTTAAAAGGCGTATCAGGAAATGTTATTAAAAGCGTAGGAATAATCAAAAATGTACCAGTGACAATTGAAAATTTTGTCACGGAAGCAAATTTCATCATCGTTGACGACTTGAGTGAATCTGTAATTTTAGGTATAGATTTTATTGACAAAATAAAGGCAAAAATTGATTACCAAAGTCACACTTTCTCAAATAACGAATTTACGGCTAAGTTAATAAAAATAGAACAGTTAGATTCAAGCCACTTTATGTATACACTTAAAACGTTACAGGAAGTTAAAGTTAAAAGTGAAAAAGAAATTTTGTGCACAATCGAGGGCAATCAGCCTTTTGTTCCGAAAGAATATATGTATTTTCCAGACCCCGAATTGTGGCAACATGGGAAAAAGTTACGGTCGCAAGGATGCAAAATAATGCTGACACAGCCCAAGTTTTACACCAAAATTTACAACCCTAACAAAAGCACGGTGATATTTCCAAAAGGGACAATATTGGGAAAATTTTGTCCAGTGTCTAGTGTCAAAATTATTACCCCTAAAATGAAAGAATCTGATAGAATAGCTGAAATAATTAAGGCATTGAAAATTGAAGAAAATGATCACTTAACCAGTGAGCAGAGAAGTCAAGTGATGGATCTAATAAAAGAATACAACGACATTTTTGCATTAAATAGGTCTGAAATTGGAATTTGCAACTTAATGGAGCATGAAATTAAAACAAAAACTGACACGCCAGTAGTGTGCAAGTTTAGGAAAATTCCCCTGCATCTACTTAAAGATGTTGAGGCCGAAATTTCAGATCTACTTTCAAATAATATTATTGAGCATTCAGAATCACCCTATTCAAGTCCAGCTTTTATTATTCGACGCAATTCTAAGACTAGATTAATAATTGATTACAGGATTTTAAATCAACAAATTGACCGTAGTCAGAATCCGGTACCAGCTGCTAGCACAATACTTGCTCAAATAGGAAGTAATAACAAGTACTTTAACAATTTTGACATGAAAGACGGATATTTCCAAGTAAAATTAACTGAGGAATCAAAAGTTAAGACCGCGTTCAGCGTACCCCTGGTAGGACACTTCCAATGGGTGACAACCCCATTAGGTGTTAGTTCGGCACCACCTATGTTCCAGAGTTTGATTCATTGCCTGCTTAAGAATATTGGCAGTTCAATTGCATTAGGGTACTTGGATGACATCATCTCAACTAGTCAGACATTTAATTCAGGTCTAAAAAATTTAAAAACTTTATTCATTCGATTTCGAGTGTCGAATTTAAAATTAAATCCGGCAAAATGTAAAATTATGGTGCCAAAACTTAAATTTTTAGGTGCCTGGCTCAGTTCAGATGGAATATCTACAGATGAAGATAAAATTGACGCAATTGTTAAAATGAGCGCACCACGCACTAAGAAACAATGCCAGGCATTATTAGGTTGTATTAATTTCTTCAGAGGTCACATTAAAGATTTAGCAGCTATTCTTAAACCGATATCAGACACTCTTGTTAGCACTGTAAACGGCTATAAATGGACTAATGAAGCTAACACTGCATTTGAAGCTGCTAAGAAAGCGTTAATTTCAGCTGAAGTACTAATATTTCCTGACATTAACTTACCAATGCACCTCTATACTGACAGTTCAGAAATTGCAATTGGTGGCACAATAATGCAAAAAGTAGATAATAAAATGAGACCTATATGTTACGGTAGCCGTGTTCTCCAACCTGCTGAACGTAATTACAGTACAGTTAAAAAAGAATTGTTGGCACTAAAACACTTTGTTAAATTGTGGTACTACTACTTAATAGGGAAAACATTTACGGCGCACGTCGATGCTAGGACTTTAACAGGAAAAAACTTTCTGAGCACAACTAATTGTTCAACTTTATTGCGCTGGTTAATGGAACTTATGGAATTTAAATTTGATTTGAAGTATGAAACCGGAAAAACTAACGTAACAGCTGATATGCTTTCTCGTTTACCAGCCACTTCCGACCAGTTTTACAATTGGTATAAAAATGAAGTCAATCCAGACAAACCTAGGGAAGCAGTGATTAAGGTCGTACAAGCAAATCCGTCCACAAGCACATCCAATCTAGTTGAATTAGTTGAGACCAAAAGTGACGAGCACACCACCTTACTTACTAAATCAATAACTGAATTGCAATCAGAAGATCCAGTAATTTCAACCGTCGTGTCATGGATCCGTGAAAATAAAAGGCCAGACAAAATTCAAAACTTTACCGATATGGACTTAAAAACTTATTATGAAAAATTCAATTTACTCACACTCGAACCCGACAACACTTTGAAATTCGAATATTACAACAACAAAACACAAAAAAAGGTGTATTTAGTCTGTGTACCTAAAAAATTGCGGACAAAAATCATACAACTAAATCACGATAATCCAACAGGTGGCCATTTAGGACATCAAAAATGCCTTTATAAAATTAGAAATCGGTACTACTGGCCAGCAATGTCAAAAGAAATTGAAAATTACGTACAACTTTGTGAAATTTGTTTCAGAACAAATCTGAAATTTATGAAAAAACCAAAGAACAAATTTTCAATTTTCACGGCAAATTATCCAGGCGAATTTCTTTGTTGTGATCTCGTAGGACCTTTGACACAAAGTAAAGGTTACAAATGGATTGTAACCATGACAGATAAATTCAGTCGTTACTCTCGAGCAGTACCAATCATCAACGCAACCTCTGAGCAAGTCGCAAAAGTTTTAGTCAATGAGTGGATCAGTCACGAAGGTTTATTCCGAATTTTGTTAACCGATCAAGGAGCTAACCTCACAACTTCAAAGATAATGATAGAATTATACAATGTCCTTCAAATTGACAAAAGGAGGACCACCGGATATAGGCCGTCTGTAAACGGAATGGTAGAACGTTACAACCGCTCATTAATTACTATTCTTAAAAAGTACGTGCAAGAATTTCCTAACACGTGGAGTGATAAACTGAAATTAGCCTGCCTAGCTTATAACACGGCCATACATGAGGGCACTCAACTGTCACCGTTCTTAATTATGAGAGGCCGCGAATGCACATTGCCACACGACCTACTATTTGATACACAAACAACTACATTTTATCGTGATGGACATCATTATCAGTCCGAAACTTACTTCAAGATCAAGAAAATTTGGGATATAGCACGCGAGAATAATTTAAAGTATTGTATGCAAGTGAAGCGACGACATGACCAAAAACTTAAGGATCAAGTTGAATACAAGCCAAATGATTTAGTATTAATTTGGAAACCAATTAAAGAAAGTTCGTACAGAAAATTCCGCAACAATTTCATTGGACCGTTCAAAGTTATAAGTCGTATTGCAGATTATAACTACAAAGTCCTTAATGAAAAAACGGGAAAAATTATGGTCACTAATTTTGAAGCTATGCGACGGTATTCGCCTGATCTACGAAAACCGCTTGATAAACAAAATAAAGATGAACAAAGCCATGCAGTTTTAAATAACAGCGAAGATAGTGACGATGAACTTTCTCTTGAATCACCAAAGTTTGAAATTATAAGTCCTCAAATTGGTGAAATTGATGAAACTACAAATTCGGTCATTGATGCACAAATAATATCTGAACAAGTGCTTGATGAAATTCCTAGCACAAGTACAAATAATGCTGCTGATAGTAATAACGATAGTTCAGGTAGGCCTAAAAGGACCACTAAGCAGCCTGATAGAATGAAAGTTAGTTGGAATACTAAATCGTATTAAAATTCAAAAGGTTATGCATATTGATATACGTAGTAAAATTGTGGTATAATTTAAGTGTTGAGAAATAAAAGATGTAATTTCAGGAATAAGTTTAAAGAGAAAATGACGGTGAGATATATCATTCTGCTGTCATTGATTGGAAACAATTTGATTTTTAAATTTGAATGCGTAATGGCGTTCAATGCATTGCAATGTAGCAAAAATCCAGGAAAGATTTTTAAAATCAAAAATGATTTTATTGATTGTCATGACAATAATACAAAGAGAATCGAGCTGATACTTTATAAACGAAATGTAAAACAGTATGTAAATGATGCACGTGCACTTAAGATAGAGTTATTACACTGTAAAACCACACATTTTTTCTTTGGCGCCAAGAAAGAAGAGATATTTACTACGATACCGGATATAACGCAGGAACAATACAAATTAACGCTAGAAACAAAATCATGTGAAACCGAGAAGGCCTTGGAACAATATAAACTGTCAACTGATCCTATCTGTGTATATACTTGGCCAAAGACAACTATAACAGTTGTCGTTAAGTGTACTTTTACCAAGGGTATAGTGACGACTACACACAACGGTAATATGCATTCTAACTTAGGAAATACCTTAAGTTGTAAATATAAAACTGGCTTTTGTTTAACTCATGATAAAACTGCAATATCATTTACCCCCAACCCTACTGAGGAGGATGAATTTGTAGTTGTAGACAAATTTAATGGAACGGTAATAGGACATCATCTGATGCTCCCAAATTTGGGCATCAGCTTGAAATTACAGAATATTAGCATAGGTGTACAAATAATCAACGACTTTAAAATCGACATTGTACAAATAACTCAGCCTCCAATCCTCCTAGCACCAAAGAACCTCGGGTTATCTGAATTACAAGTTCTTAAAAATGAAATTAACGCAAAAATCAGCTTTATTCTTGACAAATTAGCTACACCATTAGCAGAAGCAAAAGTATTATGTGAGGCTACACAAATTAACAATAGACTCATAAGATCAGTGGCCCAAGTGAACCCTACAACTTTAGCTAGAACTATATTAAAACAAAATGAAATAGTGGCAACAACTGGAGGACAGGATTATATAATTGTACACCCATGCAATGTCGTATACAATGTAACTTGGCAGAAAACTCTAAACAGTAAGTGCAGTACATTAATTCCAGTGAACTATGTCAATAATAGACAAATCACGGTCCAGTCCTATTTCGATCCATTGACTCATGGTCTATTTAGTGATTCCCCAAAGGTGAATTGCGATCAGGGCCCAGATCAATATTTTAGCCTAGGAAATCAAACTTTTATTTACAAGCCAGGCCATATTCCAAAACCGGTCCACAATAAAAAAGTTCAAGACTGGCCTACACTTAGGGCAAATATTACGGATAGTCTAATCGAGCTCCCTGAAAGTTGGATATTTAATGAATCCAACAAACTAGACCCATCTGACCTAATTTGGGATTTTCTAGATAAACGTCTTGATGAATTAAATCATAGTGATTATGATGAATATGACCAGTTGGCAGGAATATCAATACTCGGTTTTCTCGGTCTCTCATTTGAACATATCATAGATGGCATAATAACAAACCTTTTTAGAGTATTTGCATTTCTAGGTATGTTAGCGTTTTTCAGAAAGTAAGCATAATATAACATAATCAGAGCCGTTAATTATAGGTGATCAATGCATCGACCCAGACCTCCAACAAACACGATGGATTTGAGGGGTACTATTTTGCAAAACATGTGCATACACAACTGCTCACCACACCAATTCTAAACACTTTAGGATATTTATTCAGATATGTAAATTTATTAGTTCTGTTAGATATTTTACCGCTATCAGAAGTTAAATTTAATGAAAAAGTCGCATGGGATGAAGCTATTGACAAAATTTCAACTAGCAAAATAGAAAGGGCACAATATTTAACTAGATTAAGTGTTAGTATAGACCTTTTTGCCGACAGATTAAACAATGAGGCTTATCTTGCGTTAAACAGTTTTAATGTAGTCTGTACTATTGAAGACAGAATTAAGTTACCAGGTATTATGAATTTATACATCAAAAAAGTGCATCCTTACTATAGAATGTTGGAGATTAATATTGATCTAATCAATCAAAATCTCATAACGCGAAATGATCATAACTAAAAATTTGTCTCAAAAATGTTTTGCCAATCGTATATTAATTCTACAGGGCCGACAACGAAGAAATAAAAAATGCTACAAGTGTCATTCGGTGAGACATCTGGCTGCGAACTGCACAAATTTTTTTGATCTACCCGAGGAAATAATATTTGATTTAATGTTATATATACGTCCAAAAGATCTCCTCGAATTTAGAAAAGTTAATAAATACTGTTTCAATCTTTCAGAGGACACAGTTTTTTTAGGAAAATTTCGTTCAATGCTAAGTAATTTGTCTGTACCAGAAGTACAGTTAAAAGTAGATAAGTATTTGCCTAACCTTAACTTAAGAGTTAAAGAAGCATTAGGATGTGATTTTAAAAACACTTTACCTTTAGATTATTTCACTTTTAAGGTCCCATTATGGATAAGCTTTATCAAGCCACGCTCCACTAAGTTTATGGTTTTTATGTCAAAAAACCCACATTTAAGTTCTGCAGAAAATTATTTTCAAAGGCATGCAGAATACAAGGAATATTTTCTAGCTTTAACTAAATTTGAAAGAAAATGTTTAAAATGGGAAGGCAAATTTACGTTTTTATTAAATAATAAGAGATGTGGAATTAAATTTACAAAAGTATTGAACGATGCTCTAGCTTCAAACTCAAGAGTCAGTTAATATATAAATTAAATTTTCCTTAAAAATAGCCAAATTTTTAATGGCATGAATTTAAGACGCATCCTTTTTCAGATAATGTTCTCCTACCTGGTAATGATATCGATATATATGAGCCTACAACAGGCAAACAGCTCAAAGTTTAAGCCTGTGAAGCTCTACATCAATCAAGGCATAGCTCTTGAAATGAAAGGAATAGCAGGATTAAGCACTTATACAACACCTATATCAGTTTTTATCAAAGTGAAAAAACCAGAAATCGTGCGAGTCGACGGATCATGTAGAAAAATTTGCAAAACATCAACACTTTTTTCACTCGCGGTTAAAAATTGTATGCGATTTGAAATCGGCTCTGGTAAACAACTACAACGTTTCCAAGACGTTGCTGATGCAACACAATGTATGAAACACTGTCAGGCACATGATAATTGCAAAGCCTTCGTCTATGTACCGGGCTATAAAGATTGTGCCTTGAAAACCAGCTTTACAGTGGACCATGTGCCTAGGAAATACACAATTTATGAATTTGATATGGACTGCGTTGGTCAGCTCACTGACCCATGCAACTCATTGGATGCTCAACCTTCGTCTGAACTTAGTGATATTTTGTCAAGTTCACTCGAAAGCCGAGTAGAAAACTTTTGGAAGGCCAAAAAAGTTCAACTTAAGAACCTTAATGTAGGAAACGTCACACGAGTAAAACGCCAATTAACAGCAATTGCCATGTTATCTGTGCCAATAATAGGCAGCGTTCTAAACTTTGGTTACAGCTATTGGGAGTCACACAAGCTTAACGAGAAAATTGAGCAAATGCAACATAAATTTGACGAGTTTACTCATCAAGTATATGATTTTGAGAAACGTACAATTCTGTGGGATTATGAAGCTTTGAGACTGATCGAAAATCTAGATACAAAATTTTCCAAAAATATAGATGAACTTCAATGTGAAACAAATATTTTGGGCTATGCAATATTACAATCACATGAAATTGCAGAGTGGGAAAGAAAAGTAGACGAAATTTTGCGTCCATTAGAACGGGGATCTAAAATCGGCCCGCTTTCTCCTCAAATTTTTGATATAACAATGCTTCAAAATATAGTAAATTCGACAAAAGACCTCAGCGATACAGTTTATAAGCAAGAACCTTCATATTTGTATCACACCACTACTGCCAATTTGATAGATATTAAAGAAAACACAGCAGATTATAGTTTCCATCTAATTCTGCAAGTCCCAGTGATTAAGAAAAACCATGCATACCCGTACTACGCAGTCAGGCAAACTTCATTTACTGCAAAGAATAAATGCTATTATCATGACCTACCGGATTACGTTTACTTCTCAAAAGGAAACTTTATTGGACTTGACATGAACCTATGCGAAGGTGGCACAGGAGAGCTACTATATTGTTATCAAAATTTGGCATCGGCAAAATCTGCCGATGAAAATAAAGCTAGAGCAGCCTGCCTAAATAGTGAACTAATGTCAGATTGTAAAATTTTACCAATTGAGTGTGCAGACAAAACGGTTGTGCTACAGACAGGTGTTTTAATCCACACCATGTTTGTTGTGAAAGCTATTTATCACACTGCCATTGACAATACCAAGATAACTGAAATCCACCCGAACGAAACTGAGACACGGGTAAGTTATTATCCGTGGAAACAATTTGAAACAATCGAATTTCGAAATGGTTTTGTCTCAAATCCAGAAAACACGGAGTACACAGTCGAACTTGAAGTTGAAATTACAGCACCCTTAACTTGGAATGAGATGGTAAACAAAAATCAAATTAAAATTGACCAGTTGAACACGACCAAGGCTCTTAATATGCTCAAAGACACTGTTCATACAATTAATACCGGCACTCTTATACATAAATATTTTGGTTGGAACAAAGTTTATGTAACACTGACTATTGTGTCAGCGGCTTTTTGGTCGCTGGTTTTGGCTTACGGAATCTATAAAATGATTAAAGGCAGAAATGTCCCAAAAGCATATGCTTATATCAGACCTCGCAGAAGGCCGGAACAAATTGAACTTAGAGATTTGGACCTAGAAAGGTCTGAAGTTCAGAGTCCTCAACTCAGTCGCAGCTCATCACTTCCTGATTTGATTGAGCCTACATTACCGAACGTAAATTTTCCAATTGAAACGGCACATAACTTGATACGGCGCAGACTAGAAGACCCTAACAAAACTATAGCAGACACATCTGCCAGTTCAGACAGCGAATAAACAATTTTGGTAGATTTAATATTGGTCTGACTGCCCGTTTAGTGGCAGCTGTACCTAGAGAAAATTTATGTTTAATTTTGGATTGAAATAATGTACAGGTTCGAGGGTTGGCAAGTTGTGGTAATCAAAAGCCGTAAAACCGCAAAGTGATTACCACACGAGCTTTGTGCCGGCCGTCCCTGGGCCTGGAGTTAGATTTCTATCGATGCACTGGCATCAATAGGAAACTAACGGCCAGAAGTACTGATAGTATCATGCTCTGGTTATAAAATATATATGATATGCATAATAAGCATGCATATGAAATTCTCTTGAAATTGTTGTTTTCTTGAGAAATACTAATTGTACAAATTTCGTTTAACGCGAAATCGCTTTGATCGCGAATGCAGTTATGATCAAAACAAAATTAAGAAAATTATAAAAAAAGGAAATATACAAAAATAATAAAAAAATTTTTTAGACTAGATATATTAACTTGCTCATGCTCTCAGAAGCATAGATATTTAATTTAAATTATTGTTAATGTTTTGAGGAGGGAGGAGAATGATGGACAATTCATGAACAATAAAGAGACTGAGAGTAGAATTTTAGATGAGTTTTATTATTGTTGATATATTAATGTTGATATATTAATAGTTGATATATTTTTAAAATGGTTGACTGTACACATTTACCAATTTCCAGATTGTCAATAATAAAAGAAAGAAAAGTTTGAAAAGGAAGTACAGCCAATCATTTATGTTTACTAGAAATTTGAATTTAAAAATTATCTTTAAGTAAAAGCTCTAGAGATATGTTTTCATTAAAAATGTTGTATTAAGACTAAAATTTTGTTGCATTGTAAAATACATGTTGTAAAGATTCAGTTAATAATTTTATTCCTCTAAACACAAAACATCTAAAAAAGTATTAAATAGAATAAAATTATTATTAAAAAAAAGGAGGTATGTTAGGTTATAGGATTAGATGATAGTAACATGGGAACAGGTGGTTCATCAATTGTGACCGGTCAATCGTGACCTGTAAACATTGCTGTTCTAAAATATGGGTGCAGAATATTCGCGAATTTTACGATTGGTCCAACAATAGGTGGGGCAGCCGTCCATTGGTTGTAAGTCATGTGACCTAGGTCACATGACCATAGCAGGTGGACTAAAGCCTCATTTAACCCCGGTCAGCTCACGGTGCACTAACTTTAGTGTGACGTTAAAATAGTTATTGACCTGCAAGGTAGGCAATATAAATACAGATGTTTTGTGTCGAAAAAGTTAGTTTATTTTAAACCACTTCTCCTAAACTGTTGTTTCCGTTGTAACAAAAAGATTCGCCATAATAAGATTAAAACGCTAGACATCTTAAAAGATGGTTTATTTTTCGATATAATTATAATATTGGTTTACTTTCAGTTTCATACCAAATTATTACACATGTCAGTATACTATTGTTATTTGAATATAACTGTAACATTTGCTATCACTGTAACAATCTACAGTGAAAGCACGAAAGTATAACCTACGAACGCAAAATCGTCTGATTGGGTGTTATTCTCTAAATTAATAATAATTTAGTTGACAGCCACCTATAATAAGTAGCAGTAATTTAATAACTTGCCTGTCCACATAGCGAATACTGATGTCGTCTGGTTATTGGTATCGTCGAGTCCATGATGTTTATCATCTTACACTTGATTAACCCTTGCTATTAAATAAATATAATTAATGCAAGATTATAAAATAACTTACTTACCTTAATAACGACAAATTTTGACTTTAACCATAAATTTAGTCAAACTGTTGGCAACGTTACGCCACTGCATATATGAATTAAATTTTATTGAGCTTACATTCGATTTATCATATGTTTATGATATTGATATTGATAACAGTTAAATATCGCTAACTGTACACATAACACGTCCCGCCTATACTGCGTGTAATAAGAAATTGTGTGCTATGATATGTAACTGATGTGTGTAACATGTTAATGGCTCGCCGTTGGAATGTTCCCAGGACCCAGATCAAGAATATTACTCCTTACCAAAATACGCACATACGGTGTAAGTTACAGGATCACGATAAGGTTGATAATTTGTCCACGTGACCGTTTGGCGCGCGGTGTGCACGTGGGCCCATGGGAAATAAGTATTCTACAAGGCAAATAAGTCTCTGTACTTACATCACGTGGAATTTATAATTCTAGCCTGTTTGACGCCATGGAAACAGAGGATTATCGTATAAGTATTAATGCACGGTTTTACAATATTAATAATAATATCGAAAGCGCCCTAGATGTAGGATTTTTAAAAACATAACAATTAAAGTGAGCAGAACTACCTAACCATACTTTAGCTTTAACAGCCATAATATAACCAAGTTAACTGCAGTACCCAATATGGTACTAGTATGTCGTCATTTTAAACACACGGTGCAGAGTGCAGATTGATGACCCTTCACTATTACCCTGTATTATGTAATTGTATGTTATATCATAAAACTCGACAGCAAGAGACAGTTGTAAGAGAAAATTATGGTTGCCAATACAACAGGGAGGACGGAGGTGTATCAAATGTATTACCATTTAGCTGCGGGGCGTGTTAATGTGTTATCACATATTCATGGGCAGTTACATTTTAAGAGTAATAATCATGATGTGAATTGCAGATTGATGACCCTTCACTATTATGTTATATCATAAAACTCAACAGCAAGTTGTAAGAGAAAATTATGGTCGCCATGGCAACAGGGAGGACGGAGGTGTATCAAATGTATTACCATTTAGCTGCGGGGCGTGTTAATGTGTTATCACATATTCATGGGCAGTTACATTTTAAGAGTAATAATCAGGATGTAAATTGTAAAGTGGAACCATCATACTGTGCAGAAGTGTACAATTTATATCAATAGAGCGGATAAAGGAATGTATCATGACAAATTCAGGCCAGATAAGAATCTAGTACAGAGATAAGTTCGACACTGCAACTTGCAAGGGGCGCAAAATGTAAGTTATCCACAAGGTTTGTACAGGCGTTTATTTAGGGTTACAGATGGGGGGAGGGTGTTATCACATTGTCATGAGCAGTCGCATTTTCAGTGTAATTATATCATAGTTATGATTGCAGTACTGTCAACCGTTGTAATAAAACTGTGCAGAAGTGTACAATTGATATCAATATAGATTCGGATAAAGGGGGAAGGGGTGGGGGATATGTAATGTTGTAGCTTATTAGCCCGATGTAGGATTGAATCAAAGCATATAGCCATAAAAGTGAGCAGAACGACTTCTTAGGTTTAACTTATCTCTGTAGAAAATGATGGTCGCCATGGGAACAGGGAGTACTGTCAAATGTATTACCATTTAGCTGCGGGGCGTGTTAATGTGTTATCACATATTCATGGGCAGTTACATTTTAAGAGTAATAATCATGATGTAAATTGCAGATTGATGACCCTTCACTATTATGTTATATCATAAAACTCAACAGCAAGTTGTACGAGAAAATTATGGTCGCCATGGCAACAGGGAGGACGGAGGTGTATCAAATGTATTACCATTTAGCTGCGGGGCGTGTTAATTTGTGTTATCACATATTCATGGGCAGTTACATTTTAAGAGTAATAATCATGATGTAAATTGCAGATTGATGACCCTTCACTATTATGTTATATATCATAAAACTCAACAGCAAGTTGTAAGAGAAAATTATGGTCGCCATGGCAACAGGGAGGACGGAGGTGTATCAAATGTATTACCATTTAGCTGCGGGGCGTGTTTATGTGTTATCACATATTCATGGGCAGTTACATTTTAAGAGTAATAATCATGATGTAAATTGCAGATTGATGACCCTTCACTATTATGTTATATCACAAAACTCAACAGCAAGTTGTAAGAGAAAATGATGGTCGCCATGGCAACAGGGAGGACGGAGGTGTATCAAATGTATTACCATTTAGCTGCGGGGCGTGTTAATGTGTTATCACATATTCATGGGCAGTTACATTTTAAGTGTAATAATCATGATGTAAATTGTAGTGGAACCATCATACTGTGCAGAAGTGTACAATTTATATCAATAGAGCGGATAAAGGAATGTATCATGACAAATTCAGGCCAGATAAGAATCTAGTACAGAGATAAGTTCGACTGATGTTGGATGTTGTAAACAAGTTCATCGCTACAAGTTTCATCAGAAGATATGTTAAGAATATCGAAGTAAAATAGCAAGAGCTCAACGATGAGTATAAGCGTAAAATAAGATATCAGCTTAGAGTTCTGATTTAAATCATGACTAATTTCTTTAGTCAATCATATCACAAGCAATAAAGATGCTAAAAACAGTAAACAATAACATAATGAAATAAAAGCCTAACATAATATTATGTTATCGATTGATCATTCAAGTGGGCGTGATAATACGGAGTAGATAAACTGTTGATCGATGCCAAAAGCTCGACAAAATCTGAGAGAAATACAATTCTATGAGGAATGGAACAGATGTGAACAGTAAATAAGATTGCTCAGTATGGCACATGTTTCAGCTGAGTTATGTTACGGCATAATGCATATAGCATTGGCAACGATACAACTACAACTACAAGCAAGCGACATCTATCAAAATCAAGTATTAAGAACTAATGAGTAATGCAAATGAGAAAAGGCAGCGAATTCACCAAATTTTGCTAAAATCTATTCAGCGCGTTAGTAGATATACCATGTGACATGCAATTCTGACGTCGTAAGTGGCTAAAAAATATATCACGTGGCGCATCACGTGGCGCAGTTTTGGCCAATCGTAATCGCTTGTCTTGGAGTACAGCGCTCACTTTGAGCGTGATTAAATTCTGGCCTTGTAATTGGTTGCGCGCGTACGTCACGTGACATAGGTCGTAGCCAATGTCTGAATTACTCCATAAATGTGGAGTAAAACTCTACGTTTTTCTATGGTCTGGCCCGATGGCAAGTGCTACGAAGTAGCGCGCGCCGGGCCAGACCATTAACAATGGTCAATTCCGTTGACCATTGTTAATGGTCTGGCCCGGCGCGCGCTACTTCGTAGCACTTGCCATCGGCCATCAGACCGGGGTGACTTAAAGTATTAACTCATATGCTAACGGGTAATACTTGTAAAATATTTGTTTCAAATATCAGGATCCCGCGACTGCAACTGTCAACGAGTCCAACTCGGCGCGTGTCCTGGTAGATTATAAACCTACAACTCATATGCTGTCTCGTCTCATTTTACTTTTCCAGTTGGCACTTAGTTGTAGGTTTACAACCTACCAGGACGCGCGCCGAGTTGGACTCGTCGAAGCACAGATATTTTATGGCACAGATATTTTACGAGTATCACCCGTTAAGCACTTAGGCGTATCATTTTGACTCATGTTGACTTTTTACACCATCCTCCACCACTCACTCTGATTTCACCGGCCCGGCAACCTTCCCCACGGTTTCCACACCCCAAAGGTGAGCAGAGCATTTCAATGCTATCCTTTTGTGGGCTAACTTGGCCCAGCCTCTCTTTTAAAAAATTTTAATTTTTAAAATCCATTAAATTGCACCATTAAGGAACTAACCAGGCGCGCGCTAATTCGAAATCCGTTAAGAAAATTTGTCCATGTCGCATGTTGCAATAATTATTTGTTTATAACTGATTCATAATCAATAATTTAATTAACTTAGTTTCAGTTTTGTCATGTGTTAATAATTAATATCCATTTTGTAATTATTTGCCTGTTGCCTCACTTAAATGGCCGCGCACAATTGTGGCATGCAGCAGGGGCCACAGCGTAAAGCAAGTTTTAAAATAATTGGATTGTTTCCTTGTAGCGCGATGCACTACTGGGTCGCGCGCGCATCAAATAATGCTTATCGCAACCACAGATCGGCGATATGCAAAGGATTGACATCGTGAATCAAATTGTTTCCCCGACTCGAATAAAATTTCAAAAAATTAATTGTAGCTCAAAGTTAGGTTGTAGCGCGATGCGTTACTGTTTTCGCCTGAAATTTACAGCGTAGTACAGTATGAAAATCGAGCGCTGAAGCAAATGTTCTCATATTTTCTCAAAACTGCCCTAGGATGTTTTTAATTTTATTGTTATATTACAGAACTCCCTGTCACCTGTGCTGTGTCTCTATTTGATTATTGTTTTGATATATGTGTAATTTCATTGTTAACTGTCTTTTCACGTATCCTCATTGTAACGCGATATTTTCAATCAAGTATCCTCATTGATGTGGAATCCTCATCCATACTAATATAATGGATACTAATATAATTACCATTTGCCATTTAGAAATGGGTGATGATTAATCACTCTACACTCGACTGTCACGTGAATTTTTTAACACGTCCTCTAGGTGGCTCTGAATGACTATTCAAAACTCTAACCCTCTAATCTGATCACAATCCTAACCCTAACCCAATTCCTAAATGAAGCATATGCTGAAACCCTAACCCTAACGAGAAATTATACCAACTTTCTTATATGGTAATATCTCGATACAGTTTTCGCCGATATCTCGCTAAGGGAGCATTTTAACCCTATGTCATGTGGGGGGTTCGGAATCAGTGTCCTAAAATACATCGAATCAGGTGGATTTCAACTGTCAGGGGCCCTTTTAGAAAATCTCGAAGATCGACTGTAGAGTGATTTAGCACGCTCGTTTAGAAATATTCAATCATGAGTTCACATTTTAAATAGGTGCGTAGTATTAATAATAAATCTATACAGATACATAATTGAAACAATCATTGCCCCTTACTGCACTGGACAGAATGTGTCTTTGTTGAATTGTCCTGGTTTAAAACCTATCTGAGTAAATGCATTAAAATAATTTAAGGAAGTTACTCTAAGGCTTCAAAACAAAAGGTAAAAATACAAGGGTTCAGAAACAAATGGAACAAAATGAAGCCATTGCGCGTGGAACTGGAAGTGCAGCCTTGACTGAATCTCCAGGCTCATTTGGGATCCTGGAGTGAAGTCTGCAGTAAACAAGCCCCAATAAAAGTTACAATTTATAATAGGGTGAATCAAGAATTAGATTCAATGAGGCTTCGGATGTTATTTGAGAAGCTGACTATAGGAATATGAGCACAACACTTTACATTGCTAATGATAATATTTATAAATTGAATGGTCTGATTAATATAAATCATGTCATCTTTCCTATTGTAATAAATTTACAAAATAAAACAAAGAAATCTCGGCCAGTGGCAAATCGATCGCCCTCACTAGCACACCCCTGCCATGCAAGTACAGCAATTTTTCAAATTTATAGTTGAGCACCTGGAGAAAATTTGCTCTGACAAGTTGTGCCCATCAAATCAAGCTTTACAAGTCTATGGTTCGTTTCTGAGACTATGGACGACACATTCCTGCAGAGAAAGGCTTGTGGCAAAGTTATTCTTAGCTGTAGCTATGGTGGATAAAAAAGGAGGCCCAACTTTTTTTTATTTTTTAGGACCAATGAAATTTTGGGGGCGGCAAAGAAATTGTGGGGGGGGGGGGGGCAGCACAAAAATATGTTTCGCCACTGGTTTATATATTGATGTTAATTGTCCCGAACTGTTAAGAGATCTCTAAATTCACAATGTCAATAAGGTGGCCAGATGTTTTCATGACATTCATGTTAAGCATAATTGGATTGAACTTGAAGCTGTAAGTAAACCCTTTCTCACGTAAAATGTATCTAACTAACCTGTTTACTTCAGTTAGTTAGATATGTTATGATAGATATGGATTGATGGGTGAGTACGGCACAATACCTCCACAGGGTGGACCAGGAGATCCTAAACGCCCTCGTTCTCAGCGTTCTCACAGGTCAGTTAAAGCACAGATGCAATGTACAGTAAAATCTCCCTGAATATTATTGTTATACAGTAGAACTGCAATTTACCACAGACTACAGAGTTTGGGGAAACAAGTCGTCGTCAATCGGGTTGTGGTAATTCATGGTTTTGGTTTTTCACATTATGTATGTAGTTGTACTGTATTATGTAAGTAAAATATACAAATTTTTCTTCAAGTTATGAGTTCAATCACAAGGATGTACAATGACCCAGATCTAATGTGTGACCGGAACTGGGTACCAGGAATTTTGACAGTGAAAATGGCTGGGACCTGAAATTTAGTCAGAACTGGGTATATAGCCAAGACCTGAAATTTAGCCAAGATCAAAAGTTTAGTCAAGACTGTATTCAGCCGGGACTGGGAACGGGTTACAAGACAATGAGTTGAGACTGGAAAAGATATAGAAAGATTCTTTACTAATAGAACCAATAAAATTCAGAACCAAAGTGTATCAAGCCATTCAAGTTATGAAGTTATGAATTTGATGTAAATACTTTTTAATACCACTTTTCAATTGTATTTTAACTAACAAAGATCTTCCTCAGTATGCTAAAAAATTTATTTTGACATTTGGACTTTCTATTTCATTCCTAAGTTTCATTTGAGAGTTAGATACATCTCCAAACGATCTGAGAAATTTGACCAATTATTTGTTTAGTATGTCATGCTTTCATAGGATTTCTTAAGTTTTCAAAAAGCTAAAAGGATCGGTGTTGTGTATAATTGTTTATACATTGAGTAAAAGGAGAAAGTTCTTATCGGGATAAGGCGTCATTTTAATGCAGAAACCTGCCGATAACAGGTATTATGTAGTACCACAGATCTGCATGATTGGTTGCTCAGATTGTCACAATCATTGAATATTGTTGAGTTTTTTTTCTTTCTGAAACAATTACTTTTGGACCCTGGAACTGAAAAGCGGTACTATTGCATTTTTTAGATTTAAAACTTGATTTTGAACTGAAAGGACATAATTTTGATACATATAACCGGCCAAAAATTCCCGGCAAATTTAATTGTCGATTTTTTTCTCATTATACAGGGATCCATTGCAGGGTAGTTCATTCTTGCGTGTATTTTTATCGAATAATTCACAAACTTATATTTTCAGCACCGCAGGTGAGAGTTTGTACCTTATCCTAGGAGTGGACAAAGAAGCTAGTCCTGATGAAATAAAGAAGGCGTATCGCAAGGTATAAATCAAGAGGCTTGCATATAATGAACATATTGACACGGGTGCAGAGTTGAGTCTGTACGGAACCTAGTAGTTTCAGATCCTTGTTTAACTTGCCGTACAGCAAGGTCATCCACTACTTTAGCCCGGCGAGGCACATAACTCCCTCTACAACTCCATATCAAATGTTTCATATATACTAGCCAAGTTCACAAGATATATCCTTGTGTTTGAGAAGAGCTCGTTAGAACTGCTTCCTTTCCCTTCAGTATCCCACAGTCTCTCGAGTTTCGTAACTGCCAGAGAACTCTCTTAAACAATTACTAGACTCGGTGATTATAAAGCAAGAGGCTTGCATATAATGAACATATTGACACGGGTGCAGAGTTGAGTCTGTACGGAACCTAGTAGTTTCAGATCCTTGTTTAACTTGCCGTACAGCAAGGTCATCCACTACTTTAGCCCGGCGAGGCACATAACTCCCTCTACAACTCCATATCAAATGTTTCATATATACTAGCCAAGTTCACAAGATATATCCTTGTGTTTGAGAAGAGCTCGTTAGAACTGCTTCCTTTCCCTTCAGTATCCCACAGTATGTTGTAGTTTGTACATTCTTGTTAAACCATTGTTGTACTGGGAATAATACAAATTGAGTTTACTCACCAATTCCTTAGGTTGTGTGTTGTACAATGTACAATGTACAATGTGTGAAATTCTATCAAGGTTAACTTAACCCCGAAAATATATGAGTAGTGAATTTGAGGCCACCCATAACAACAATTTAAAGATGCAATTTAATCGTGTATTTTTTAAATGAAAAATAGTATTTTTGTCTCCTATATTGCTTCTAAAAATGATATTGTGATTATTACGAACCTAACAAATCTCCCCTTGCAGTTGGCTCTGAAATATCATCCCGATAAGAATCCTGGGAATGAAGAAGCTTCAGATAAGGTAACTCAAACCCAGCATATTCTCAAGAATATACTCATATTATGTAAATATCACTTTTCTAGCTACTCAACCGCTTTATTACAACTTAAATAACCGTACTTCTAAAGTGTACTAGTTGAACCCTTGATTATCGTGAACATGTGTTCGGTGTACTATTGTGAAACTATGCAGCTTATTTTGGGTCTGTGCATATAGTTCTGTATTTGGGGTTCTTGAAACATATTATAACTGAATAGTGATACTAAAGTTTTCAGTTGCAGGAGCTTTAAAAAACTTGTGTTAATCGTTCTCAGCTTTTTGTGACTATAGCCCACAGATTAAGTCTCTTGTCTAAGAGTTTAATTAAGGTGTGGTTCTCCTTGGAATTAATTTTGAGTCTAAACCAATGAGCCACAAGCTTGGACAGCCAGATAAGGGATAAGAGTATGTTCGTCTTTTGTAAAATGTGACAGGGCATGGTTAGGGTTATTACCAGGCTATTACCAGGCTATTACCAGGCTATTACCAGGGCGGTAACACCCTGGTAATACCAGATTAGAAAGGCAAAATCGGGCTCGCGGGGCCCGCCTAGGCGGAGATTAGAGAAGTTTGGATAATTTCAGAGTGACTACAACCAGGAGATAGGTGGTATTACCAGGGCCGCTGGATCGGTTATGTTATTTTTAATCTTGTTAAACTTTTGCAATACTAAAGTGTTGCGTAATTCTTTGCGGTTTCAAGTCTGCTAAAAAGTGATTGCCAGCTTTATTTTCCGCGTGACAAGTCATAAGGAACTTGATTAGAACTCACTAGTTTAGCTGCAGGTCACGTGATAGCGCAGGTCACGTGATATCTCAGATGGGTTTGTAGCTAGCGTACATTACCGTGACAAGTGGAGGGTAAGATGTGAGTTTTATTTTCCAGTCCGGTTACAGATGACACCACCCTGATCGTTGAGTTATCTTCTTATCATGGTAGTTTTGTAATTTAAGAGTACGTTTATTTCCCTGACAATTTCCTGGACGGTAACAATTATATTACAACTTCCTTCAAACTTTAAAGTGGTTGTATTATACTCACTGTGGAGCAGCATAGACTCAGCACAGATCCACTCTCAAGCTGTATTATACGTAAATAGTGTCTGCAATTTGGCTGTAGTAACATCCTATGAGGACGGTCGTATTCCACTTAATACAGTGCATTAAATCTAAGTCCACTTACAAAGTATTAGCCGTGTATTGCAATTTATTAGCCATGTATTGGCTATTGCAATGTATTAGCCATGTATTACTATGTATTGCCATGTATTGCCGTGTACTCTCGTAATTATACACTGGGTACTGCGATGCTGAAACGCAACTGATCTCCAACATCATGATGTACATTGCAAGGGGTAGTGTGGAGATAACATGGATATTGACTGGTCATAAAATGTAGGGAATGTACGATTTCACACAGGTACTATCACTCTCATGAGGTTTTCAGAAAACAGAATTACATTTACAATGTATTTCTGACCATAATGCCATCGTAATCAACAAGTTTTATTAAATTTTCGCGTGTGGAAATCAGTCGAAATTGTTTTTACGGCAATAATTTAACTACATACCTAAAATTTGTGTTATATTCGGCTTGCACAACGGCCATACAGGAAATCGAATGTACAAAATGTAGCAATATACAGGTATATACAAGTCTGTAGTTACAATGTAGTTGAAATGTATAGTGCATAGTGTAGGGGTAGTTGATTGGCCTGATTACCTGACACATGATCTTTGTTGGGGATTACAATGTGTAATTAGACTTATTAAACATAATCCAATATATTATGTACTATGTGGCAATTATACAGGAATTCTGTACAGATCATGTGATTTTAGAAAGCATGTCATCAAAACATTCCCTGGGCTCCCAAATGTTAAAAATGCAAACTATTTAAGTTATACTCTCCACATCGAACAACTTTAACGATCTTATAATAGATGTATTATGGGTTTTGCCAACGAACAGTAATATCGTTAACAAGTGAGCTTCTCATACGTAGACAACAATCGCTAGTGTTTAAGTGTTTTGCATGATACAAAAGTAGAGTTTTAAAGCCAAGTCGAATGTGTGTGATCCTATAAGATAAGATTTCAAAGTGCATTAGACGTTGGTTGTACTAACAACGGGGAGACGGTGTTTGTTGTGACACGTGACAGATTTCTCGGTCGATGCAGCAAGCTCATTGGTCAATTGCAGTCATGTTTCAAATATCGAAGCACAGCTTTCAAAGACTTATTCTGTCCAAACTTATTGATCTCAATTCTCAATTAGCCATTCAATATTGAATAGTTGAGATTAAATTTACACAATTTTAAAAACTAACTTTAACCAATGCCACGATTTCCCGCCGATACATAGTGTTATCCTCTTCAATTCTAAACAGATTAATTTGCGCTATTTTTGTCCAAATGAATTTGTAACACTCGACCACGATCACAAGAGCTACTTGACTAACGGTGGGCGGATGGATGACGTACATTTGTATCGGCTGGTGTCACGTGATTTACAAATAAGCTGTTGGGTTAATCGCCGTCACCGGTCACCCCCGAAATGCGGTGTACTTTGTCGCATTTTGTTGTGATTATCTTGCAGATCTTCATGAAGTATGCAGCAATCATGCGGCATTAGTCGATGCGATGTGAGCGGGACGTTTCAAAAACGGTCCATGACATTTTATATGTTATTTGCAAACTATGTATTCTATAATTGTAAATAATTTTAGTATCGGTCATTGATGTTCCTGAAAAAAGCGGCCGTGCCACAATTATGGGAAGTTATGTGGTAAATTCATCATTATGCTGGATTTGTGGAAAATGACTACATGTAGCATTCTGCCTGTGATGTCGGTACATATTGAGACCTACTTAAATGATTGAATTAAAAATAATTCAAGCTCCAAAGCTCCTCCTCGTTTATATAATAGTGGTCATTCTACGTACTCCTCATGCAGGATAGTTGACTGCAAGTTTCCTTTTGTCGTTGCGATGCTAAATACCTCTTTTGAGATCCGTGCATACCTTTGTTCACCTACGATCCAGGCTTCTCTAGTTGCAGACTTGTACGGGGTGCGTGCCCGTAACAAGGAATGTGCTCTTAAGAGGAGAAATAAAAGGAATTACAAAGGAGAACTTTTCCGACGTGAGCAGGACCTCTTCACCACATTCCATTTATGGTATAAAGATTTCGTAATAAATATATTCAACTTTTAAAGCAAAAGTGGAGTGCAGAAATTGCAGTTTCTCCCGGGGCACTAACTCGGCTGCTCACAATACACTGAGGTGGCAGGAGGGTGATCCATTTTCACAGAAATGAAAAAAGAAATAATATTTTCAATGAATGACTTGGCCGGACAAAGAAACACTCACACGATACTTTCTCTATCATTGGTGTCATTAAACGTAGATTTTTATACAATACACGATACTTCTTTTGAGTAAGAAAGTACACAACAGTACAATCCAGCCGAACAAGAAACCCAATTTAATCAAAGCTGTGTGTATGTAAGCAGAGTGTACCGTGTAATAACATAATTAGAGCTGTCTAATTATGATTACTGGTGGTGAGCCACTGGAATGTGGCTTGAAGCCAGTATGTAATTAGCCAGTATACCAGTAGTATGGTAGTTAGACTGGTAATCTCCCTCCTAGCTGCTACTACTGGATCACACGTGACTTCTTGCTGTGACACTAGACAGATTCTAGACAGCAACATTACTGTTATTACTCTGAACTGTGTCAGTTTCAGTAATTATTCAACCATATCCTTTCAGTACTGTCTTTATTGAACTGTGCTTTTCACGGATTTAAACTGGGATATAATCTAATACCGATACTTAAATCATGATTACAGTAAAGCCCCTATTTACCGCGGAGTTTGGGGAAAGGAAATAGCCGCAGTAAATCGGGGTTTTACTTAATATACTGAACTACAGGGTGAGTTGAAAATAGTGTGTGGAATGTAAAAATCGATAATTTTTTTATGAAGAGCAAATTTTGATATTTTAGTTCTGATTCACTAACAATACTTACACTCCCACATTTCAGTTCAAGCAAATAAATCACGCCAATGTGATACTAATGGATGATCAGAAGCGACAAATCTACAACAGATACGGTAGTGTCGGTCTGCAAATTGCTGAACAATTCGGCGAGGAGGTGATTAATTTCCTAATTGCTTAATTGCTTGTTTGATTCGTCCGTTAATTGATTCGTAGTTAGTAAATTTATCTAACATTGGTTAAACATAGTTAAACATATTAGTATGGTTAGTAAACGATGCGTCATTGCATTACTAGTTCAGTTTTTAAATCGTTTTGAAAACCTGGATTTTTCCTAATCACTCAGATAAAAACTGCATATTATCTTATCTACATGTTATCTTATCTGTGTAATTTGCGGAAATGTATTGTATGAAATTCCCATACACATCTCTAACAGCCCTACCATGCCACTTCCGTGCCGTAATTGTACATTAGGCTCTTCTTATACACGGTCCGCAAGTGGACCAAACCACTGACCAAATGCTTTACATCCAAAACTCAAAAGTACCCAAAACTAATGTTTATGGTTTAATTGGTTTACCTAATTTACATATATTACAAATCTAATTTAAATTTATTTCAGAATGTTGGCGTATACTATTGTATGAACAGCACTGTGTGTCGGGTGAGCTAGATAATTCATTTATAGTTAATTAATTCGTAATCGATTAATTTATTATTAGGTTATTGTGATAGCTTTAACCTGATACAAACAAAAGTTTTCAAAAATTTTGATGACATCAATTTCTGTAGAACTTCCCGTATTTCTTATCTGGCCAGTCTCTAGCCAGATAGACTAAAAGTTAATACACACTGATATGAAGAGGAAACAATTTAATTCCTGCTACTTCTGATATGACTCCACTTAAAACTGTCTCATAATGTGCCGCCTATTGCATAAAATGGCCACTGTTATATTACTGTTATGGTCGCATATGTCAAGGCTAATTTTGAAACATTAACATATTTATGATCAAACAGCGGCGGAATTCTTGTTATTTATTGATTGACCTCCCTGGAATTCAACAGAAAATTGTTCAGTTGGCCGCATGTGTGATCAACATACCGACCCTGCTCTATTACAATTATAATGTTCGTAATCACTTCCTGCTTGGTAGCTTGCCCCCAAATTAAGTTACCCAATATTTCCTTGATTTTCAACATGTGGAATGTGGATCGCTAAATCCCTGAAGTGGTGACAAGATTGGACTATTTAGTACGGTACCCGATATTACCGCATTATTTAGTACGGTACCTGGTATTACCGGACGGTGACCCCCCTAATTACGTGTACATCACTTCTTGACACTGCAAGATATTGAGTGTAGAATAATTGTTTGTGCGTAATTGCATTTCACAGAAATACCAAGTACGTGTAAGGAAATAGTTGTTGTTAGTTGTACATCATACCACGCAAGTGTAAAGAGTGGAACAGGCCGCAATGTTTATTTTTAGGATGACAAATGGATAAATCAACATTTTGCACAGAAGTGCACAATTTTTTTACATGAATAGTGTGATGGAGTTGAAAGTCAAATCGAAGTTGTATTAAAGCTCAACCAATGACGGTTGAACGTTGGAAATAGAGGAAAATTTAAAGCCATATAAATAATTCATCAATTACTTAAATTTGCCTAATCACGTTAATTTTGGTTTGTTGTCCTGATATTCTCGTGTGATTTGGAGAGGATTTCTATTGTTTGTTCATTTGCCCTATTCAACTGAAATACTATTACGTAATACGTACCGTCTTAGGCCTTAGCATCGGTACGGGCAAGAACAAACACTTGCGAAATTATGGTTCTTAGTCTGCATCTTTTTTACTAGCAAAATGTTCACCCAATTTCCCGGTAAAACAAAGTTGCTAGTCAAATATACTGCGCGCTCCTGCGGGCGCGCGGATTCTTGGAACAGTCTGCCGCCCATCATTTATTATTAGAATCCAAATTTTAATTAATTTCCTTAGTTATCCATACTATGTCAAAAAAAATGAATAATAAACGGAATTTTCCGTCAATTCATATCTCGCAGTCTTGACTTTAGAATATTAGGTCATCATTTTCCGTATTTGACGTACGCGAACTCTGAAGTCATAGCCTAGGCGGTAGCAGGGCCCTTAATGTGTTAATTAACAACGGGATGACCTATTTAAAACTGGACAAAATGGGGTTAAAACCTAGTGTTGTAAATTTGTATGTTATTTTGAAGATTAACATCCACTAGTCACTACCCCTTCCACTAACATTAAACGTGTTCAGGTGATAGGTACGATAATATTCCTGTTGACATGCTGTTGCTTCTGTTGTTGCTGCTGCTTCTGCTGTTGTAACTGTTGCGGTAAACTAGACAGAGAACAAGAGGACTTTGGTGATGTCAGGTAATTTCTTAAATTAGATGATTATGTTTCCGGCGTCAGACGATTGTTGTTTTGTAATTTCATTTAGTATAGGGAGGAATTAACAGTTTCGATTGATATCCTGAATAAGTATGAGCTCTGACCATTCATTCGTTTCCTTCTGTTTTAACATGACGAATAAAGCATGATAAAATAGAAGAGGAGGCTGATACACAATTAGCAGATTTTACTAATTAACAGGAGGTGACCGGGACATGATTTTAGGCCTGACCGGGACCGGGACCGGGACCGGGATACAAAATGTGACTTGACCGGGACCGGGACCGGGACCGGGACTGAGATTATCAATTTACCGTGACCGGGACCGGGACCGGGACCAATAATTTCTGGGATTTCTATCTTACCGGGACCGGGACCGGGACCGGGACCAACAATCCAATTTTACCGGGATTTGACCGGGATGACCGGGATTTGACCGGGATTTGACCGGGATGACCGGGACCAAAACTGGTATTCTCATATTGAAAGCTGCAACTTTCATTTACATTATAATTGAACAATTTGAATAAGTAATAACTAGAATATTAAATTAGAAAAAACTAGAAAAAACCCGTCAATATGGGGCATGGGCCTAATGTACTACACCAATAATGTTCATGTACTGATTACTCAAGTTCACCATCATTCCTCATTCCTCAATCAATGATCCCTCAAATTATTCAACAGTTTCATTCTCCAATTCCAATTGACAATTGGGCGTAGCCCGAGTTGAAAACTCGGGCTACACTTGCACTTATGAGTTATGTAACGATATTAGTTACCTAAACTTGTTTAGCAATTTTAAACATTGTTTTATTTGGCTCAGAGGTTGTTTAAAGATGAAATTCACAATGAATGAAAGTAAAAACTTAAAATCACAGTGAATGAAATTATGTAAAAGATCCCGGTCAAAATCCCGGCAAATTTGAGTGATTGACCGGGACCAGGACCGGGACCGGGACCAAGAATCCTGAATTAACCGGGACCGGGACCGGGATCATAAATCAGCATTTGACCGGGACCGGGACCGCGACCGGGATGAAAAATGTGACTTGACCCGGTTTACTGGGACCGGGACCGGGACCGGGATAGCTCAAAATTGCCAATCCCGGTACCGGGATTCCCGGTACCGGGAATCCCGGTCACCTGCTAATTAACAATTAGAAGATGTGACTAGATAACAAATCTTCTCAGGCCTGAAGATTTGGAGGAAACAGAAGAGCAGAAGGATCAGAAAGAAACAGTTACCCAGCAACCGACGACTAACGGTGACTCTACAGCAATACCAATGCCTGAAGCTTAGTAACACGTGACAGCTGGATTCTGTCACGAGTCTTCGAGTTATGCCACCGGTCACGTGACGTCATCACATCACCACGTGACGTCATCACATCACCACGTGGCGTCGTCAAGCTGTTATCTCAAGTGAAAATAGCTAAATCCTTTTAGTTTATTTAGATAACTTTACTGTGTTCAATATAGTGCTCCTTTGATCATGGTCTCTGTATAAAAGTGGCTGCTAGCGATCACCATCTCCTGTATCTATAATAACTAATTAAAATTTAGTATTTTTTCAATCTGTGCCTGTTTAAGTAAATATCATATTTAAGGTGAAGCTTAACAACGTTGGGTTTATCTATTTACATGTCAATGCGATACATTTTGTTCATTTAAGATGCATTTTAGAACATCTTGATCTACAGTCAGTATAGCATGGACATCCAAAACACGATTCATCTTATAAATACACCCATCTTACTGTAAAGATTATGTAATTAGATAATATCCACGAGATTAGTTATTTTTATTTACTCTCACTGATTGTAATATGTAGAACTGCACGAGAAGTTGTATAAGAAGAGTTTGGGAATTCGTGTGCGATTATTGTTGTAGATTGTAAAGTTTCTTGTTGATGGTTTTATATTTGACTGTGATCTACAGTATAGGTGAAATTCAGTAATTATGAGCATTATAAAGCACGGTATGATAGTTCAACCATAGTGATACACCGCCATCTTTCCAAAAATATTTTAGAAGAAGTTTACCATCTGCATTGTATTGTGTCATGATGAAGGGTTCTTATATTTCCGTTAAAGTTATAGAAACGTAACTGTTAGCTAGCTAAATATTCCACGAGATCCTATGAGATGATTTAAGTGATGTTGTATTAGTGATGTAGTGTTGAGTGTATTTAAAACTTTTATTGCAGCTGTCTTCAGCTAATATTATCCGTAAAGTCACATATTAATTGAGTGCCAGTTAAGTCAATTAAACATCATTTTTAGACATACTCACCAACTTTGTGTTTTATTTCCTCCCCAGCAAATTAGAATCAAAACTGCAAACTCTATTTACTATTCAGCTTTAAGAGGACAATGCAGTGGAAATTACTTTATAAATGGGAATACTTTATGATAGTATTATTATATATATCTTATATATAACTTATTATTATATCTTAATTGTCCAGCCTCTCCAACCCCAGATATTTTCAATACTATTCACTTCTATTGTGTTTAACTTAATGTTAAATGTAAGACATTATATAACTCTCACTAGCGATGTCGGTGGATGCAGGAGAGCTCGAGGAACTCCTGAAGATATACTATTCCAGACTCTTCCCCTACAAACCCTACATAGATTGGTTATCTTACAATAATCTCGACTATTTGTCAAAAAGGGAGTTTTGTTTTACCCTCAACGGTGACATTTACCTGAGGTGAGAAAAGTAAAGAACATAGAGCTGAATTATCATTTCTCGTTATTCCTATATTCGGTCGTTACTTGGCTCCATTCCTGCACCTGTGGTATAATAATAATCTGTTGAACCAACACGGACACCATCTCAGGTACAAATCCTTCTCAAATCAAGACGAGTTCAAAAAGGAACTGAAGACAGTTAACCCCTTCAAGATCGATGTCGGAGCAGTGTACAACATCAAGCCCAAGGACCACAAGTCCTTTAAAAGTGGTAGCTTCACTGCTGTCGAGAGGGAGGTGGTGTTCGATATTGATATGACTGATTACGATGAAGTCAGGTAATTTTCCTCAAACGTCATTAGCTGAGATTTTCAGCTTCAGTGGCTAAATTTGTACAATTAGGTTACAGTACAATACTTCTATGACAATATGTGAATAGGAGGTAGTGCTCTAATTCTATAATGAGTGGTTCCATAATTTGTAATCTCCTTAAAGGCTGCGTAATGCGTTACATAACCACGTGAAAGTACCGCAAAATCGCGTTACGTCACCGCTGCACAATCCCAGGTACTGCTGCTCGGAAGCCAAGATCTGCTCGGACTGCTGGGTGTTCATGAAGATAGCGGTTCGTATAATTGACGAGGCCCTGAGACACGACTTTGGTTTCAGTAACTTGTTGTGGGTGTACTCGGGGAGGCGAGGAGTTCATTGCTGGGTGGCTGACGAAAACGCCAGAAAACTTACCAATAGCGGTTCGTAACGATGCCAATTTACAGTTTACACGTTAACAGCTGGTTAAGTTAAAGCAATTTTAGTGAATCCTCCGGCCTCTATAAATGTAAACGATGATCATAAGTTGGTATTAGTATGTTCTTCTGTCCGATTATTCACTGATATGCCAAGTAAATAGTAGTTTTCACCAGTTGACCGCACAAGTTGGTTACTCACTGCAATACTTGACTGTAATGTTTGTTTTAGGTAGGGGAGCTATAGCAGATTATTTATCTCTTGTTATCGGAGGAGACCAGCAATCTAAAAAGGTAATTTTTTTGTTTCTAACAATTACTTGCGTACAACATCATCAAACCGACACATAACACATTCTATCGTTCATCAAATGATCACGTGACCTACAATGTCCTGTTTTCCCAGGTGACGCTCCCGGGTGTACCTCATCCCTCCATCAAACGATCAGTTAACACTATAGCCCGCTACTTCGAGGAACTGATGATTGATTCACAGGATTTCCTCGGCACCGAAGAAAAATGTCAAAAGGTCGGGCCATTTACTCAATATTGATGGGTAAATAATTGATAGAAATGAATAAGATATCGTCCCACAAGAATATAATTGTCGCATTTTGAAATTCGCAGAATTTCTTTTCGAACACGTTTGACAAAGCTAATGGAAATCAATTTACCAGGTTTTGGGGATGCTGCCTCCGAAAACGATACAGGACGACTTAAAAGATTGGGTTTCATCCAATCACGACAGTAAAACCAAGTGGAATAAACTGAAAGGCACATGGTCCACATATGCGGGGAAGAGAAAACTGTTTAACAAAGATAACGCTATCTACGAAGTTGTTCTTCAGGTAAATCATACATTAAAATGATTGAACTAAGCAAAGATTCAGAATAAGGAACCGGGAGATAAGGAATTATCCACTTAACCCAATTTTGGAGTTTGGCAGGGATTAACATGTCCGCTATTTCAGTTGTGCTATCCCCGGCTAGATGTTAACGTCACGAAAGGATTAAACCATCTTTTGAAGTCGCCGTTTTCCGTTCACCCTAAAACTGGAAGGGTATGCGTTCCTTTCCTGGCTAAGGACGTTGATACTTTCGACCCCTTTATTGTACCGGTAATAGTTTTAAATTTGTTGAATTGATGTCTCCTATCTTTTAATTAATGATAATCATATAACTCATCGCCCATTCGGAATTTCTCCATCGAACGCTAGCGAAATTGGCAAGAACGAAAAATATTCAACGAACTTTTTCGACATTGAGTTGGAAATGGCTCTGAAATTACACATTTTTATCGAGACTAACATTACGCTATTTCGCAGACTCTAAAAGAAGTGATAACTGAGGTAGATAACTGGTCTGGTGATCCCAAGGTTCTGGACTATGCCAAAACATCACTTAAATCCTCTATTGACATGTTCAAATCGTAAGTGTACAAGTAGTAAGATTATCTTAATCCTCTCACTTTTATTATTATTAAATCAAAGTTCTAAACAAGGGATAGTTAAAAAACAACGCCCAAGTCTAATCTTTCCCTAAAACAAAAACTAAAAATAAAGAACTTCATTGCAATTTCCGCCAATATCTCTTGTCATAACTCAAATTACGGAGATACTTTTTCTGACAATGGCTCAGCATTGCAGCGTTTATACAAGTTTTTGTTGGAGATGACTCCTGGGTACTTTATATTCAAAATAGTGCGAAGATGTCTGCGGTGAACAACATCTAGTTTTTCAAGGAATATTTTGGGGACGGCCCAACAGGATGAGTTGTACATAAGAACCGATACGACTAAAGCATTATACAGTATTAGACGTTTGTTTAGGGGCAGTTTATCACTCCAGGCCTTCTTGTAATTGTTAGGCAGCATATCCCAGGTTTATGCGACGCTGAATATCAGCTTTGCTACACAAGACGGACCCTAGGGCCTAGAGTGATACTTTTCCTCCATGCTTCATTCCCCGACACAAATTTTCCATCACTGTCGACTTCACCCGTACTAGCTAAATAAACATGAGTGAAGTCCGTTTTGTCTTCATTGACAAAGAGGTTCCATTTCTCGAGTATAGCTGTTGCCTGGGGCAAAATAGCTCTCAAGTTGTCTTCCTCTTCATCATTGAAGTCAACATCATCAGCATATTCAGTGTCAAGTGGAAGGCCAGCAATAGTAATCGGGGGGATCGGCCTATCTAAACTGATTGTTATAGTCCATCTAAGTTCATTCAAAGCACCAGCCAAGACAAGGGTGAACAGACAGCCGGATAGACAGTCACCTTGGAAAGCTCCAAGGAGACTTAAAAACTCAGCTGAAAGAACCCATTTACCTTCACCCGTAGCTTTTGTGTTGGACAACAACAACCGGACAATCCTCAGCTCATCCTCAGTACAGCCACACAGTTTCAGGAGTTCAAGAATCGTAGTGCGTTTGATCGTGTCAAACGCACTAGACATATCAATGCCCATGCGATGATACTCCCATTTCTTCCTTTGGACAACTGACAGTAGAACTCGCTGACACCAAACAATATCAGCACAAGAACGAGCGCGTTTATATGCACACTGCCATGGACCAGTGAAGGCGTTCACTTTTTCTTCTATCCTTTTAAGAGTAGCCATAGACAGAATTTTTCTGGCTGCATTGGACAAGGTGAGTGGACGTAAATTCTTCAGAGGACCAATAGGTTTTTTTGGCTTCTGTAAGGGTGTTATAGTAGCCTCTCCAATGGAAATGGGGAAAGTATGTGTCTCGAAACAACTGTTGATGATTCCAGCATAATGTTCATGGACTGTACTATTAGAGTACTTAATTAGCTCGTTGGGTATTCCATCGGGACCATTTGCCCTCCCATTTTTCAAGCTAGAGGTGGCTGCATGTATTTCAACTCCAGTAAAAGGGACATTGAGAGCACGTGGTAGACCCTCAAAAGGCTCGAGAGGTTGCTCATTGCAAGTCAGCTGTTTTTCGAGATAGTCTCTAACAACAGAAGCTTTCATGTCGTCAGATGCAATCAAACAGCCATTTTCATCATGAACACCAATCGAGTTATTAGGTGGTTTACTTTTCTGAAGATGTCTTACTGCTTCAAACATTTTCCTTGAATCGTTTGTGTTAGTAATATCACTATAGGTCTGATCAGCTTGGGCAGACCTCACTTCAACTAATCTTTTCTGGATACTATTAGTGAGGTGGTTGATGGATGACCTCAATGTAGTTCGATCAAGAGATTGATTATTGTTAAGTAGCTGTCGGAGATCGTGACGCTTTTCAACAAGCTCTTTGAGAGTGTCATCACTGCTGTGATGTTTCAAGCGAGCTTTAGGTTTTGGGCCGATGGAAACATTGGCAGCATCACGAATATGAGACATAAGATTTTGAAGGTCGGCATTTGGATCGTTGCTGGTCGCAAAATTTGAGAACTTGCCTTCAAGGGCCAAGTGATATTTATGTTGCATATCTTTGTTGCTTACAAGTTCTGATATATTATAAGAAGGAACACGTCGTTGTTTAGGTTTGAAACAAAGATGAATGTTGCTGAAATTGATGCGAGCAATGACAAGTCTATGATCTGAAAATGTTTTAGTACCAGCATAAGTTCTTGATTGAGTCAAAAGACACTTAGATCTATTTCGGCATAGTATGTAATCTATTTGAGAGTATACAGGCAGTGTCTTCTTACTGTACCGACCAGCTGACCAATCCTTTCGCCAACCAGTAAATGATGTAACACGTCTGCTAGGTTGTATAAAACTAGTGTTCACAGCAAACAGATTATTTTCTGAGATAAAATCCAGTAATCTAGAACAATTTTCGTTCCTTACTCCCATTCCGTATTTCCCCATATATCTACCAAAACCCTGTTCAATATCAGAAGGGGATAATTTACCCAGTTTTGAATTAAAGTCACCCAGAAATTGCAACTCCACATTAGAGGGTACATTCTTGGCCTCTCTTAGCTGCCCATAAAAGTTATCCAAAACAACTGGATTTTTACGGACTAGCCCCTGATGTGGACAGTAGGCATTGATCACCCTGCAACGTAGGGGTGTACCGCTACGTGAGGGGATGCAAATATCGACATAGCATACCCGGTCACTGATGTACTTCCAGCAAACCACATAGTTCATCATGCGAGGACTGATTATAAAACCCAAGCCTCCATGGCGACTGTCCAACTGCTCGAACAGAAACAAGTTAAAACCGTTGCGCAAAACAAGGCTGTCTGATTCGGTGACTTTAGTTTCCTGCAGAGCGCAGATGTCGACATTGTACTTTTCACAGTCTAATCCTAGTAACTCACGTTTACTATGTAGGCTATCATCTTGCTGAACACCGAGCCCACGGATGTTAAATGTGGCGAAGCTGATCATTAATGCAATGGTTGTTGATACAAATGATTTCTTCTTCGGGTTAAATATGTTGGAGTTGGCGTCACCACCGTCTCCACCGCTGACATTACTCGAACGGACCATCTAAAAATACTTTTATTAAATGTTTATAAAATGTATTTTTCTCATATCTTCTGACCAATTATGAATTGATAGAATATTTATCCATATTCGAGTCCCCCTTCAAATAACTTTCTTTCTTTAGGTTCGCTAAGAAGTGTCGAATGGAGGACTCTGAAGAAAACAAGGAGAATAAGATGGATTGGTGATGACATTTGTTGACTACAAGGACATGATTTGTGTTCGTACGTTTGTGTAAAGAAGGCGCCAGTATGCAGGAAGGCGACACGACATGTTTAAACCGCTGATTCTGGTGGAATTACAAACTAGAGAAATTATAATGCTGTTACAATCAACATTTTCGTCAGCTCATTTCTAAAAGCCGTTCACTATAATGTGCCATCTTAATAAAGAACTGAAGCACAGATGAAAGTGGAAGGTTCTGACTCTTTTAATTTAACTTATTTTGTATTTGTGGACCTGATGATCTTCACTTTTTATGTTTTTTAAACTTTGCATCTTATTTATTAATTTGAATAAGTGATTCCCTAGAAGGTGCTGTTGAAGGTCAATTGGCCTAATGCATTTAATTTTTATCTCTATCCAGACATTTTATCAGTAAGTACTTCCAGTATAATTTTTATTTTGACGTTGGAATTATTATCTAATATTTATAATTGAATTTTTTAAATCTATGAACAAAATCTTTTCCTTGTCCATTCCTGAACTTCAGTAAAGCAATCACGATGTGAATTGAGATCGATTTGACCCTGTCAATAATTTGATGATGATGATTCCCTTCGGCCTGCCCAGAATCTTGTACTCCAGCCCAAGGACGTTAAACAATCATGGCAGGTTTCAGGGTTCAAAATGACTTACAGCTAACCCATAACCATATGAGCCATTTCTAATGGAAAGATATCGCAAAATCCTGTTATATTTTAGTAATACATTTGTCACATGTTTGCAATTCAAGCCTAAATCTGAAGGACAAGTAAGGACACATTGATATTTCTACTTGGCACTCAAGCCAAATACTGCATGAAAATAATACATGAAAATGTAACACAGAATGACATCCCTGGTTCGAAGGCTGCACCCAACTATTTTAAGTGACAAAGCGCCAGCTCTCCTCCATCGCTACTTATAAAACGGTTACAAATTATATTTGTTATTAGACACCCTAGACAAAATTTCAAATGAAGAAAAAAAATGGACATGGTTTGACCAAGAATAACAAGATTTTCAAAATTAAACCCAGAGAAATGAATTTAATATGGTTCGAATTCAAAATGAATCAAATTTTAAGCCTGGTGATAACAAACATGAAAAGGTAGATAACTGAACGAGGCTGCATGTGATGATGTATAAAATGTTTCAATAGGTACAATGCAGCTGACCTTATCTTGTATCCAAATTTCAACGACTATTTGAGTCGTAATTAAGATATTATCTCAATCTTGAAATTTGTATCAATTACTGCGAGGATTAAACATTGTAACAATGGGAAATTTCAAGTAAAATAAACAAGTGCGTGCTTAGAAAATGAAGTGTTCCTGAATTCATCAGAATACATATATATATCTACAGTTGAGTAAATCAGTTTAACTTTAAAAAGTTAGTCTTTTACTTTGTGGAGCACATCCCATAAATACAAATTAAAATGTATAGGCAAGAATCATGATTAAATGTTTAACTTCCATTACATAACAATCAAGCGTCCGTCTTTGAAGTGATCATCCGAACATCAATTACAATATCATCTTCTCACGACTACACCACAGCGCGACATCTATTGACGACATCATAACGATGAATCATGACGTCATGGCATTGATGAGGTGACGTCACGAAGAAGATTGACTGGACGAGGGTTGGAAGTCTTGGGGGGATTCGGGGGAGGGAGGCGACTGTACTTCGTACACATACTCTTTATCTGGGGAATTTGGGTGTGAGGGTCTCAAATCATCGTGAAATCGTTCTTACAATTAAAAATGAGGGTGATTTGGTAGAAATAAATCGAATAAACGAAGATAAATTTGAATTTGGTCACTAAATTGTAGCGCAGAACAAGTACAAATTACTTACCAGTTGAGTAGATTACTCCGTCACTTCGGACAAGAACCAATAGACAGGTTACCGGCCGCTGGACGTAAGTCCAGTCTGGCTTGAATACTTGAATGGGAGGAATCCTTGCAAGCAGCGTTTCTTTGCATCTAAAAGTAAAAGTTGGATTAAATTAACATTGAGCTGGACGAGTTGATTTGATTAACGTTTAGAGTTGTATTCAATATTGCTTAACTTACCTTCTATAGTAAAACCATTCATAGTTCATTTATAAGTCAGTGATGGTTTGGTTGGATCACTTAACGATCATGCCTTTTTAGGTTCGAAATAGCCCAGTTTATGCCTACCATTTAGCAGTGGCCTAAAATAAAATGGATGAAGATCAATATAAATCAAAACGTACCTGTAATATGTATCACACTCGTGGTTCTCTAGCCAGACCTTCAGGTTAGGACTGAACCCTTCACCACTAATCTCAAGATAGCTTTCTCCTTTTCCTGGAGAGCAGTCACGTTAGTTACTAAGCAGGATAGTTATTTACTTCAATGCTTGGCTAGCTGCCAGACGCAAGTTTCATTTTGTAAACCTAATATTGATCGTACTTAGTAAAGACCGATGTGTCAAGAAAATGAGGTGACATTTTCTTCGTCCTAGATTTTTCACAACGTGCTATAAGTAGAGTACAAACTACAAAGAGACCTACCATTGCCGTATCCTTCAGCGGTCATTTGTTCGACGACTGGTACCGGAGTTATGGGCTTCTTAACGGTTGTTAAAGCATCACAGAATCTGTATTTGGCTTCATCAGTTGAGATGACAGTCCAGCAAGCACCGTCGTTTATCATCTCTTTTTTAGGGTCCGTTGGACAGGGTGTGGCCTGAGAAATAAATGTGTTACAATTGGGAAAATGCCAGAAAAATTTGATCTGTCAATGTGAAAACTCTGACCTGTTTCTCTAAACAAGGATTAAATTTCTTCTAAAAATAGTAATAAATCCTAGATGAGTTTCAGAGCCTTCAGTGGTAGAATATGCGAACAATCCAGGGATTTATTCGCAAATCTACAAAACATCAATAAATTTGTTCGTGCGCGCGCTACAAACTGTTGACCACAATACAGTTTCCATGGCTATGGCACGGAAAAGTCACTATCGTCAGCGCAGCGTGAGAACCAAAACGGGGATCGTGGGAAAATTTTCTAAGAATTTTCTGTTTTCCTTTCCAAAACGATCATTTGACCATAATTTCATGTCTCGCGAGTGCCATGCAATGTAACTGTTCAATAGTTATCTCACCTGGAACTGGATAATTTTATCTTGTGACAGACATAGGTACATCCGCTCTGTATCTTTCAGATAGAAGGCAACCTGTAATATTAATGGGCGTTAAAATTATGTCAAGTATCGTCAATCACTAATATGGCTTGTACATAATCTGCATATCAGATAATTTAGGAAAATATACAGCTTGTAAATTTAAAGCGGAAGCAAGTAAATTGTCCGGTAACACAACATAATATGGTGGTGAAGGAAGTAGTCTAGTTTGCTAACATCATAATAGATCGGTAACTTGGCATATACAGTTTGTGAGTGGTTAACCGAGAGACAGGCTGCAGTTGTATCTTTAATAACAATGTAATATCCGGATAGGACCATTATTTAATTGCAATAGTGGATCGCATATAATTACTGATTACAGACATATAGCAAGCAGATAGTTGTGTTCAAGACCTTAATTAAACACAGCACACTATACTATAGTCCATAAATAGCTTTACAAGGCCGTTTGTTTTGACACGTGACACGAGACAGCCTATCCCATGAGCTCGCAGGAGCACTGTCATGTGTCTAAATTTACGTCACATTGCCTCAGAAGACAAAGGACGCCTCCAAAACAGTGACTATATTTGGTGATGAAATGATCAATAAGTAACTATTTACAGGGTATTAATAGTTACATAGCTTGTTGCCTGAATGATTACCAAGTACCGGGACGCAAAACCATGGTGCAACATTTCATTTGCAGATAAAAGCATTTGATATAACGTGATTTTAATCTACTTTTCTTAGAATTAACATAGAAATTAACCTTGTGAAGTTGAGATACGGGGTCTTCAGCGTCGAGGAATGCGACCTGCTTTTCAACTTTTCGTATCACGACTTTAGGGAGTGATATCTTGGTTTCAGAGCACACAATCTTCACTGTCTTGCCGTAGTGCACATGACCATCTTTAACATTGAACACTTCACTGTCTTCTTCGTCTTCATCGACTGTAATTAATTGTTTGATTAATTGTTCGGTACATCTATTAATTAATTGATTGACAATCCCACGAACTAATCCTGGCTGCTGATTTCAATGAATCCGAATCTGGATAGATATGTTTGTATGTAAAAAAACTGAAAACAGTAAATAAGATACTTAAAAGTTAATAAGATACTTAGTTTACCGTTTACAATAGCGCCTGCCTTTAAATAGCATAATATGCTATATATTATAATATATAATATATTATATCGTAGCCAGAAGGGTATTTTAAATAGATTAATCTAATAATATATTATACGGATGTCGGATATTAACCATTCCAAACAAAGCTATATATCTAATAATCATTAGAAATGCTAGGTATTAGTTAAATACAACCATGGGAAATAGTTATACGGTTTGAAACAGTAACAACTGAATTACTTCCCCAACATTATATAACTCATTTTAAAGACTTTCTGAATGAATTTGGCCAGCATTCTCCCTTTGAGATCATTAAATAAGACGGCTTAACTATAAATGTTACTTAAATCATATTATAGTGCTCAGGGCCCTACTGTGCAAAAATTAGAATCCTTGGCGAGTGATTTAATGGGACCGACTATAATTGAAGTTTGAAAAGAAATCGAATCACTTCTAAACGAGTTCCAAATTTGGTATAAACAGGCAAATTATTTAACTGCATTTAAACTTATTTGGTAAAGATTAAATAAATGGTAAACCCGATATTTTAGTAGCAGACACCGGAAGTTCATATAATAATTTAACTTCTTGCTAAAACTCTGAACTCAGCTAAATACAGAGTGGTCCAGAAATAACTACATATTATTTCAGGCTGCGCACTATGATTCTGATTCCCGTATCAGCTTAATCTTAACTGATTCGGATAAACAGAATTTGTAACCAGACATATTTGTAGTGCATTCTGGACCACCCTGTATTACAAAACATAACAGAATACATAACAGCCTGGTCTCACTGAAACATTACAAATATAACACAGCATCTAATCTATTATCGCTGAAATGTACACACTACCTAAATGTATGGCGAAGGACCCCCACTGGTGTGAAGAAGCGTGGAAGTTCTCATCTTCCACGTGCAGGAATCGAGTGCTGACAGTTTGAGATCGTAACCGATTGAAAAGCGCTATGTGTGTTCCCGACTGTATACTTACTGAAATAGAAACCAGTCAAACACAGCTGCTACTGAAATGAAATGTACACGCTAAGATATTTGTATTTATTCAAACAATCAGTTTGAACGATTTTCCATAAAATGTCATTTAAGCGGTCTGAATGGTGATTAACTCCATCAGCTTATGCTTATTCTCTATTGGAAAAAAATCACCAGAAAACTGGAAAAGAACTTTGTGTTGTATCAAAGCCTATCATGAGCAGACATTTCAAAACTTTAAAGAAGTAACCGAACAAACGTCACGGTCGTAAATAAATGACAAGAATCAAAAACATTACATTTTAAGTTAACTATCGTACCGGAAGGGGATAGAAAAGAATAATAAGTTTGTCAGACTAGATAAGACGGGTTTAAACATTATCTGTGATGTTTAGATAGCAGAGTTTATTACGAAATATCATGGGATCACGAAAAATATATGTCACGGAACATACCATGTGATCATGAGATATCATGGGGCAAGAAGTGTCATTTCTTATCACTTATGGTATTATATGACTACGTGTTTACACTTTACATAAGTTGACGGCATTAGCAACCCAGGTGATTATAGAAGTGATTAGTAGGGTAAATATTACAACATACATAAAGGAACGATCACATATAATTACGTTAGCATGTTTTTGGCCATTTTACCACCCACCCCCTCGGCTGCTGACGTAATATGTGAACACTCCCTAAGTAATAAATATTTGAAGAGAAAAATTGATCCCGGAGTTAAGATTTTGGGTAGCCCTGAAGCCCTCTCAAAAATATGAAAATAATTTCTGGCTGCATATCAATGATAATGTTATGCTCCAGAGTTGGCACAGATATTTAGATCTAATTCCAAATTTTGTATGCTGCTGTTCACTGATAAGAAAATATTTGAGGGTTTCGTACTACGATTTCGAAAGTACTGTCGAGATTTAATGAGGCCTTAATTTGTTCAGACTTATTCAAAGAAACTTTGTTACCGAGAGACTTTGAACCATCGGGGGAAATATAAATAGTCATCATGTAATCCATCTTGGCTTTGTTTCATGTTATCAAAAAATCACATAAAATTATCCATAATTCCAGCCTAATTACCTTAAACACGAGGTGTCAGATGAAGAGCACGGCGTTCTATTTAAAACTTACATGCAATGTTCTTGATAGATAACTTCTTTTTAGAGGGTTTCGAGATGACTTTTATTCTCTTCGACATGAACGTGCCAATGTTCTGACCGTTTGAGTACAGCATCTGGGAGGAAGTATCATTAGACTGATTTACGATGAGAAACACTTCCAATATAATCATATGAGAAACAGTTTTAATAATCATACTTTCCGGAAAGTTATCAGTACTGGACGCTTGACTAATGACGATCTACATTAAACTACTCGTTTAAATACTTAATATTTTATTATCTACTTTAAATATTAAGATAACTAAAGTTAATTAATATCTTACCTTACAATACAGGTCGAAATGTTTACGTTTATCAACGGAATCTGATATATAGAGGGTTTTAGCTGCAGCGAACCCTTTCTCTTCCACATGTAACTGCTGCATGTCGTCATGTATTTTAGATAAACCGATAAATGCGTTAGGAGTCAAACCTGATCGAATAAAGACGATTAGATGGTTGGTTTGTTAGTTTATTCATCAATTACTGTAATCAGTTAATAAGTTAAATATTTGGTAAATTAAATTGTTTTGATAAAGACTGAAGAGTACAATGACCAATCATGAGTCTTACAATTAGAAGTATAATGAAACAACTTTAATAAACTGATCATTCATAAGCACTCACCATTTTGTTCGAGAATGCCACGCCGGTGTTCCCCAACAGCCCAAGCCTTTCCGCGTAGATACACACATGGGGGTGGACAGAAGAACCTGAGAATGTGGTACTTAGTGAACATGACCAATCAGTGGGAAGTATTTCCGACACGTGACCAATCAGAGGGCTGTATTTCCATCACGTGATACAAAGTGGTATCTTGATCTTTGTAATATTAAGTTTAGTAGGCCCTCCTATCTGTAGATTCGTAGAACTAGAAAATGTTAGGAATGTGGTTCCTACAGTTGCAGAGTAGAGGAGCTCTTACCCTCCACATTATTATTGTGTGATCATTAATTGAATTCTTGAAATATTATCCGGAATATGAGTATTTTATATCATGCTGAGAGTGGGACGGCAAATGGTAAGTGTCATATAAAGCAAGATAATACCGGCGAGTTTTCAAAATAAGATGCATGTCATGTAATAGGAGAGAATACTTTCTTGTCTATCTAATGATTATTTAATGTTTCATTAACAATTAATGATGATACACAGAATTTTGTCAAAATATAGAACGATTAAAATGACTTCAATTCTCTGAGTTGCGCAATTTAAGAACGCTGGCAGAGCGACGTATATGTGGTGATCAGATCGGAACTTTCAAGGTAATTATTAGCGGTTTGGCAGATTATGGAGCGGATATGTTTGGAATGAGCAAATCCGGTTTTTTGGAATGTTTCCAGAAAAGCATAATAAATATCTTCGGTTTAATCCCCATGTTGCTAAAAACATTTTATTAACTTATGTAGTAGTGGAAAGCATAATTAATTACAGTTTTACTTGATCTTGTACCTAGCATTTTAGTTTGATTTTTGTAGAAATGATTACGTATGATGATGTTAGTGTCATTATTATTTGATTTGATTTGATTTGATTTGATTTGCTCAACCAAAATAGTAAAATATATAGATTTTAGTACTACAGATTGTGATTGAAATACCTGCTGATATCTTTCGAATACAGTTACACTGTTACAGGGCTTGAAAAATTGAAGGACAAAAAATGGCTTCTTTAGCAGCAAAGGGTCTTCGAAATTTGGTATATAAAAAAATGTAAAAAAACTATGAATATTGGCGGTGTTTTCTCCAGGATGTATTTTTATCATTCGTGTAATGCATAATATGCATATTCATTAATCACTGTACATTCATGCATTTTATAATACATATTTACTACATCCAAAAACTTAGCTCACCGTTTCTCGTTTTTGTATGATTTCTGAGCGACTTTGGCGTGTCGTATCACCACTTCCTTATCCAGTCGCTTCCTGTTTGTTAGGTATGCGTTCATACGTTCCTTTGTGAATTTAAGTTCCACTGGAGCTGCTACTGCTGCACCGCTGCGAAGAGAGATATGTTAAATATGTCGGTAGATATGTTAAATATGTCGGTATGAGTACTGAGATATGTTAAATATGTTGGTAGATATGTTAAATATGTCGACATGAGTACTGTGGTACCACTCCAGCGCATCTCAATCCAATTATTACGCCACACCTATATGCTAATTTAACGGGAGATCAATAAGTCCCAGAGTTGGAGACAGGATATATATCTACTATTACTAATGTAAAGATTTTGTAAAACTAAAAGTTTTTGAAGAATAAATTTGACAATAGCTGATACTAAACGTGGGTAGTAGTATATTCAGTACTTCATTATTATATACTGAAAATCATGCTACCACGGCAAGAATCATCGACTTTGCTGGGTAATCACGCAAAATTATATGATCAAATCACGCTTAATTACAATAATTAAACCTCGATAATTGCATTTTTGCAGTTTAAGTTTGATGGAGCAATAATTACACACATAATCACGATAGTCAGGCATGTAAATTACACAATTAACATAAAATTCTCTCTAATGACCTTGATTCTGGTTGAGGAGGAGAGATGGGCGGACTAGCCTGCCGTATGAGATGGTCGTATTGAGGAATAATAATGTTAGGTTTGTATATACTGGTAGGAGGGGTATGACTTCGTAGTCTGTCAGTGAAAAGGGCGCTCATCACTGGCTCCGTGTGACTGAACATCTCTGAAGTAATTGTTTTGTAAGTGTTTTGTAATTGTTTTATAATTGTAATTGTTTAAGTGTTACATACACGTACGGTGTGGTAGAGCACACGTCAGATTCCACAGGTTCACGTGTGGAGAATCTCCAAAACCGGGGGATTCCTTACTAATCACGATTCACAAAGTTGAGAGTTCGGAGGATTAACCAGGTGTTCAGATGTTTTAAAACAAGAGTAAAGCTCGTGTGCATGATAAGGATAATATTAATCCTATCGGTGATTTGATTTGTAAATCTGGTGAATCTCTAGAATTTAACAAATATTTAAAATATAAAATGACACGCGTCAGGATTCCTTAACATCTGATGGAGCGTTAAATAAGCAGCTCAAGTATGTATGTGGTAGAGAAACAGAAAAATGCAGGCCTCTCAATTTTTTGCATTTTATTCATTCTGGGAATTGGTTAGCTACTTAAACTAATCAAACAATTTATGGGGGGAAAACGGCCAGACAGTAAGCTAGCACAAAAGTGAAAGAGAAAGTGAAAGAGAAAGTAAGACATGTACCTGATTTGGGAGAAATGTAACCCAGTTGGGAGAAGTCAGGAGGAAGACAGTGTCTAGCAGATAATCTCTGTTGTTGTTGCTGTTGTTGTTGTTGTTGTTGCTGTTGTTGACGTTGCTGTTGTTGTTGCTGTTGCTGCTGCATAACTTGTTGACAGTGCAGCATCGCCTGAAAGTTATCGGAAATTAGTAAATTTAGTCTAATTTGCTCCATACTTAAACACAAATACGCAGAAAACAGGTTTTTTTTTCTAATTTTCTAATTTTGTAATTGCACTCTGCAGTTTGGTATATTACTCTTTATCTTACGACTTACAATCACTTGAATTAACACGCCCGACAACACATCTAAAACGACAGAACAACACTTAATGAGAGCACAACACCTAAAGAGCAGGGAAGGAACATTCTGGACCTAACACCACCAGACTGGAAGATAATTACCGTATATTAACAGACTCGGGTGGCAGGGGTGGCTAGTAGCTCACAAAGGGATCGCTTAAAGGGATCACCTGTTGCTCTGTGCGAACATCTTCACAAAGACAATTTCCCCTATTTCATAGGTACTGTTGGGAATTTCTCATATTTTATGGGTACTTATGGGAATTTTCCCTCGTGACACAAAGGTTATTGTCACGTTTGAGAAGGGATACTTACTAAGGTGCGGAATGTACGAAATCTGTGAGGGAGGGTTGGATGCAGAGGAATGAATAGTTTGGTTACCCACACAAAGGGACTAAATAAATAAGTGAACGAAATCAAACAGAGCACTGATAATATAGCAAGTGGAGAGTGTAGTAATGCGCCGCTCAAATAGTTCAAGGAGTAAATTAGATGGTGACCTCATTGCACACCCTGCATGAGGATTGCTTGCGATTTAGTCCGAAGTTTGTGTGTGAATGTGCCGTACACTCTGGTCGTGCTCAAATAATATTTCATTGTGTTCTAAATTGCAAATCAAATCAGCAAGTCAACGGTTTGGTTCGGAGACAGGAGTCTATCAAAACTTTCTTTGCGGCAGTATCAAATATTTTTAATTGAATCGAATGAAGTAGAGGAATTTTTCTTTTATTGAAATGTGATCAAATTTTGTTACGCTCACTGCTCAATTTTGAAGTCAATAGATCCAATTATATGACACCAAGAATGCAATGATGGTAATGAGATGAAACTTGGGACCTAAATGAAAATGGTACAAAAGTGAAATACTTACTTTGACGACGGTGACCCAGTACTCATCCGCCTCTTTCTTAATTTCGATTGTTTCGGCGCTCTCTTCGCATTCCATTTCCATCTTTTAGTCAAGAATTTGATTACAAACTTTAACTTATTAACTATAGCTAGGGAAAAGTAAACAGTCTGATAATCAAGGTAGCAAAACAAAACTAAGACTAACGGTCTATATCTACATACTATCTAGATATTACCGAGATCGTGAACTCCAATTAGTGAAAATTATATTAAGACTTAAGAGCTTCCGGGATACCAGTTACCAGTAATTGGTACGGCTATTAGGTATTGGAGATCAATTTACGGTACACTATCGGTAGATTCGATTAGAAACAATAATAAGTGAAATATAATGATATAAATAGAAACATGATACTATACTCTACAAGATCACTACAAGAAAAAATGATATAACTAGCAAAGAGCTATCCTGGGCAGATGCTGGAAAAGCTGTTGAATAGTTTATATCATATTATAAAGGCTGCAAGATAGTTTAATAATGTAGTCGAGTTTAATTATGTAGGCGAGTCGAAATATAAAATTCCAGTTATTCCACAACTTCCTTTATCAATTTACGGACGGTCGAAGTCAAGCGTTTCTGTTCAATTCTACTGCGTACAAACTACGAGGAGTACGACTTCCAAGTTCCAACCGTGATCTTATTCCCCAAATATGAAAATTTGTCCGGCTTGAACTCAACTACAGACTCCACGGTCGTTATGTGATAGCTCTTAACTTTTGCAGATACAGACTAGACACAAATCAAAGCATTTCGGTCAGAGCAGATTTTGAGGTAGGTCCTAAGAGTGAAAATTCTGACAGTCAAACGTTTCTGTCACAGTTGATACTCTACTTTCTGCCACAGTTGATACTATACATAATTATTGTCCGGTTTCGTCGAAAAATTTAACATCAAAGACCTTTAGATTGTGGCATTTAACCCAAATATTTTAAATTTTGTCTGCTTTGTACCTGCCAAGTTTTATAGAAGCATCGCATGAAAAATTTGTAATATCAAGGGGCTGCGCTAAAAGTTGAAAAACTTGAATTGTAATGACTTGCATATCGGGAGTAAATTGTAAAATAACATATTATGATAAACGCTGGTTTCGAGCCGACCACAACTTTGGGTTGGATCAGTATCTGATAACATTTATTCGGTAAGAAAACTGAACATTTTGATTGTACATGCCAAGTATCACCTCAAGACTCCCTGTCTAAATACATGGCTTTAACAAGACCACAAAGTACGTTCCCAATAACGATAATAACATGTAGGAAGTAATCTGCGCACCCGAGCTACAACTAAAAGTTAAAATCCCGGAAACGTGTTTAAAGTTGACACGGTTACAAAATGACGGCACTAAGAAAAGTAAGTAGCGAGGAATTAAAGAGTGGGGTATGTGTGGCAGCAGCTGCGAGCAGTGTACAAAACAAATAACTCCAACAATTCCCACGCTCTCTCCGAACTATCAACACTCAACACCAGTACACCTCCCAACCAATCACAGTCCACCATTTCCCCTTCAGTACACTTCTGGACCAATCAAAGGCCACCATTTCCCCTTCAGCATATCTACGGAGACGAGACAAAGGTCACGTGATAGCAACCAGCCAATCACGAAGCAGGACACATGTGTCACGTGACAGCAACGGGCCAATGGGAATCGAGGAAAGGTTCAGTGTGCAATATATGATTATCTAGAGGTCGTGGAAAGAGCTGGGATAATTCACGAGCACTACAATACACCAATATAAATACAGAGAGAAAAAGGTCACGTGATTTTGTACCGCCTTTCAAGGGCTGTGTCACTAGCCTTGCCAAGTACTTTTAAATAGCTCGTAACATAACAAGCAAGCTTTAGGTCAAAACAAAATCAATCAGAAGGACAATCAGGTCACTCCACCCTTAAATTAAACCAACTATCTGTAATTTCCGATAGAGGTCTGGGTCCCTTTAAAGTAAGATATAGATAAGTGTACATGTGTTTATTTGAAGCTTTACATTTGCTGTAAGGTTGCTGACGAGGAAATGACTACACTTCGAAATGACTACTGATTCGATCAGTTCTCAAACAATTAAATGTTACATTTTCCAAGTTGACAGCTGTAGACTGGGCATATAGCATGCAGCACGGCGCATTTAAATACTCCAGGATCAAACGACGGTTTTATAACCCTTTCATGTAGCACTAGGGGAAAACGACGCAATTATATCCTGACAAGGTTATAACGTGACAAAGGTGCTAGGAGTACTCGAACGCACTCAGGGCGCAGAGAGAACACGTCACACAGCAGTGAGAGCGAGCCTGAGACTTTGCAATAATTGACAATTTATAGAGAGAGGGATATTGAGTTGCTGAAACTTGTCAGATTATAATGATGCTGAGAGAATGTCGTGGGAAAAAAGAGAGCAGCACACCACTTAAATTTCAACAGGCAGTAGATATATTGGTGTAGTATCTGCTGTGAGAATTCGGGTGACGCTGTTCCCCATACTTGCAGCTTGGTGCCAAAATGTCAACCATAAATAATTCTCACAGAGTAGTCTCCAGATTGGTTCTCTCCGATCTGAGAGAGATTCCGGGGAAGTAAGAGTAAAGCTAATGATGGTCAATTTGTAAAACAAGATCCACAACATAAGTGGCCTGGCCTGGGTACGGTGAATTTGAGCTCGTAAATAGAGGTTTGAAAAATACTAAATGCAATATAAAACGGCTACCTAACTGTGAGTATGGCAGTGCTAGAAACTAAATCAATGCTCTCTCTCTCTCTCTCTCTCTCTCTCTCTCTCTGGTATAATTCCCACGACCCAACTCAAGTGCTAATTTACTAGTTATCAGACATTGTTTCTAACCCAGCAACCAGTACCCCACATCCCTCCCCACGTGGGCTCTCCCTGTCACCTGATTGGTCACCAGGTGTCACGTGAGAGGTACTCGACCTCTCTTAGTGGCTGTCAGCTGTCCCGTGGTTCTCAGGTAATTTCTGAAGATTGATCACGCGAGTGGGTATATCTCGGCATGAGAAAGAACAGCGCCAAAAGGTGGATTATTTATTTATAACCTGCAGTTCAGTAAAGGGAAGATAAAAGGATCAATAAATATCGTGGGAATTTACAGAGAGATTTTACTTGAAACTCTAGACGTTGTACTATTTAGTATTTATAATAAGAAGATATTGTTTAACTATTATAAAGTTAAGGTAAAGAAGGACATTATCATAACCATCTCAGTGAACTAAGAGATCAAGTCGCCAATTATATTTCCTGAATTACTATAATATTATTACATCAACCACTTATTACACCAATCACTTTTTTGGGGATAATTTAAAAACGTATTACGTTGTCATGAATTTCTTTACTTTTCTTGAAAGTTTTACGAATTATCACCAACACCGATCCTGGGGGGGTGTAACCCAAAAAAACCCAACTCCTACCCAAGAAAAGGTAATACTGGGATTGGGTTTTTTTGGGTTTTTTTGGGTTTTTTAAACAAAATTTAAACAAAATTCTAGCCATTTCATTAATTGTATTGAATGTGAATTATTTCCCACTGAGTCTTACCTACGTGTTGTTCTCATGTCTTAACTTAATAGATAGTTTACATAGTATATAAGTGTGTTTATATTGATAGTATGTTATCACGATAGCAAACAGGATGTCTCGTTCATCGAGATATAATCCATATGAATGCACAAAGTGGAAATGTGGCAAATGTGGCAAATGTGTTCTCCTGTCATGGAAGGAGGCTATGACGAAGGTCAAGGCAAGTCAAAGCACATGACTTAAATTACTTGACTTAAGGCGGCTTCAGAGTCCGACTCTCGATGATGTGTCTCCAAAGCTTTCTGTCCGCCATAAGCTCCTTAATCTCCCCAGTGTTCTTGAGTCCAGTGTCACTTATTAGGTTATCGACGAAGGTGAGCGGTGGTCTACCCCTCCCTAGGTTCCCAAAGGAGAAGTTGGTGTGCTGCCAGGTCATCATGTCGCTGGATGTGCCCAGCCAACCTCATTCTTCTGGCCTGTATCTTCGAAATAACTCTTGGGAGTGATCCAAAGACCTCCTTGTTGGTGCGATGTCCTCTCCAGTCCACGTTTAGGGCCATCCGAAGCATTCTACTGAAACATCCGTCTATTCTTTTCTTCAAAGATTCTGTTATTGTCCACGTTTTCGTTCCATACAGGAAGATTGATTCAACCGTAGCTTGAACAGACGGATCTTTAAATCTCGGCGCAAATTGGACCTCCATATAGCCTACATTTTGTGGTAGGCAGCCCATGCCTTGGCCTTGCGTAACCTAAAGTCGTGCTCCGTTGTACTAAAATCCTCAACTTCTTCTAAGGCATGTCCGTCCTTAGAAATTATTGTGTGTGGCTCCTCTCCTACTAAATTAACTGTAAGATCCTTGGTTTTAGACAAAAGAGATTTCCTGCCTCCTCATCAGATGAGGCTTCTGTAGGACTGTAGCATGTGATGACAGTGAGCCTGGGCTTTCCATTTAAGAGACATGGTGAGGATCCTTGCGCTGTAAGATTTTATAACTTTATAAGACTTATAGCCTCATATGCTGTCCTCGTCAAGATGATTCCTACTCTCCCATTAGAAGCGCCAGCTGCGTTTCTCCACGCAAATGAGATCACTGGATGAATCCCTTTGTTCATCTTTTCTATTCTGGTATTCTCAGCAATCAGCATGCACTACCCGATGTTCGATTCTTGCAGGGCAAGGATGTGCAGCTTGCTTCGAGAAAATAGTTCTTCAAGTTCGATGCGTTTGTGCTGTTCTCTGGCTGTTCTTATGTTAAACGTGCCAACCTGAGCAGCCCTTCTACATGATACAACGCAATTGGTGTTCATATTTTTTTAAATGTTTTCTTGTTTGACTTTCTGTAGAAATAGGTTGTCGTGTTGTGGAGACCGAGTCATCAGCTTCTGTAATAGCAGCGTAATTACCCCGGCAACCACTTCCACTAGAAAAATAAGGGGCTTTAACCCTTAAGCTGTTGATAAACTTCATCTTGACTTTTCAGTTGGCTCACAATCCTGTGCAGTCCCCTGCACATTGGCAGTGGATTGTGTTCTTAACTCTAAGGTTAAGGGCATCCGCTTGAACAATAGCCATCTTTAACTCTCACCATAATATTTTGGGTATCTTGAGCATGTAATTGCACGAACATATGCTATACAAGACAAATGTGACACTTCCTTTTTCTACCCAACAGCATCAGTTGTAATCCTTACCCAATCGTCACCTGCTCCAGTGTGGGGCTCTCCGATTTTATCCCAAAGCATAAGGAGGTTAGAGTGAGAACAGAGCTACACTTTAGCGGGGACTAACCCTTCCCCTGACTACCTCGTTACCCGGTACCCCGGCATAGGGAGCCGTATCCTGACTACCAGAGTGTGTTCCAGTCTAGCTGGGTCATAGTAGACTAGGTTGAACAAGGTAACAGCCAACACCTCTTTAGCTACTGTGCAATCCACAGTAAAGATTTACGAGTCTCAAAGCCTCTTGTAGACCAAGAGTTAAGGAGTCAATAGATCAAATTATTGAACTTCCAGGGCTCAATGTCACCCGTCGACCGTCCTGCCTTTAGCCTGGACCCCCTGTCCAGTATCCAGTCTTCACCACGCGGAGGTAGTGGCTTTCATCATGCTGTCCGATGAGTGTCTGGAAGAGGGCACCAGCAGGATACCCCTTTTCAAAGTTCGGGAGCCTCACATCAGACCAGGGCTTCCACCCAGCTTCTATCCAGCGGTGACGCCTTGGGCCACCTAAGCTTCACACAACCATTGAAAGACCACCTGCCTACGTCTGTAAAAATGTTGATGATGCGATTATTACAGTCGAGGGTCTGATGCTGTACATTCTCAGTGTAACAGCTGACAACAGTTATCAACACTTTATGCCCTGGCTGTTTACATCCGATGCCTGCGAGCAAACTTTATGCTTTCCTGCGCATAGGCCTCTATGCAGGCATTAGAACTAATCTGTGTTCTAAGGATATGTTGGTTGGCATGGGCAAATCAAACCGTTCCCTCGAGCTTGATGCACTCGGCAAAAGTTTGATCCCTGTAACAGTTGCCCACTCTCGCAACAAGCTTGTTATACCGCATCCGAAAGCAGAGAAACTATTTTGAGGTAAAGATACTTCAATCCCAAGATTGTTCCAAGCTATGAAGAAGGGAGTCTCAAGGGGTAGAGAACTCATTCAAGAACACTGTAACTTTGAAGGAGAGGCTTTCTAACCATCTTCTGACGGAGCAGAGAGTGACGAAGCGGAACAGATGATGACGAAGAGGAAGTGGAGGATATTGACTCATCAGAGGAATGGGCGAAAATAGTAACTGTGTATGGTGATGCTCTGCATCATGATACGGCTGTTGAGGTTTGCCTCAATGGAGGGCGAGATCGAATGCCATCCCAGTCAAGATTTTAGCGACTCCAGGGCCATAAACAAGCGAAGATATCACTTAATATCACATGTGATCATGCAGCTCATGGTTTCTCGTTAAGCGGATGATCAGGAAAACGGAAACAGAGATCGTGAAGGTGAGAAGAAAGGCTTTATTCCTCTCGTACCGGTTGCGGTCAGGGTTGGGGTCATCAGTGAGTTGCGTCTCTACTAACTCAATTTGCCATGGCCATCGAAGTGAGCATTACATATGGCTGATATCATATCTGGATGGCCAACTTCTTCTGAGCACATCAGTGAATAAAATACTGCTTTTGGGTGATATTTAAGCGATTATATCTATTGTGATGTTGTAGTGATGAACCACAACAGTGATGTTGTACTGATAATTGTTTTGCTAGGTGCCTACATGATTTTTTTTCCTTCAAATGAAAAATTTGTAAAAAACCCAAAAAAACCCAAAAAAACCCAACTCCTACCCTGAAAAAGGTAATACTGGGATTGGGTTTTTTTGGGTTACACCCCCCCCCCCCCCCCCCCCCCCCCCCCCCCCCCCCCCCCCGATCCTACTCCAATCTACCTGACATTTGACAAACAAACTTTGTTTGAAACAAAGATTTTCATCAGTGAACAAAGGTATTTTCTAATTGCGCAGCAGTACCACCCGAAACAATCACACATACCACACACACACACACACACACACACACACACACACACACACACACACACACACACACACACACACACACACACACACACACACACACACGGCACGTACAGAGAAAGCTGACCCGTGCCAGCAATAGAACACATCGTATGTGATCTCAGGAATTGAGTGAGACAGAGAGATGCTTGCAAAGGCGGAGATAAAATAAAACTGGGGGTGTCCCTTTATTACCCAATACAGTCCTACTCATTTAAAATGTTGCAGCTTTTCCTCCAGATCTCTCTAGAATTTTCTGGATATCTTACTAGTGACTGGGTCTTTATAACAGGGAAATTAAGATGAGATATAGATGATTAAATTAATTAAGGTGCAAGAAGTTTAAAGAAAGTTTTGATGATATTTTCTTATACTCTTGACCTTCTAATTTCTCGGTAAAAAGTTGTAAGTTCTCATCCTTTACTGCAAATGGACCTTAACCTTAGACTATCGCTATCGATTTTGTAATTTGGTACGGGCTCAAAAATGAAGGTTTATCTAAAAATCTAAAACATAATTCAACTTTCTTACCCAACAAAACATCAGAAATCAGTCTTATATATTATCAGTTATTACTTTCTTATCTTTACTGTCACAACATTTATTGGAGAAATCATGACAGCATTTAATGATCTTATAACCTAAAATTTAAATTACAATCATTGAATTTACTGATAAGACACCCATCTAAACGTATAAAATACCAGGTAACGTTATATCACATTTAAAGTTAATCTACCAATAATAGCCTCAGCTCCAGACTCACTACACACCAATTACTACGTTACGTTAATTGCCACATTATGCCCACGTGGCTCTAACACAGCGCTTTGATTGGCTCCCTGAACCCGTGTGATGACAATGGAGCTCCCTGATTGGTCAGCCCGCTAAGGCTCCATAGTCCATATCCGGCCACATGACCAATACATGCACACAATATCGTTACAACGCTTACAGAGCAGAGCATTATTGCATATATTAACCAATCCCTACTCGGCTTACAGTGTCCTACTGGAGGTTCATAACCTTTTATTCAGAAGAGTGAGGTTAATGTTCCACTATAACATAATGTTATGTCAGATCACGTGACTGATATAAGTGTCACGTGATATGAGGATATGCAGATAACCAATACTGGAACATTGCATGAGGCACAGTGTAGATCTTATATCACGAGCCGTATATAATAATACAACTCTGCTAAATTATCATTTCATGTTACTAGATTCTAGAAGAGTGTAGTTGTAGGAGTTGTATGCGGAACCAAATACCAACGCAAAACCATTGATAAAATAACAATAAACATCGTGTAACACCACCAATAGGTAGGTAGGTACCACCGTGTAATATACGATGGCTAGTGAGTGGAGTGTAATAGCTGTGATGAAATCTGTCAACTGTACATTAAAAGCAACGTTTATATCAACATTTTAAAACGAGGTGTAGGAATTATAGAGATCATTAACAGGAATAGTACAATTTTGTGAGATTCTTTTTTAGACGTACAGTAAGGGGAAAGGGTCATATAACAGCACTCACCACTCCATATTTATTTGTTTTATCTGACGACTGACATTTTTAAAGCTGTGTCCTGATTATAAAACAGAAAACTTCCTACCAACTATTTAAAACAAAAGATGTTTATATCGCAACATTTTATAAATATTGAACCGAGTGCAGAGTATAACAGTCTCTACGGAGCCTGGTAGGGTTAGTTCCTTGTTAAACTGCATGCTCTACAACACCAGCTGGCTCGACAACTAGCTTGCTCCTAATCTATTTATAGGTTTATACTATCCCGAATTGAAGGTATTCTCTATTTACAACGGAAGGTGCTAGAATTCTAGGTCTAAAGTTTGCATTTCTAGGAATAAACTTCGTGTTTACTTCCATACACTTCGCTGAATCGTACAAGTGCTTTACAAGGCGACTGCCGACTGCACCCCAAACTTGTGTTATAAGTTAGCATATTAACTGTGAATGATCGCTGCTTTATTAGTGTAATGAGAGGACTAGAATCTCCCAATATAACAAGGGCAGGTGTATGGGTTGAAACACTTTAATACTTCTCACTTTAACTAACCATATCACATGATGTGTCACGTGATGTGGATTTATACGCCCTTCTATCCCTGCTAATTTGATGAAACACTCACCCCGTACAACTATAAATCTCATAAACGGTTGACAGATATAATACGGTTGCAGATGTACACTAACCAATAGGATTGCTGCATCAGAATCATGGGTATTAACCAATCATAACTAAGTATAGTCGTCATGTGACAGAGATTAACCAATCTGATGACAGTATTTTCATCACGCAACGCAAATCAACCGATCTCAATCGTTGAATTTATCCTGGCCATTTTAGATATAGTTTTAGTCACTGAAACAAAAACCTTATCGGATCACTTATTTGTTTTTAAAACTCCCCTTCTGTAGTTATTAAACTATTCATTGAGGTTACAAAAACCTTTAGTATACGGATTATCCGTTTTTCCTGGCGTTAATTTGAATTTCTGGTGTATTTCTAAAAGATTTGCCCCTTCATAAATACAATCATCACCCTAGTAACCAGGTATTTAAAATACTAAAAATTACATTCTGATGAAATTTAGGGAATTGAATTAACGAGGATAAAGTAAGGAGGAGAAGTTGGAGACAGGGCGATCAATAGAATGTAGATTAGGCGGAGTGTTGTAATTTGAGAAGGTCTGTATCACTACTGCCCAGGACACGACAATACACACAGTGTTATTGCTAGTGATGTAATGTAGTGGTAGTTGCTACAATAATACAGAATGCTGTGAATAACCACCATCTTCCAGTGTGAGCTTGTTCTTTATCAGCACAACTTCCTGGATGACAGTCGTAACCTTGATTTTCCGGGTAAATAATACCCATTATCCCCCGCTCGGTAAACCGGCGACAGATAAACCGGGCGTGACCGGTTATGTCACGTGACTGTGTATCAGTTTTTCGAGTAGCAGTTGACAGGTGGAAATTGAAAAGTTGGTAAAAAGCACGTCAGTTTGACGGCCTGACATTGAAACAAGTTAGGAAGCTGCCGCACCGTTTACTGGAGATGTTGATAAGTTGGCAATCTAGGGCTCTGAGTACCTGACAATTTGACACATTTGCTCTCCTTGTTCACCAATATACACCACGTGATCATAGGACTGGTTTACCACACACCACGTGATCATAGGACTGGATTTAAGGAGAAGGAACACAATCAGACTATCTGACAGCATGTTAACCACTAATCAAACTGTGGAGCAGTTTTAAATAGGAATGTAACTGTAAGATAAACGGTAGCAAAGTGGAATGCGGCTGTAAAACCAGAGTCTTTAGAATTGGAAGTCAACCATAAATCCAGGAGATTAGGAGACAATCATTAAAATACACGCCAAGCTGAAGCAACTAAAACAATAGCAAGATCTAGCGAGCAGCTGACACTACACACTACCCCATAATTAACCAATCAGCAAGCAGAGTGTCAGTCACATGGCACAAAACAGCCAATCACAGCGAAGCTCACTGCCGAGCTACTGTTGTAATTAACCCTGGGAAATATGAACACGACCGTGGGAATTTTCTCAGGAGACGTCAAAACTGAGACATTACCGGCCAAATACAGACAGCTGATTGGATCTTCAATTATGCCGCGTGATGAATTTAATCCTGCATTCTATCTGGATAGAAGATAGACTGGTTAGAATAATGGGAAACGAATGAGCACAGGAAATTTAAGAGGGAAAAATGGTAATTATAATGTATCATGTGGAAGGTAAAGTTATCAGCCGGAGACGTCTGAATTATTTGCGAAGCCCTGCTTTTCTTTATCTCACAAAAATAATCCTTGATAGATGGCAGCGATTAGATGCTTTGAAATGCTATAAATTATATAGTCCATTTCTAAGCAGCTGCAACAGCAAACTCGAACTTTATACACCTACACAGATATATACACTCGAGAACTTTCAAAATGTTAGTGTCAAGTTTCATAATAATACGGCAGTGGCTTCAGCAACTAAGTTGTGGCTGTGCAAATTATTAAACATGAAAAGGGGAATATATAACCTTGATTATTCGAGAAGCCACGTGACAGCGATTAACCAATCAGCTTCCAGAACCGACCAATCAAATCCAAGAACATAACCCCTGTCACGATGTATCAAGTCATCCTCCTCCCCCACTCAAGTCTATAAACGTTTATATTCACTATCGTCATATCCTTGCTGCTAGAATCTAGCAGCTAGATACCATCTTTCTACTTCTATCAACTACTAAACCTCGTCTCACAACTAAACTAGCAGTTTCTTCCAAGCGAAAGAAATCAGTAGTTGGTATACGCGATGTGGTTTAATATAACGAGGAAAACATAACCTAAGCTATATTCAATACTCTGGGAAAGAACCTGGTCGAATAGCAATATGAGAGACATTGACAAGGCAACTATCTCAACCGGCGTGGGAACATTATAGAGGCCATCAGAAAGTTGTCAACCAAGATTCACACGGGTCCGACTAATAGAAGTAGTTAAAGAGGTTGACTTTTGACCTTTCCATCAGGTCATGTGACTCATTAGCAATTTCAATATTTCAGCTAATGAGATGGTTATATTTTGATCACGTGATTATTTAAATTACCCCATCACAAAGCAGAACTTAGAAATTCGGTCAAATTATCAGTTTAACTACATACACTAACAAGGTATTGTTACAATCCTGTGATAAGGTTAATCTTATAATGACATAATTTGATCAATAATGATTTCTATTTTGTTTTAAAGTTCAACACATTCCTCAGAATCAAAATACTATTAATCATCGTTATTTTGCCCTGATTATAATATGTTCCGTGCATTATCTGTCAAGCCGAAATGAACTACTACCTGGAGACGTTAATCATGCCTCATTCGGTTTATTAGCAATCCACCGATCATCAAACTGATAGGTTTAGTAAACTGATCATATTTCAATCAATCAGCGTCCAGCAGCGACCAGTCAAATCATAGGATCACAAGTCACAACAAATATAGATTACTTCCTCATATTTAAACGAGTCTCTTTAAATATGCTGCTCTTCAATTTTAGAATCAAGCCTTATAGCTTGCCATCTAAATCTCGGAATGGTTTTGGGTCCGTGAACCAATAACAAAAATGGTTGCATTAGTAATCATGGTACCTAAAGTAATTATAAGGTAATTATAAGGTAAGCGATATGCTATGATGAGTGGAATATGAGTTAGGATCAGTTTGGTCCGTTTCATGGCAAAAACATTTATTGATTTTGTAATTATAAGGTAATTTGATCGTTTATAATACACCATCATGTCATGTCATGGAGATATGATGTCATTATATAAGTTCTAGATCTAATGTCTAGGATTTGTCATCTCAAATTATCTTATCATTGGACACTGAAACACTCCCACATATTAAAGAACGCCCAATTCGACGGATAATTTTTACGTTGCATTTTTAACCTGACAACTCGGCATAACAACAGTAATTAGAGGGAGAGAATATATCAGAAACATCAACCAATTAAAAGGAATCACGCTCAGAGGTGACAACAAATTAAAAGAAATCACGCTCAGAGGTGACAACAAATTGAGCACACCTGATAAGACAATTCTAATGACAGATCAAAATATCGGGGCAACACGAATCCCTAAAGATACATTTTCTCCTGTGTAATGAGAGCAAAGATAAAAATACTAGATAATAATGGATGTGTCAGGCCGATAAGGCAAGTTGAGACAAAGACAAGATACAAGCAGGACCCGCCCTCCTTTTCTCTCGCTCCAGTTTCTCACAGAATCCGGGCCGGCCAACACAGTTGCATACAATGAACACAAATAACAATTACAGATTACATGTCACCTGCGCTGGAACTGATCGGCTCTGGGAGGCAGAGAGAAAGAGAGAGGTGAACATTTTAACAAGAGGACTAAATTTGCTTGTTAACATTACAAACTCCCGTATTGTTTTAGTGTAATGGAGATGGGAGGGGCGTGAACACGTGACCCTGTATCTGTGTGTCACGTGAGGATGTATCCGGTGCCTGATTGGGTGTTGTGATACGGCGTGCAGACAGGCATCTTCACTGGAGAGTGAGACGTGGTCAAATTCACAGTTTAAAGCCGTGCTCACGATAATTGGCGATATCAGTGCTTGACAGACAGTCTGGCCCGGGAGGCAGTTCTCTGACTGTTTCACACGGTAACACAATACACCGGGCATTGTATCGTGATAATAATTCAGTAACTTGTAACTTGTAACTTGTAACTTGCCAACATGGTGAGTCTAAAACGAGACTGGTGATCTGTGCTAAATTATTATACTCTCCATCTAAGCTTCTTAATCACAACACCTCCATTAAATCGGATTGGCTTTAAAGTTATCGCTCGGAAGGAAAACGACCTGAATATCCAGATTATAATTGATTAACAGACTTTTGACTAAATGTTCTATTAATAAAACTAAACACTGCCAGGTAATTTTTAGATAACGACAAAAGTAAGATTAGAGGTCAGCCCAGTAGATAGACGTAGCGGGTGCCCCACAAACAAACAAACAAGACAAAAGTAACACTACATTAAGGACAATATTTTGAGCAAGGAAGCCTCGAACAATACGAATTACCCACCAACTATTTTTTAAACTTCTCAACATAATAATTTCCTACGATAAACTTACCTCTAGCATGTGAGAATGCATGTTGAGGAGAGAAGAAGTATTTGGCTGCAGCAAATGATCCAACTTGAGCTTTTTCTCAGGGTTCACACTTTCCATAGCGCTGTCTTCAATTGTTCATTAAGGCTAAACAATTAAATATGTCATTAGGAATTATAACGAATTGTAAGGAATTGGAAAAATATGGGTAGCTACAATTAGGTTGCACATGTAAACATCTACACATATCATACATAACATAGGTTGATTGTATTCTCGATTAAATCTTCTTGTTCTTTTAAGGGCAGCTCAGTGGCTACTCTTTCTCTCAATAAAGAGGTAGTTGATTAGACTCTCAGTACTACCCTCCATCTGTATGAGCGTTGTTGTCATTATACTCAGGCCAAACAGCCACAAAATGATTACAAACCCAGATCAGGCTTAAAAAGAGACGCTATTGCAGAGAAGCTTTTGCAGTAAAGCCTAGCAAGAGAAATTTGAAATATAATACAAAAGTATAGTTTCTAGTTTTGATCTTTGTTCAACTAGTCTAGCAACCAAATTTAGATTGAAATTGAAATTATAAATCTAGATACTATTTCACTTTTGTTTTTCCAATATCCATATTCCATATTCCATATGGTAACATTGTAACCACTAATTATAGTTAAGGGTACAAATACAATTAGGCCAGGGACAGTTATGAAAATGTATTCCACATCCAAGGATTTCATGCAATGGGCTCATTAAACTCTCAATCATGGTTACCTGATGATTTGTTGGAGCCCATCAAGCAGAATCTATATTGCATTGTGTTATGTTGTGCATAGATCCAGTTACAGATTTATTAGCTCACTCCTTAAACTAACTGACATAGGGATTAAAACCTTCTCATTTCTTCTTAGAGGCTAGAAGTGCCAACCATTCGGCCATTAAGTCAACAATTTACATATTATTATGACTCAATAATTCAATGAAGCATGAGCTGCACATTTTGGTTACAAATTAAACAACTAAGCTGTTGTTCACCTCATGTCAATAAGATCTGAAATATGTCTAAATATAATACTGTAAAATGACTTATTGATAGTTAAAAATTGATCAGTGTAAATGATTATTGTTATAAACCAGCGTGTCATATAATTCTAGTAAACAAAGTTATAAAATTTCTCATATACAAATGAAATGGTACAGACATCCTTACCATAACAATAGTCTGGAATTTTTGAGATATATGGGCATGACAAAAATTTACCATTCTGGCAATCAATTAATGATAGAAATTGAGATCTAAATTAAGTGGCGAAACATGGAGCAAGTTTTCAAATGATAACCAGATTGATTCAACCAGATCTAGGATGCTATCATTTACTGGATAAAATCATTGTCTTTTAGATTTTTAACAGATCTTCACAAGGTAGATCCATTATCTAAACTAGCAGGAACCCGTATAACCCTAAAATGGTGTCAAGACTCAAGAGACTAAAATAATTATTACCTATTTAATTCGCGTTTTTGACACCACTTGGGGGTCCAAATTTTGGGTTCTAAAACTCCTATTCCTTGGCCAATTTTTTATTTTTTTATGCTGATTTGAAAAGCATAAAAGCATTTGACCCAGTCAAAAATGTTTCAGTTGTATATCTTTTACGGTTTTTGCGGAAAGTTGCGTTAAAGTTGATGCCGTGGTGTCAGTAAAATGGCACGGATCCATATATATATATCGTCTCGCTTCATATATAGTAAGATACATTAGGTCTAAAAATCATTTATGATTTGTGTTTTTTTATAGAACCCGTCCCCAATCTCGTATCGGCAAATGAATAAACTCAGGTCTGAGTGTGAATACGGGTGGTACTTGCAAGGTACCACCGTACCACCCGTATAAATTATGATTTGTAGACCTAATGTATTTAGATAATGGATTACTCCAAATTTAAACTGATATTAAGATTGATTGTGCAAGATGCAAATAGTGACAAGCCTTAACATCTTAACTGTGCATTATCTTGCTAGGTTGCTAGATTGAAAAGGGAGTGAACAGGGTCTTCGGTTATTGAAATAGAATCTGATATCAACTATTGTTTAAATAGAACTTCTAGGTTACAAAAATTGCAACAAACTGAGTAGGTAGTAGCCAGTAGGTACATAAAATTTTCAATCAACAATATACAAACGAAACAGTTTAACATTCAACATATTAATTGCTGGTTACCTAGGCAAATGAAGCATTAAATGCTGCATCAAAATGAAGAATTACCAGTAGGACGATTGAACAGCTCCCTTAACATTGGTCAGGACTAATAACTCGAATAGGATTCTTAAATTTATTCAGCGTAAGTGACGTTCTACTTTGGATCTTAATATAATCGATTGTGATAAATTTATTAATAACTACGGGCACATAGAAGCATTACCATTATAATGGCAATAAAATTTAAATTTTGTTTTACTAGCGATCGTGTCCTTTACCCCGGCCCCCTACAATTTGAAGATTTTCTTGGCTAATTCGTTGAACCACGTTAGATTTAATATGTATTAAAGAATTCAGTAAGTTAGCTTTTAATGTACGCTTTAGTTGGTAGTTCGGAAATGTAAACTAAACTCTTTTCATCAGCTGCGCGCCGAACCAGTTTTTCTAAGTATTGTGTCTACTTAGAAAAAATCACTCCACAGTCCACAAGCCATGCCCTCAACTCCTCAGTGAATTACATAGAATCCTGTCTTAGCAGAAAACTGCATGTACTTGGAATATTTATTGATCTATCTAAAGCGTTTGACACGATCTCACATGAAAAACTACTTAATAAACTAGACAACTATGGAATACGTGGAAACGCCAATAGACTCATCGCTAGTTATCTCTCTAACAGATATCAATATGTCTCTGCACTGGGCGAAGAGTCTGACAAGCTGCCTGTTCTCTTTGGAGTTCCCCAAGGCTCTTGTCTCGGACCCTTGCTATTTATAATATATGTTAACGACTTATTTAGAACAACTGATCTGGGCAAGTTCATACTATTTGCAGATGACACAAACATATTCGTAGTAGATGAATGTAGAAAAAAACTGTATGAAAGAGCAAACGAAATTCTTCGTTTGTTACACCAGTACATGAAATGCAACCTATTACATATAAATATAAAGAAATGCTGCTACATTCACTTCAATCCGTCACGTACAGCTACTGATAATGAGGCAGATAACGAATCAGAATATATACTAACTCTGAATAATACGGTAATAAAGCAAGTTAAAGAGACCAAGTTTTTAGGTGTTATTATTGACAAAAAGCTAAAATGGGATGTTCAAATAAGAGCCCTCAACTCGAAACGTAGGTGTGAGATCGGAAGACTCAGTAGAATACGACACGTTATCCCGAAAAAACACCATAAAGAATTGTACCACACGTTATTTGAGTCACACCTAAGATTTGGAATATCGGTATGGGGTGGGTCGAGTAACAATATGCTTCAACCTATCTTCATCACTCAGAAAAAATGTATCAGAATACTATTTGGTGACCTTGAAGCATATCTAGATAAATTTAGAACATGTGCCAGAACACGTTGTATAGATGAACAAATCCTAGGAAGGGAATTCTTTGAAAAAGAGCATACAAAGCCGTTGTTTAACAAGAACGGCCTTCTTACCTGTTTAACGGCCAACTCACCTGTTTAAGAAAAGTTATGGCTTGAGCGATTAATTGACAATATAACTTTATTTTATTTGCTTAAACTGTTTAGGATGCAACCTAATGTCATGATCTTTTTGAACTTATTAGCATTTAGACTGTTAGCTCGCTTCATAAGCATGTCACCTTCGTTCCAAAACTGTTTATGTCCTATGCATACACTCCTTGATAGTTATCTTGATCTAGTATCTTTGTTTCACACAATAGAGCATAAGTTTTGTGGTTTATCCACTGGGCTTAGAGTTTGTGTTTAAGCTACCAAATTTTATTATTATTATTATTACCTTCCACAATCTCTACAAATACACATGTCTATTAGAACTGTTCAAAATTGTCAGATTAGAATCTCCAATCTCACTCCTATCTTTACTCCACAGATCACCATCACAAAGACGTTCAGACCAGTTCATCACCCCGAACCCATCCTCCTCTTTCATTTATCAATCAACAAAAATGTGGAACGACTGTCGAAAAATTGACAGTTTGATAAGCTTTACTAAGTCAACGAACTTAGTTAAATCTTTTGTGTGCCAAGTCGATTTTAATAACGATGAGCTATGATATACCGTTCATCTTAGATTATTGGATCAATCTTATTATATGATTAGATTTTATAAACGAACTTGGCACACAAAAGATTATAATGCGGAGGTTGGCTGGCTCTTCTTGTTAGACTTAGCAGAATACTAATCATTATATATTCATAGCATGAGAACCGGTTGAAGTTTGTAGAAGGAAGATTTATGTTATTGTAGAGTATCAACCGGTACGTATTCCTTTAAACTATATATTTACAATGATCTATATACTACTATATATTTACAATGGATAATTGGAACTTGATATAACTATTTGAGTTTATATTATTGGTGTAATAAATCCTATTTATTACAGGTTCTGTTTCTATTTCAAACCCAGCGAGTTTCTCTTGTAAACAACTCAAGTCCTGTGAACACACATATTAACAGTGGTAGCCTGTTGTCCGTGAGGAATCTGAAGGTACAGAAGAACCAGAGGAAAGCGACTGTGAGGAATCGGGAGATACAAAGGATCCTGTAGTGCAGGTGTTGAATGAAACTGAAGACAACACTATTAGTCGCGTGGTTGAAGAGAACTTGCCCAGAGTAGAGCCAGTGAAGATTGAAGAGGACTGGACCAATGTAGAGCCGGTGAAGAATGGAGCTCTCAATCTCAAGAAGGATGATATAGTGAGATTTAGAGGCCAAGAAACCGAAGACTGGACAAAAGGACTCGTGACAAGTCGGGCAGGAAAATCGACAGGTCAGTACAAGAATGAGTATAACTTGGAGATACAAGACGAAGAAGAAGCCCTGGCCGTGGATTTAGACGGGATGACAGTGGAAAGACTCATGTTTTTGGAAAACGAAGAAGAGGACAGTGATGAGGAACTGCTTTTCATAGAAGAGGACAGATTTGTGTTTAGTGTGAGCAAGGTGTTCACAGAAGATCCTGGCGTAAAAGAAGCTAAAGAATTAGAGTTGTTAAAGTTTCATGAGTTTGGAGTCTATGAAGAAGTAAGAGATGTGGGACAACCGTCAGTATCGTCTCGTTGGATAGTGGCAAAGCGAAATGTTGCTTTACTGTTCTTTGTCTTTAACTTCCTCGCTTCTTCCCCTGTGAGTGACTCTGTGTAGACTTCTAGCCACTTTTTTCCACATACCGTTGCAGGCGCACCTGTGTCTAGTAAACCTTTGTTTACAGTTTCTCCGATGAAGTATGTATACTGTTCGTCTCTTTCAGGTAGAACTACTTCTCTCGTCATATCAGCCAGGTATGTATACCTTTGTCTTTGACCTTCTGTCTTATAAGTATTTCTTTGACCTTCAGTCTTGTAAGTATTATGAGGGCAGTTTGCTACACGATGGTTTGGATTTTTGCAAATATAACAACCCTGGTAGTTTTGGTTGGTTTGCTTTGTTCGGTTATCATTGCCATTACCATACTTTCTGAACTTTCCTTTCCCCCTGAACCTTCCGGTATTGTAAAGAACACCCTCATCTTCACTTTCTGCAGTTTCTCCACTGGCACTGCTGCCTTGTCTACTTCTTTGATCTGTAAACATGATGCCTTGTTCTTCCTTAATAACAGTTTCTATCCGGGTAGGACTTTCAAATGGTACTTCATCTCCAAATGTCTGCTTCAACGATTGGACCATCATTTTATAGTCTAGCTTCGTTATTGTTGCTTTTACAAGCCGTTTCTGGTCCGGGTTAAGGTTTGCTTGATTGAGGAGTTTATACGCTAACACCCCATCCTCGTACACTACTTGTCCTCTCAGTTGGTCTATCTTCTTTCTTTTCTGTTCAAAGTCTCGCACATACAGGTCCATTGCAACACCTTCTGGTCTCTTATAGTGTTCGAAATCTTCAATTGCCATGAACAGATTGTGTGTGGCGTCTTTTAGAAACAGAGAATCCAGCTCTGTTATCAGCTTATCAACTCCGGTTTCAACTCCTAACTCTGCTGGTGCTATTTGTAGTGCTGCTTCATACGCTCTTCCATTCATGGATCCAATCAGACGGCTGGCTTGTTGAGTTTTCTTTGCTGTTGTTCCCAACTGCCACACTTTGACTGCTTTCTTCCAACGGCTGTAGTCGCTGTCATCCTCTAAATTCGGTATCTTCTCGCTCATAACGTGAATGAATGTGACAATTACTACAAACACAAAACTACAGTACACTGACACAAACAGTACACTGACTATAACTAACAGTACACTGACTATAACTAACTAACACTGAGTTTTAAATCTAAATTACTTTCAACACTTGAATCAGTTCAATACTTTCTAGTTAGTCTCTTTCTTCTTTAAATTAACTGAACAGTCTATGACAATTTCTTCCAATTACCTTTTCTCTCCTTTCCTCTGGTTCTTCTTCGGTGGATCTGTCGTCTCTCACAAGTTAACTGAACTGCTACCACTGTTAATATGTGTGTTCTGAAGCTGTGTCAAGGATTGGTTCTTCTCCGCCGTGAGCATACACTTTCTTCCTTCTTCTGTTCAGTAACTAACGACTAGCAATTTTCTAATATTGGATTGTGAAAAGTTGAAATATTTTTACCGCGCACGCACGTTCTTTTAAGCAATTTGTAGAATTTAGGATGATTACGTGTCAAGTGTTTTTAAGTGTTTTTAAAGAGCTTCGAGCTATTTTCAAAAGTTTTTAAATAGGGGGGAATGTTAGACTTAGCAGAATACTAATCATTATATATTCATAGCATGAGAACCGGTTGAAGTTTGTAGAAGGAAGATTTATGTTATTGTAGAGTATCAACCGGTACGTATTCCTTTAAACTATATATTTACAATGATCTATATACTACTATATATTTACAATGGATAATTGGAACTTGATATAACTATTTGAGTTTATATTATTGGTGTAATAAATCCTATTTATTACAGGTTCTGTTTCTATTTCAAACCCAGCGAGTTTCTCTTGTAAACAACTCAAGTCCTGTGAACACACATATTAACACTTCTATAATAAATACGACACTTCAATTTACAGAATGCTTGCTAGAGATAAGACAAAATATTATCAGACTATACATGCAGCATGAGTAACTGGTGGATAAGCCTTCGGTAAAAACGGATCCGGAAAAGTCAATGCGGCACTCGGGTCCTTGGTATTGTCGTCAGTATATTGTCCATTATCTACGTTCTGCTTTCGTAGTTTAAACAATAGTGAGTTCTAAATATACAGCTTTAAACCGATTAAGTATGAATGAATGAAATACCTGACAATCCGCACTCTTATAATCCAAAAGCATGAGTAACTCGTAGTGATGTATGATTTCTAGAAACTTTAAATTAAATTTGGCGCTCACAGGTCCTCATGAATATGTGATCGCCGCATAAGGTTCTGTAAATGCGCAGGGCACCTTCAAGCTTAAATTATTCACCATACTGAGGCAGTCAACCAACGCGCGGCTTTATTTTTATGATATTACTTACTTACTTACCAAAATTTAAATTTGTTTTCCTAAAATTTGTTTTCCTACTTTAGTACATTTTGTAAATCGTAAGTATAAATTAATTTATTAATATATCACTTGTACACATATCACAAATTATTATTTTTTAAATAAAACAATTTAATTTCTGTGAATTGGTTAACTTGACTTAAAATATTTGAACTAAATATGAATTGATTGTGGGCATAAAATAAAATGTTGTTTAATAATTTTGTTTTATTTAACTCTTCAGAACATGGTCAGCAAACTTTATAGTTTAAATAACCGAAGCCCCTATTAGTGGACAAAAATTAAACTAGCTCAGTAAAATGTAAGATAAAGCAGTTTATGAATTAGAGCTTGGTATTCGGGTATCATTTAATGAAATATAATTATGTATTAGGGTTCATAGTGCTACACAAGATCATCGACAGTATGTTTTGTGTGTTGCAATTGCTTTTTCTGACGACCAACCATATTAGGGTTTGCAATCGATAATATCGGCGATAAAATTATAGGCGATAATTCGTAGTAAAATCGTTATCGGTTATCGGCGATAATTTCTGACCGATAAACCGATAATTTCAGAAATTTCTTTTCAAAAATAATTTCGGAATTTTCGAGACTTTACAGCTAACTCGCAGATTCTTACCTCCCATTTTCACTAGATTGATCATAAGATATGTGTGAAACTGATCAAAACATCTGAATTTGCTACTTAAGTACTTAAATCAGCAAGATTTGCAATGTTATCTTATCACTGTTGATTGGTGAAACAAGGTATGTACTATGTAAAAGTATTCATATTTCATGGGATAGTTGCATATTTGAATTCAACGGAATTAAAGTTTAAACGGTAAATCTGTAATAAGTATCCCCTAGTTTCGCCCCACCCTAATACAGATAAGCTGTTCACTTCAAACTATCAATTCAGTTACAACCGTATAAGGTAATAATTTGAACCCGACACAGTACACAGTACACACCATAACAACACAATACACTCCTGCACAGTCCACACTCCACGCCCCTCCCCTGAGAAATGCCGATGATTAACTTGCCGATGATTAACTTGCCTGGGTCGCTCATTTGCTTAAATAGTTGATTGATTACGTTACACGTATCAGTTGTTATCTGTTTTCTGTTGTGTCTCGGAAAACTAGTTAATCTTGATATGTCAACCAACGAGATCTGGAAACATTTCACAAAAGAGGGGGACAACGTGGCCTGCATGCAATGTGACAAGTCTTTTCTCAGCACAACAGCCAAAAGGTCTTACACTAATCTTTGGTACCACTTGAGAGTTAAACACGGTATAGAAAATGCAGCTGCTAATAATGATAAATCTTCGGCATCCCCCAAAGTCAAGCGACCAAAAAATCAGTCCCTAATAGTATCTTACATCGAAAAGAAAACTCAAGCCGAAATGTATAGCCGTTTAGCGGCTGTGGAGTTCCACTTTGTGTAAGATTGTTATTGTCACTGACTGTTCACTGTAAGTGTAAAGTATATCGGATCTTCACTTTCAATTAATTGACTATTTTGAAATTACGCGTTTACAATTTGTGTACGATATCTCGGGAATTCATGACCCTCAATCACGGAAGTTATAAATCATGAACGTATGATTAATTAAGCCACTGAATCGATGGAAAATAAGCTAATTGTTCTGACCAAATTTTATCGCCGATAATTATCGTTATCGCCGATAATTGAAAAATTATTATCGGTTATCGGCGATAAAAAATTGTGGACCGATAATGCAAACCCTAAACCATATGTCAAACAGAGCATATGCCATCCAATAGTATACTCCTTACTGCTACTTCTAATTGACATCCTGTATGTATATAAGTAAAACAAAATTTAAGTAAAACAAAATTTAAATTTTATTGCCATTACAATGAATAATGATATCATAATAAGTATAAGTAGACATCCGATAATAAACTTGTTACATCCAGTACAACCCAAGATGTCAGCCGACGCGACTTACAAAAATAAAGAAAGCTAGCATGTTATGTTCATTGTTCATAGTTTTTCTAACGAGCATGCTTAGCACTTAGGCTGTACGGAAATAGCTTTAATTCTACGTCATATTAAAAACTTTACATCATTTTTGAGATACAAAAATAAATTTGTAAAATAAATAACTCTTTTGCTGCTTAGGCGCGGCACTGTGCTTGACCCACATGCTAAACAGTGTGTAGCAACACATCGCTGAAAACAGAAGCTGAATGAGCTATATAAAGGGGGTGCCTATGGGAAATATGTCAAGTCTAAAATACACAGCAATGATGACCCTTAAAATAATACAAAATAAAACTTATTTCTACGGTTAGGTGATCGAACCCGTCGTGATTTTTATCCAAATACTACGTAATCCAGAGTAATATAAAATTCATGCAAACAATGTACACAGGGTAATCCAGCAATGGTAACTAAAAATACAATTCTATTAATAAATTAAAATCTTTGTCTTTCTTTTGTCTTCCTTTCTAATTTAACAATCTGAAAAAAAATTCCAAAGAAAACCCCTCTTTTAAAAAATCTGAGTAAAAATAATTAAAAAACCCCTGTAAGAAATAAAAGCCCCAGTACCAATTAAATGCACAGTCTTTTGTGTCAAGACTTACTATTTCCACCACACTAATCTAATCTAGTTGCTGTGCAGAAGCTATTTCATAAGTGATTACCGATTAGCTGTAGCATGCTTCATTAATTGACGATGTCAATTCATCTCAGCTCGGCGCGGCACAGTAGCGCATCTCGCTTATCTACAGATGAGAAGCCTCATTGAGTGCGCGGCGCGGCACAGTAACGCATAGCGCTACAACATGCTTCATTACAATTTCCGTATTTTATGACTATTGTATATTTTATTGCTTACATATTATATTTATCTAATCTAATATAATCTAATCTAATATGTCTCAGCATCAACAAGTAAAGGTGGCAATTAGATTTTGACCGTTCTGTGTATTTTGATAAAAATTTTGATTTTTATGGTAAGTATTTAAAGTTAAAGTGCACAAATCTGTATAAATATATATATACATCTTTGTACTATTTTCACAATTACTTTAAAACCAAAACACCCCAGCGAACGCCGCGGGCTTCATGCGCCGCTAAAACGTTTAAATTTCATTTTTATAATCCTCCCAAGACTCCTGTTAAGACAAATTGCGAATGTTTAGCTTTAAAACTACTCTGTTCTTAAAACAATTGTTTTAATCATCGAATACTGAAGAGTTCAATTCAATCCAAGGTAAATTGTTTAAATTATGAGTGATCATGAATGAAAAATGAATAATTTACACGTAAAATTTGCCTCAAAATTTGTCTTGAAAAATAACCATAACTCTGGCTATGATTTGAATTTTGAAAATTTAAAATGCTATATAGTGCCGCGCACAAAAATGTTCCGCGCATTTAAAACGTGTCGATAATGCGCCCAAACCAATGTCGCGTTGGATAATATGTAATAGTATCCAAGCTGGTTGAATTCACAATTTTCATTTCTTGTTCCAGTTTGTAGCTTTGTGTGGCAGCCATATTGGTTTTATGCGTGCGCATATATTGCGCGCTATCTATATATCTTACCGTTAAATGTACGTTTACAGATTTAATCGAGATCTCTGCGAGGCTTTTATAATTATGTATGATATAGCTTGATATGCTGTTACTTCAAATTGCTGTAATTTCTATTTATATTGACTGAAGTAGAGTACAAAATAAAATTATTTGCTCTCTAATTTTAAGGATGTCGACCTGCAACTGAAATTGAGTGATATTCGACTATTTCAATTTAGATTCGCTAGTCAACAAAATGATTGCTCACTCCGAAATAACGACTTTCAAGGAATGGTATGTACCCTATTATTTACAACAAGGCTCCCAGCATTATAGTAAAACATAGACAATAGACAATATTTTAATATAAACTATAATTAATTTTTGACCGGGAACATTCAGCAGTTAACTTTGTCGTATTTTAAAACAAGTAACTCTGGCCCAGTTCGTAGAGAAGATGGATTTGCTGTATTTTAAAACAAGTAACTCGGGCCCAGTTCGTAGAGAAGATGGATTTGCTTTACCTGAGGACCCCAGGCTATTATGTTCATTAACATATAGATTTGGCGGAATGACAGGCTGAGCGCGGCCCAGTAAGGATTTGCTGTATTTTAAAACAAGTAACTCGGGCCCAGTTCGTAGAGAAGATGGATTTGCTGTATTTTAAAACAAGTAACTCGGGCCCAGTTCGTAGAGAAGATGGATTTGCTGTATTTTAAAACAAGTAACTCGGGCCCAGTTCGTAGAGAAGATGGATTTGCTGTATTTTAAAACAAGTAACTCGGGCCCAGTTCGTAGAGAAGATGGATTTGCTGTATTTTAAAACAAGTAACTCGGGCCCAGTTCGTAGAGAAGATGGATTTGCTGTATTTTAAAACAAGTAACTCGGGCCCAGTTCGTAGAGAAGATGGATTTGCTGTATTTTAAAACTTACCTGAGGACCCCAGGCTATTATGTTCATTAACATAATATAGATTTGGCGGAATGACAGGCTGAGCGCGGCCCAGTAATTTAAAACAAGTAACTCGGGCCCAGTTCGTAGAGAAGATGGATTTGCTGTATTTTAAAACAAGTAACTCGGGCCCAGTTCGTAGAGAAGATGGATTTGCTGTATTTTAAAACAAGTAACTCGGGCCCAGTTCGTAGAGAAGATGGATTTGCTGTATTTTAAAACAAGTAACTCGGGCCCAGTTCGTAGAGAAGATGGATTTGCTGTATTTTAAAACAAGTAACTCGGGCCCAGTTCGTAGAGAAGATGGATTTGCTGTATTTTAAAACAAGTAACTCGGGCCCAGTTCGTAGAGAAGATGGATTTGCTGTATTTTAAAACAAGTAACTCGGGCCCAGTTCGTAGAGAAGATGGATTTGCTGTATTTTAAAACAAGTAACTCGGGCCCAGTTCGTAGAGAAGATGGATTTGCTGTATTTTAAAACAAGTAACTCGGGCCCAGTTCGTAGAGAAGATGGATTTGCTGTATTTTAAAACAAGTAACTCGGGCCCAGTTCGTAGAGAAGATGGATTTGCTGTATTTTAAAACAAGTAACTCGGGCCCAGTTCGTAGAGAAGATGGATTTGCTGTATTTTAAAACAAGTAACTCGGGCCCAGTTCGTAGAGAAGATGGATTTGCTGTATTTTAAAACAAGTAACTCGGGCCCAGTTCGTAGAGAAGATGGATTTGCTGTATTTTAAAACAAGTAACTCGGGCCCAGTTCGTAGAGAAGATGGATTTGCTGTATTTTAAAACAAGTAACTCGGGCCCAGTTCGTAGAGAAGATGGATTTACTGTATTTTAAAACAAGTAACTCGGGCCCAGTTCGTAGAGAAGATGGATTTGCTGTAGTTGTCAGTTTACGGACAAATAAAGTCGAAAAGCATTAATCAGAATATGTTTTAGGCTGTCCCAAAATTTCGGATTCTTTTTCTGGAGTTTGAAATTGGCGGGAATTTTAAAACTCTCGTTGTGGTACTGGTACCAAACCAATATTTTCAGCGCAGAGTTTTAGCGCGCGCCAAGAGCACACACGTATTTTTGCATTGAAGCCGCGCGTTATTTGCACGTGCACTTCTACAGATTAAAATTTGGAGAGGGCCCTTACTGCTTACATTACTAAGTTGTTATGTAGTAATATTGTGAATTTGTCCGAAACTGGAAACAAATCTTGTAAAATTTTACGAATAGAAGTTATAGTATTACTTTGATTGACGATGTCAATCCTTCGCATCTCGCCGATCTGTGGTTGCGAGAAGCATTATTTGATGCGCGCGCGACCCAGTAGTGCATCGCACTACAAAGTATTACTTGACTGTAAAAATTTACTGAGTTTCACTTCCATATTTCAGGATCCGACCGCTGATATTAAAATTGAAGAGTTAGATTTCATTGGAACATGGAATTACTGTAATGGAAAATAAAACAGGTCTTGCTGAGGATGAAGAAATGTTATGTGGGGAGAAAATGGGCTACTGGAAGTAGACCTTCTTAAACAAAGACGACTTTCACAAAATGTTTAAAAGATCACGGTCGCGGCATCGAACCCTGGACGCTTCCCCTGCCACTGTCAGACACTCGAGATTAGTACTAGTAGTGTGCGCTACTCGAGCTGTTGATATATGAGTTCTTCGGTGTTATTTAAATATAATTGTAATATGTAATGACTGACAGTGCGAGATATCTTTTTTGTTTCTATTTGATGTGTTTAGTGTTTGTGTTGCATTCTAATATAAACCGCGTATTAGTTTCTTGTCAATTTTAAATTTGATAAGTTTATCTTTAAACTGTATTTATTAGCAGTAATAGTTACATTTTGGTATTATATCTATATTTATTATTGTAATACTGTTGTATAATGCTGTTTCTTCCTCATTGTAGCTTACATATAGGATAGCATACTTTGCTATGATCTTTAATCACAGTTGACAATACTTGATTAGAGTTAATGATTGTACGCGTTTGAAATCTTGATTTGATATCATTATAACCTTTACTAATGTTCAGATGAATGAATTTGATGTTTTATTTTTCCTCGGCACTATTGAAAATCCTTTACGGGATAGAATCGGCACTGTCAAATATCTTTAAAAGGTTCGTAAACGGAATTACAGTCGATCTCCTGACAAATTTATGCCGAAAATTTGTTTTAACACGCGCAGCAATATGAAGCCCGCGGCGTTCGCCGGGGTGCAAAACTGACTCGACTCCTAAAGCATAAACAGCTGAAATATCGTTTTACAAGCCTGTCACGTGCGCGCGTCTGACCAAAATAGTTATTTGATCATAACTCGTCAAAAAATGATTTTTATGCTAAGTATTTACTGGGCCGCGCTCAGCCTGTCATTCCGCCAAACCTTTATTAATGAACATAATAGCCTGGGGTCCTCAGCTAAGCTAAGTATTAGGTCTAATTCAAAATCAGCATATAAAGTGTATAGTATTGGTTTAACTTACTTTCACAATCCCACAGATTATTCATATACCATGAAAACGTATAAGCATAATTACTTATCGTATAAGCATATTAACCGGGCCACGCTCAGCCTGTCATTCCGCCGAATCTCTTGTAGCGCGATACACTACTGGGCCGCGCCGCGCATCTTCTCGTATGCAGATCGGCGAGATGCGAAGGATTGACATTGTGAATCAACCGAATCTTTAGCTATTTTATGATTATGAACATAAATATAATAGCCAGAGGTCTTCAGGTAACATGGGGGTGATACAAATCAGCGTCCGAAAATACATCGATTGAAGTTGGTTTGAACTGTTGGGGCCCTTTTAGAACAATCTCGAAGATCGACTGAAAAGTGATTTAGCACGCATGTTTCAAAATATGTTTAATGGCCCTAATTTAAATTAATCGATATTTTTTTTACTAAATATAAATGAAACCATTAATTGACAATGTCAATTCATTGCAGCTCGGCGAGGCCCAGTTGCGCATTTCTGATCTTGCCGATCTAGCGAGAAGCTTAATTGAGTGCAAGGCGCGGTCCAGTAACGCATCGCGCTACAAATGAAACAAATAATAACAATTTTGCATTGATTTTCGAGCAATGCACATTGCACAACCTGGCTGCGCCGTACATCAAATAACAAACAACAAATAAATATGATGTTTCTCGCATTTGAGAAAATAATTTTAAATTGTCGAAATCAAATTAAATTTTAAATCAATTAATATTAAATATGAGGCAAAAAATGTCAAAAGTTACTATTTTTTACTTGTTTAATTTTGTATCTTTAATTCTTCTAATGTGTTGTGTTTCATTGTACAGATTCATGCACAATCGTGCAACTTCTCGTCATTGAGATGATGGGTTTGGTAACGTTTGACAATGGTCCCACGGATTAAAATAAATCTAAAATCGAGCGCAGCTTTCCAATTTTATCAAGTTCTTCCTGATTATTTATACTTGTTGACCTTTTGTTAATACGAAATGATGGAACACCCACCAATGTGTTTAAAAGTCGCCATATGCAGTCGATTGATTAAGAGTTAATCATTTGAAATGTCCAGTTTGTACAGTGATGAACCCTACATCCCAACTTGATGTCGTGCTGTCGCCTCAGACAATACCCAACATAACAGCACGTCCCAATGCAGAGCTTTTAGGCAGAAAAAAAACTGTCCAGGTAGCAAACTCAGTTTTTTGTCAGCAGTTCCTGAGCAAACTAGCTCTTTGTTTTACTATCTTCGTTTTTCACTTACTTTTGTTAGGGTGCCGCCCAGTTAATATAATTCCGTGTTGAATTTGGAAATCGTTTACATTTCTATGTAACCATACGTTTATGCAACCTGACACGGATCTGTGCAAAATACAGGGTGGGCCAAAAGTCAGTACCCATAAGTTAGGTCTTATACCTCCGCCGTGTTTTATATTTGGGTGTTGTTGCTTTGCAGATGGCATACTGTACCTATATACTACTTGTTCAAGTATTCCGTCGCCATAATTTGAAAATCCGAATAATTTAGACCACGCCCATTCAATATTAAAATACCTATATTGTTCTCTCTGAACATGCTGGACGCCTAATTTTTTCAGAGACGGAAGATTATTAAATGTTGCATCTGATCTGGAAAAAAAATGAAACAAAACGGATTAGAAATGACGAAGTTATCAAACATTTTGTGTATCTCGGTAAAAAATTACTGGATGATTATGTGACACTGTGTCACGACACCTTAATTGGGCACCTTCAAAGTTTCCCATAATGTTTAACGGGGTGGTTAACAGGGTCACCCAATCACGTGATTAGGTATTAAACCTATCACCTGATCACACGTAATAAATACATTTTTTATTCTTCTTATCTCGGTCATCTGAGAAGCTGCAGCTCTAGCTTCTATATACAAAAAAAACCCTCGTTCGCTTACCTCTGTCCTTGACTCTTTTGTCCCTTCGGCATTTTGAGTCATGGATTGGGATAAATCGATTGCTTAGGACCACGTCCGATACATCCAGAGCAAGCACGTGGTATACTCAACATACCAACTAGAGTCCATCTTCATAACCAAAAAGTTTATGAAGCTGGCTAAAATATATATAGAAGCTTTGTCTGTGAAGACTTTGATTGTGTTTTAGTGTCACAGTTTGTAAAACTAACCATTATTAAGTAGAAAATTGGCAGGCCAGTATTTTGATTAAGGTGGAATCTCTTGTTAAAATAAAATAAATGCATATACTGCATATATGAAGTGGTTCCACTCAATGATCTCATTAAACTATATAAAAAATAAGTATAAAGAATAAGGAAAAGGAACGGGAATGAAGCCAATACCAGAAGTGAAACCCCACCAAAGAATAATTGATCCTTAGGTAGACCTGTTGAAATAAAGTAACTGAACTTTAACTGTAAGTATAAGAAAAGACGAAAGGAATCAAGGAAATAATGTAATGAGAACATCATCAGCAGATGACTTGGCACACCGGTTTCGGGGGTTTAACACCTGTACCGGTTTAATGTGCCAAGACCCCCTAGCAATCGCTCGTCAGTAATCACCTGTCCACGTTAAATGTGATGTCAAGGATGTCGCTGACATCAAGTATACTGTATTTGTACAGAATACTAGGTCGGTCTTTCAGCAGCTTTCTGAATTTACTCTGCAGGAGTCTGTCATTATAACATCTTGAAAGAAGTGTCCTATAAAGGGTGTTGGTAGAACACAGAAAAGAATCAAGGTCAGAGATAATGGAAGAGTAACGAAGGATCTGACCGTAAAAAACATGAGCATGTTGCTTGTGCACGATGGAGGATGCTTGGTCATGTCCTTTGCAGTAATAACAACTTACCTGCACAGCTTGCATCACACTTTGCAGTAGAGAGTCAAGAGTACTAAAATGGGTAGAGAAGGCAGACACCAGTCGAACTTGCCCAGGACTATAAAATTTAATTTAATTTATAAGAACATTCCATTTGTAAATACAGACGATTTGTACAGCTGTATAAGAATATCAGTCTCTGATAGAGCAGGATGGAAGATCAAGAAATTGTATTAGTTTATGTATCTGTATTTCTTACTTTCAGATCAGGTTACTTATCATATCTTTCAGATGTTCAATTATGTTCTATATTTGATTTGAATAAAGTAATATAATGTAGTTTGAGGAGTCCTCATTCTCCTTACGTCTGACAATGGCGTTTCTCTTAATGCTAATATATAACAATCTTAGCTGTTATGTTTGGAAGCTCAAATACATTTGGAAGCTCCACATTTGGAGGTTTTGGTGCTAACACAAACAACAATGCCACCTCTGGGGGACTCTTTGGAAACAAAGCAACCAACGCTTTTGGAAGCCCAGCAGCAAGCACCTTTGGCTCCACCACCGGCACTGGCTTTGGAAACACAACAAGTGGAGGTCTATTTGGAGCCAAGCCAGCCAACACAGGCACCACTCTATTTGGAGCCAGTAATACTGGCACAAGTTCTTTTGGCAACACTACATTTGGTGGAGCAACAAAGTAATTTAATTTTATATATATTGAATTTCATCCTGCCCTGTTATCTTCTTTCAATGCAATGATGACCTGAATAAAATTGAGAATTTTAGGTTACTTTTTGTCACAATATCTTACATTTTGAAATTTCAGCCCTACTACTAACACTGCATTTGGAGGATCCTCAATATTCGGTAACAATAATGCCAGTACAGCCAGTACTGGTGGACTCTTTGGGAGCACAGGAAACACATTTGGAAGTAATACCACAAGTGCTTTTGGGTCAACCCCTGCTAATACTGGCTCTTCATTATTTGGTGGCACTGCATCCACATTCGGAGCATCCACTCAGCAGAATGGATCAAATATAAAATACAACCCAATGATTTCTCAAGACACTCAACAAATCAAAGGTCAACATCAGGTGAGAATACGGTTTTAAAACTGTTCTTAAGCATTCCACTATTTATATTTGTACTGCGTAGTCCCTTTTTCAAGTTAAAGCATTGCCCTTATATCAAAAATTTGAAGTGTCACTGGTTTCTTAATTTTCTTAATTCCCAGACTGTTCAAGTAAAACTACAAGTCATAACGGGCATGAAAGAGTACGAGACAAAAAGTGTAGAAGAGATACGCTGCGAAGACTACATTGCTGGCAGAAAAACTGGCCCAGCTGCAGGAACTACAGCTGCTCCAACTGGGGGCATGTTTGGTGCAACTCCAGCAGCTGCCACTACCACCAACACCTTCGGGGGATTTGGTTCCAACACCAATACTAACACTTCTGGAGGACTGTTTGGTGCCACAAATAACACTGCCACAACCGGTGGGCTGTTCGGAAATACTAATACAGCTGCCAAGGTAAATCGTGAATTGTACATATCTAGCTTAAAATTTACTCTAACATGGAAAGCATTGTTAGTTATAAACTCCTGAGACCTTAATCATGGTTGTATACTACTTGTTTGTTAATATGCTTACTTAATATGCACTTGAATTTATTGTACTTGATTTTCTTAAAATCAAATTATTTTTAGCCAGGAGGATTGTTTGGAAGCACAAATACAGGTACAACCAGCTTATTTGGTGGCACAACCAACACCAACACTGGAGGCACATTCGGTGCCACAAACACTTTCGGTGCCACAAACACTGCCAGTACATTTGGTAGCACTGGAACTAGCCTATTTGGGAACACCAATAATGCTAAACCTGGTGGCCTTTTTGGTAAGTTTTTCAACTAATTCTGACTAATTATAAAACTGTGAGTGAAATCTGTGCAATATATCACTTACGGAAATTTAACTTATGCCCGGTCACGGTTTAATCATGTAAACTTGTCAGGTAACACTGCAACTAGTACTGCTGCTACTGGGGGATTGTTTGGTGGCACTGCTACTAACACCTTTGGAAACAACACCAATACTGGTAACACTACTGTTCATCTTTTTATCTGTTACATCTACTGCTTATTTCTATCGAAAAAACTTCTCCAATGATTATTTCATCGTGATTTAAGAAAATGTTGTTGAGGATTTTAAACCATTTATCTTGATAAAGTGGGATCCATCTCAATTATCTATTTCTCGATATCTTTCATTTTGGGACCGAAAAACATACGACGTTATTTCAGGAACAAGTCTGTTTGGTAACACGAACACAAATACTCCAGCTGCAGGAGGCCTGTTCGGTAATACTGCCGCAAACAACACTTCAGGAAGCTTGTTCGGAAACACAGCCAACAAACCAACTTTCAGCGCTTTTGGGAACACCAATACTGCCGCTGGTACCACAGGGTTTGGTTCTACTGGTGAGTTGATAATTAATGATTTAAATTTATTGTTGAGAAAATTCAGCATTCAATTAAATGTGTTGAATATGAGATTGCGATACTGAATCATACCTCTGCCTTGTGCCTACATTTACTGGTTTATAGTCGATAAAAGTCATTAGCTTGAGGAACAAATCTCCCCAGGAACGGGTCTGTTCGGTAACACCAACGGTAAACCAGCATTCAGCCTGGGTGGAAACACAGGAACCACGTCACTCTTTGGGAACAACAACACAGCTACCAATACTTTCGGTGCAGCCAACACAGGTATTTACATCTGGTATACTGGTACCACATTGGTTCTACACTGGTATCTACATCTGACTGAACCTTGTAATTATAAAATAAATTCAGTTTTTGTAAGACTAATAAGTCAGACCGGTCGCCAGCTACGTTTTACTTTTACTAAGGAATACTTTAGTCATGAACCATTGTTAAACTATGATAATCGACAGGAGGGAGTATGTTTGGGAACACCGCCGCCAAACCAGGAGGCTTGTTCGGAACATCAACGTTCGGTGCCGCTAACAACACTGGAACATCACTGTTCGGCAATAACAACGCTAACAACTCTTTATTAGGGGGTAACAATCAGCAGCCTGTTTTAGGTGAGTTAAAGAAGTAGCTAGAGGATACACTGGCACGGTTATGATCCAGAGTTATTAATAACCGCGACCGGTCATAAGTTAAATTTGTGCTGAATGCTGGTTTATTGTTGTTGGTAAAGAAGTAGCTCAATACGGGGCTTTTTTATTGTGTACATTGCACGTGCAATAACCTGTTAAGAAAACATTAAATTTCGTTTCCTCAACTCGCAGCTGTTTTTTAATTACCTGTGCCATTCCTTACTACCATTTTATTTAATAAAATCTGAATTTGAACTGATATGATTATCTGACCGTATTCAGGTGCTTCACTAGACAGTACACATATCCACCAAGTTGTAGCAGCCCTCTCCTCCACCCCCTTTGGAGACTCACCCCTCTTCAGAACCGCTCTCAACGAACACAAGAAACTGAAACCCTCTACCCCTCCTCCTGCCAGTCTGGGAAATAACAAGAGCAGAATTAATACCAAACTTTCTGCTGTAAGTGTTTGAGAATGTTTAAATAGTATGTAACTCTGCTCTTTTTTACTGGAACAGGCGATCAATTTACTAAACTAAATGACAATATGCAATTTCTTTATTCATAATGTAGTGAGCCCTAACAAGATCTATTTTTGTACCAGGTACGACCAAAGCCCCTGAACGCAGGATATAACCAGCTATTTGAGGGTCTAGAAGACGACATATCACCGTCCCCTGAAGCGTTCCTTCCACGTAGCAGTCTTAAGAAACTAGTTCTACAGTCTAACAGATACAGTGAGCCAGAGACACCTGATCCTGTGGAAACAGTCAGTAAAGCTGAGCAGTACCATGTAGACGACAACCAACAACCAGGTATGTTTGTTTAACGTCATATTAATATAATTACGTTATAATATCGAGACTATTTATAGTATTTTTGTGGTCTTATTGGACTTTTGTAATTTTTTTGAACTTAATAATAGGCGTTAAGTAATGTTGATTTTGCATAATATATTTGTGGTCTCATTGAAAGTTTGGGGATTTTCTGGGAATCGTGTGTCTGGTTATTAATAACTCTGGATCATAACCGTGCCAGTGTATCCTCTACCCGAGGGCAATTTGAGGTTGGAATGTTACAAAGCTGTCGCTGAAGCCTAAAAGAAATACCGAGCGAGTATAATCGTCATTCGTCAACATTGACTTTGTTGATTAGACAGAATTGATCAAGGGTGCCCAGCTCAGTGGAATGTTTTTCACACGTTTCATCCTCCTCTCTTTGCGGTTATTGGCGTTATTAAAAAGAGTTAAACTACTATACCTTTGTAAAAACTTATTTTTTGATAAAATTGCAAAATGCGATCCAATGAAATCAATGACTAGATGGCGGGGTAAAACAGAAATTTAAACATTACAACAATTTACTGCCTGGAAACACGTCATTATAATACCGAGCAATTGTCTCCTAATAGTACAGCGTATATTTTATCAATAGTCTAAATATAGATGTCTATGTTTCTAACCTTCTAAAGCAAGGGTTCTTTGTGAAAAATGTAAATTTCCCTAACATAAAATAATCATTCAATCAATTATGTACATGCAACTTATCAATATTTCCCTTCGTCTGTTCATTCATTAAACTGCAACTGTCCATTTAGCTGAGCATCAATCGGAATATTACGATTTTTGCGATCCTCAGCGCCGTATGGTCAACACTAAGCAGTTTTCCATGATGATTTCAATTGTCTCTTATGGTCACGTGTTCTCCTCTGTTCATTCCAAAGTACAACAAGCTAAACGTGATCCAGCATTGCCAGTCTTACGGCTCCCTGAAAGTTTTAGATTGTAGAAGAGCACAGTAAAATAGACATCACAAAAAGAGTTGAAAACAATTGCAAGAAATTGTTCTGGGTTGGGTGTAAAAAATATAAAAATAACTTAAGTTACCGTTGTCTCCACCAAGACCCAAGTCGTCTGTACCCGCGTGAAGGACTACTGCTCGTCCTCTTAAAGAATTTTCTCCTTCCAGAGCAAACCTATCTTCTTCCACGTAAAATTTGTCTCCATCTTCAATTAAGGATCATATTAGAAAACAATAAAATTTGAATCCTGTGCCGTATTGTATGAGATGAAAGATTCAGAAAACAGAGTCATCAAGCCCAGTAATAAATCTCTAAAATTTATAGATTTTAAAATCGATTCACTGGAAGTTTCACTGGAAGTTTCACTGAAAGTTTCACTGAAAGTTTCACTTACTCGTTCCGGTTCCCTGACCCACTATGAAGTTGAGAGTCGTCAAAACAAATCCTGAAAAAAAGGAATCTGAAGACGTTCATCATCTCCATTTGACACCTATTCTCAAGGTCTTAGGAGTTGTTATGTTTTCTATCAGCACAAAAGATTACAAATCATCTCAACTTGTTTAATTATCTTACCGTCCTCTGCATCCACATTTCCAAAATCTCCAACATGATGAGAAGATGCTGGACCACCCGCTGCTCCGTGATCTACTCCGTCAGGGTTGAAGTGGCCTCCAGTCGTCAGGCAATTATCTGTAGTATGTTGGGTCATTTCCAGATGTTTTCTAATTCTCAAAGTGAGAATTTGCATTTTATATCAACTAGGGGATTATGCTAGGTTTACAATGTTCATGCAATGATTATTGATTATAATTTTGGTTTAACTAATTTAGCTTACTTTCTGTAACAGGAGCAGCGTGGACATGAAAGCCATGTTTTCCGTCAGATACTTTCGGGTACGAAACGGCAACTTTAACCTCTTGGCCTTTCCCAGGAGTGCTATAAAATGCTACTTTACCTGGAATTGACAAAAATTAAACCAGTCATGATGGTGTTCCTTTAATTTAAGTTGAAATGTACTTGAAAAAGACGATATGTTTCTTTACACTGAACTTTCAACAAGATTTAGCTAAAGCTCTAGACCTGGTTGTTAACCTGGTCATGGGAAATTAAAATCAGACATCGAATTTCTTAACTCTAAATAGAAAGCTTACCAATCTTCTTTCCATGGTTATGTAATCGGAGATGACATGATGCTATCTGATCGTACTTATGGCTCGTTGACGCCAATTGGAGAACGGCAGCAAATATCAGCAACTGTAGCATCTTTCTGCAACTTCAATAAAAAGTTTAGGCGAAATCACAATTTAACAAAAAGAAAATGCCACATTGCATGGGCAGATAATAATCTTTTTGCGTGACTACAGCCAGGCAATCATGTTATTATTATTTTGCAACAACTTCAAAATCAAGGCAAATACTTCAAAACCAAGGCAAATACTTCAAAATCAAGGAAAAAACTTCAAAACAAGGCGATGTGGAAATGAAAAGAGTAGATTCCATAAACTCCTTCCTGGCTCCCGACCAACTAAAGAATATAATCTAACCGTTTAATCTGGGCTCCTGTTTCTAGATATATATATATTCTAGACTGTAAATGCAAGTCCCGAATACTAAATATATATTCTAGACATTTAATCTAATCGGAATATTTGAATGTCGGGCTGGAAAGATAACGCTGTCTTTGAAAAATTTCAAATTGATAAATTACAACGAGATCTAAAGTTATGGTCGACTAAAAATGATCTCTCGATTATCAACATGAATGAGAGAGATACGAGGTAAAGTGACTTCACGTCACAGCATACTGAGATAATGTCCTGAATAGACAACTTTTCGTCCATTATATAATTAAGGTACGAGTTTGTACAGCGGTAATTACATAATTGAATAATACTATGCCTGCGACTGCGCAAATCAATAAAACCCTGCACAGTATGTATCAATATGAAGTCCAATCTAGTAATGTTCAGATTAAAATGGTTATAAAATACTCTTGGTAAATTTTACCAACAAGCGAGGAAAATAAACCGGTGTGTTTCAAGTATTGTAACCGTAAGCCTCAGAATAAGTTTAACATTCCTCGAATTCCTGGCGGCAATATCCGAGAATTTATTGATGGTATTTCATGGCATCTAATTGTATCTGATACTTTTTTCTGCGACTTTTTTCTGCGAAATTTTCTGTTCACAAAGTAACAATAGTCATGGTCACCACGAACACTTTTCACGCACTTCATTATTTATATCAAAATTTACAAAACTTATTTAACGCAAAGTTGAGCGCTATTAGTTAACGTAAATTGAGTAATCTCGCTATTTGTAGTCAGGATGATAACTACACTATTAATCAATACTTACTTACTTAGCAAACGACTTGGTCACCTTCTTCACAGTATCAGACAGATTGTTTTAATTAAATAACGTTTAGGACAAAAGGTAGATCACTGCAACAATTTCCGTGCTCAGTTCATTGAAACTACAGTCTGAATGATTTAATGATTGGGATAGTCAGGGGATATAGATAGTCATTTAAACGCTTCAATTACGAATTTTGTAATTATTTAATCGATAAAAAAGTTCATCTAAAATTCAATCACAAACCCGATAACGTCAGGAGTCAAAAATAATTTTAATTTTTCGTCATAAAACGAAAAAAAAATCTTAAACTGAAAATAAAAATCTCTTATTCAATACATAAAAAATTTCAAAAATTCTCCCCATGCAATATCACGATGTTTCATTCAATTCTATTATCCATAAAAAGTCCAAGTTTCAAAAGAAGTTTGATTCTAGTGTTTTTCCAGGTCACGAAATAGTTATGGTGACAGGTTTCCTCTGCTCATTCCAGAGTACAACACGCTAAACGGTTTCCTGCATTTCCAGTCTTACGGCTCCCTGTAATCAGTCACATTAGAATATCTCAAAATAGTATGTGCAAAATAAAATGTTAGTCCTTATACGACAAATTTCATCAAAAATATTTATAAAATTCTCTGAACTGTGTCCTAAGAATTGTGAACAATTGATCCATTACCTTCGTCTCCACCAAGACCCAAGTCATCTGTACCCACATGTAAAATTACTGTACGTCCTCTAAAAGACTTGTCTCCTTCCAGAACAAATCTATCTTCTTCTACGTAGTGATTTCTGGTATCTATAGTCAATTGAAGATATTTAGATCTTGGAATTGAAGTTTTTTCGAAACAATTTTCGAATTAGGTCAGACCAGAATGTAACGAGAAAAATGACGTAAAAACTCACTTACGATCAATTCCCTGACCCACTGTATAATCAATTTGGTGGAAAACAAAGCCTGAAAAAGAGTTTTGGTTTAGGTTTGTTATCTTATCAAATCTCTCACGGACACTATTTAGGAATTGGGAACGACTTGTAATCCAATGAATTATAAAGATTGCACAATGTTATCTCAACTTACCATCCCTTGCGATCGCATTCCCGAAGTCTCCAACATGATGAGAAGCTGCTGGACCACCCGCTGCCTCTTGGTGAGCTCCGTGCATTGCTACGTCCATTGCTACGTCCATTGCTCCGTGCTTTGCTCCGTTCATTGCTTCGTGCTTTGCTCCGTGGTGTGCTCCGTGCTCTGCTTGCGCTCCGTGCTTTGCTCCGTGGTGTGCTCCGTGCTCTACTCCGTGGTGTGCTCCGTGCTTTGCTCCGTGCTTTGCTCCGTGCTTTGCTCCGTGGTGTGCTCCGTGGTGTGCTCCGTGCTTTGCTTCGTGGTGTGCACCGTGCTCTACTCCGTGAGGGTTGAAGTGGCCTCCAGCCGTCGAACAATCATGGCCACCTTCTGCGACGGGTAGTGTATGGACATGAAAGCCATGTTCCCCGTTTAGCCTTGGGTGCTGAAAAGCTAATAATACTCTCTGCTTCTCTCCCGGTGTAGATGAGAAGGTAACTCTTCCTAAAGAGGGAAAACATTATAGGAGCCAGGCCATGAAGCTGTTGTTTAAAACAGGGCGGCATCTTCAAAGGATACAAACGACTATGTATGATGGTCCGAGATTATTATCATAAATTATGTTTAATCATAGGTTAAATTAAATAAATAAGTAATTAACATCGAAAAGGAAAAAGTACCAATCTCAGTCCCTTCGTTATGAATCTTCATCAGACACGATGCAGTCTGATCGTAAGTCTGCTCTGTTAGCACAAATAAGGCTGCACATATCACAAGGAGTAACATCTTGCTGCAACGAAACGAAAAATATAAACTCGATTTAAGTCCATTTTGTTGGTTGCAAGCTTAGGGTCGGATCCATGCGTTAGTGTGGTGGCCATTCATCAAGCTGCACTGTACTGTATCACGCGGTAACATGATTAGTTTAGTCGAATCGGGCTTTCAATTATTCAAAACTTTATAAATGACTTTCAAACGTGACTCGTGAGTAGAACGTGGGCGGAACCTGCAGTTACAGTTGTTTAACTTGCAAGAAACAAAGGAAAAAATTCATTAATTCGTGGACCAGATAAAGATTATAATTTAGCCGTTTTATCTGAATCCAGATCTAATTTTGTTCCGATTAAAATGGTCTTAAAATGGTCTTGGTAAATGTTATCAGCGAACGAGGAAAATTTAACTGAATCGAATTATAAAATTTTGTCCCGTACGAGAATCCCGACGGCATAACCATTTCATAATAATGTCATAACCATGTCAGACAGTGCAGGTGTCATAATCATGTAATAACTGAAAAGTGGTCACTAGCCGGTCACTAGCCAGTCACTAGCTAGTCACTAGCTAGTCACTAGCCAGTCACTAGCCAGTCACTAGCCAGTCACTAGCCAGTCACTAACCAGTCACTAGCCAGTCACTAGCCGGTCACTAGCCAGTCACTAGCCAGTCACTAGCCAGTCACTAGCCGGTCACTAGTCACTAGCCAGTCACTAGCCAGTCACTAGCCGGTCACTAGCCAGTCACTAGCCGGTCACTAGCCTGCTACTAACCAATGTGCACTGATGCTTAGTCGGGTGAGGCTAACTCTATCGAAATAGTCTTGGACCTTCATACATCTTCTGGGAGAACTCTTATAGAACAACATAGCTCCAGACTATATCACCAAATGCATCGACATCAAGAGTCAACCTGTACGTGTGCTACGAACTGAACAAGACTTTTTCCTCCTAAATGTTCCTCCTGTCTCAAATTATAGTAAAACTGAGAGAGGTTTCAGTTACTGTGGACCCTCAATATGGAATCAGCTTCCTTATCAATTGAGAACATTGACTGATATTGTCTTGTTTAAAAAGAGACTAAAGACTCAACTATTTGAAAAAGTGTTCATATAAGTACTGTATCATATAATATCTTTCTCATACAAACCATACTTCACAAAATGCTAGAAGTTCTTATGTACATGTTCATGAGTCGCTTTAGATGGCTTGAACTGAATCTTTGGATTTTGAGTTCTTTTTGGCTATAAAGCGATGTATAAATTTCTAGTTATTATTATTATTATTATTTTGTTTGTTCAGGTGTCAAAAATAATTAAAATTCTGTTTTAAAACTAATAATCAAAATATATTATTCAATAAATCCAAAATTTCTGAAACCCTCGGCCTCCACATGCAATCTCACAATGTTTCATTCAGTTTAATTATCATTAAATCCAAGTTTCAAAAGAAGTTTGATCCGAATGTTTTTCCAGGTTAGTAGGTCACTAAATATTTATCCCCCTGAAAACTCTGATGGTTACACGTTTCCTCTGCTCATTCCAAAGTACAACATGCTAACCGTGATCCTGCATTACCAGTCTTTCGGCTCCCTGTAATCAGTGATATTTAAATATCTCACAAAAATAATAAAACTGTAGTCAGTACAGAACAAATTTCAACAAAAATATTTATAAAATTCTCTGAACTGTGTCCTAAGAATTGTGAACAATTGATCCATTACCTTCGTCCCCACCAAGACCCAAGTCATCTGTACCCGCGTGAAGGACTACAGCTCGTCCCCTGATAGAATTTTCTCCGTCCAGAGCAAACCTATCTTCTTCTACGTAGTTATATCCGGCCTCTTGTGAATTGAAGATATTTAGACCTTGAAGTTGAAGTATCTTTCGTAATTTACTAATGATTTTCGAATAAAGTCAGACCAGAATAACTAGAAAAATAATGTAAAAACTCCAAATTTTCACTTACGATCAATTCCCGGACCCACTGTATAATCAATTTTCTCTAGAACAAAACCTGAAAAAAGAGTATTGGTTTAAGTTTGTTATCTTATCAAATCACTCAAGAACACTATCATTTGGGAATTGAGAACGACTTGTAATCCGTCGGATTATAAAGATTGCACCATGTTATCCCAACTTACCATCCCTTGCGAGCACATTCCCGAAGTCTCCAACATGATGAGAAGCTGCTGGACCACCCGCTGCTCCGTGATCTACTCCGTCAGGGTTGAAGTGGCCTCCAGTTGTCAAACAATCATTGCCACCTTCTGCGACAGGTAGCGCATGGACATGGAATCCATGTTTTCCGTTAGCTATTTTTGGGTGCAAAAAAGCCAGTCTTACTCTCTGTTTCTCTCCCGGTGTAGATGAGAACCAGACTCTTCCTAAAGATGGAAACCATTATGGGAGCAAAGATGCTGTTTTTTAATTCAGAAAAATCCGGTTTACGAGATTAAAAAATGTTCAAATGATTAAAAAGAAAAAGTACCAATATCAATCCCATCGACATCGTTATGAAGCTTCATCAGACACGATGCAGTCTGATCATAAGTCTGCTCTGTTAGCACAAATAAGGCTGCACATACCACAAGGAGTAACATCTTGCTGCAAACAAATGGAAAATATAAACTCACTTCAAATCTACATAAATGAAAGGCTTTTAAACATCGGGACGCGATTTGTTCAGAGTGGAAGCTGCACGGAACTTACAGTAACAGTTCCTTGCTTAACTCTTTAGAAGAGAGAAATTCACTTCTTAATTTCGGCGAGGAAAATATTCTATTCAACAACAAAGTGTTAAATGCTCTAATTAATACTAGAATATACCTGAATATTTTCTCGAGACTTGGAAAAGAGCTTTTTACCGATCATTGACATTAATTATTTATGTTAGTTATAAAAACTAGTATAATTTTATTTTCAGAGATAGTAATGGATACAACAATGAATACGATAGTATCCAACCGAGAACAAGAACAGCCTGATAACATCCGACCCAATCTTAACACCACCCCAATCAAAGACATTTCACCCATCAGGTTTATTATTATTATCACAAATCGTATTTGTTTACTTCTCAAAGCAATCAACTTAGAAAACATGACACCAGCAAATCTCAAAGATCGCCTTTTTCAAACATTGTTAGCGTTCAAAGGCATGTCCTAATCCTCGAAATAATCCCAGAAAGTTACCATTCGACGACACACACGCGGAGATGATAGAAGAAGCGGACACCTCCGCTACAGAACCAAACATAGTCGCTCTAAAAACAGAGAAATCTTCGCCAGCAAGGGAAGAAAAGTTAGCAGACACAACTATAACTGTAAGTGATAAGTTAGCTTTGTAATTGTAAGAATTAAACGCATGATTTAAATAGTTAGCCACACCTGTCATGAACTGTCACAGTGTTACACAATGTTGGGTTAAATAATTACGATAAATTTGCTATTATCTAAGCTTGTTATTATATTATGTGGTTGAGACTTGAGAGATGAGACTGGCACGACTAAAACGAAAGTGCGGAGCAATGTTGTTTTGGCCGTGCTGTTTTAAAAATGAGTGCGCCAGCTGGAGCATGAAATTGAACACCTAGAGATAAAGACCCAGTCCAAAGAGAACAATCAAGACTCAATTTAAATAAAACTTAACTCAATTTGACTTTCTTTACAATTTAAGAACATTGTACGACTAAATTTGACTTCAAGAAAGTTGAATAAATATCAGCTGTTCTGTACATTTGAACAAGCATTCAATATACTAATAAAATAATTCATAACGCTAGTTAGTAGCTATTAGCGATATACGTTCAATAGTTACTATACTGGTGAGCTACGACTGGGCTACGACTCTAATAATAAATAATTAAAAAAAACACATCAAATCATCAATGATAATATCGAACGTTTGTGTAAAACTGAAGCAAACATTGAGAAGCAAAACAAGTTCGTTAACTAGGTATATAAGCGTATAGTCCCATAATACTGTGTATACATTTAGTACAAAAGGCCTCATTATAGAGCTGTAGCTGTACGTGACCATATAAGGAGCTGTACGTGACCATATAAGGAGCTGTACGTGACCATATAAGGAATAGTACTACACTTTCCTACAACTTCCTGAAACTAACCTCTCGTTATGATATTTCACGACAGTTGGTCGTTAGTCTCCAGTGTGAACCGTTTAGAGGCACAAACTGACTGGCCCTGCAGTCTAGTCTGCACCACGAGGTTATGCCTTTTAAAAAACTCAGTCATAGAAATGGATTAAAAAGGGGGCCTTTAGAAAGCCGCCTTCTAGTTGTAGAGCTGTTCAAATCCAGTGGTAATTGTAAAGAACAACAAGGTTTGTGGACTCAATATTTCAAGCTTACCGGCTAGGCTCTAGTCAAAATCAAAGAATTTAAATTATGAGCAAGTAACTGGAATTGTTTTGGTCGCTATAGAATGTCTTCAAAGTTGATACAAAAGTTCACGAGCCTTACTGTCCACACATAAACAAACTTATTTGCAAAGTAGTGAAAGCTTGATAACAACTTACCTATATACCCAACATAAGAGCTTATTGTTACTACTACCAGCTATATGTTAGTTGTTTCTAGTATTAGAGATCAAATGACCAGCTGGGGGGGGGGGGGGGGGGGGGGGGGGGGGGGGGGGGGGGCCAATGACTACTTTTGGGGACTTGGGGAATTACGTCAACGATTTTACCCCGAGTCCCCATGATTTTTAGTCCCCATTAGTCCCCAAAAATCTCCATTAGTCCCCATTTAGATTTCAAAAAATCTGGCTTCTCCAGACCAGATCGTAAACTTCTCGAGACTGAAGTCTAGAATATTTATAAATGGTCACTGGACATTCCTGACTTCTTGGGAGCTACTTTAGGGCTGTTAGAGTACCTCAGGTAAATTAAGGGAGGGGGCGGGGGCGACTACCAATGACAACATTGAGGAGAAATATTGCATATATACGCTTATTTTATCAGATTGATCTAGTAGCATCGTGCAAGGAGGAGTAACTGTAAGATTCTAATCGATAATCATTTTCCCCGATAATGTCCATGCTGATGGGTCAAAAGATGGGGGGGGGGGGGGGGGGGGGGGGGGGGGGGGTCCAACTACAAAAATACGAACGCACCCCTAAAATTTCAAATTCGTATTCGTATTTTTTCGTATTTTTTACAAATCGTCATTTTGATAAAGGGCACTTTCAAAAACTATGTTAACGAATCTGTCACGGGAAAAATTTCAACTTCTAGAAGCTCTCATTTGGTGGATAAACTCAATATTTTGATTAAACTTTTTTTCAGCATAGGATTTGCGATAGTTCAACTTTTACAAAAAGAATTAAATGTCTACTATGTCTATGAGCAGAGATACACGCATTTAAATCAGGGCTAATAATGGTGGATATACTTTTCAGATGGGTTTGGTGGATATATCATTTGTTGGCCTGTAACTTTACGTGTGGTTAATTTATGGTGATTATTTAAAGATAGAATTGTAGCAAATCGATATGCCTCTATGATAAAAGGCGAAAATAAAGAAAGATTTCAATTTTAAGGCTAGATATGGTGGATAATAAAACGATGAAATAAAATTCAATACCGAAAATTTTCAACTGAAAAAATTATATTGGTCAACAAGTTCACCAGCTTTACTCAGTGAACGGATCAGGTTGGAAATCGTTTCAAGTTTATGATAGCATAGAAGATTTAATTTTTAGGCCATTTTTGGTGGATATATTGGAGCTTCAAGATTGATTGGTTCGATGGTGAATATAAAGCACTTAGAAGCCAAAGAAGAAAAGCCGAGACAAAGTGGAAAATCTCCGGATCTTTAACTGACAAGAAACACTATGAATCAATCAGAGAGCAGTGCACAGAACTCTCAGACAGGAAGAAACATGAGTTTTTCAAAGTCGAATTCATAAAGCATTCCTATTCTTCTAAGAGTCTTTTTAGATTTGTGGACACCTTTCTTGATCGGGATAAAAGCATTGTGTTGCCTTCGTCGGAGTCTCTCAAGGACACAGTCGAAAACTTTAACGTATATTTTCAGGAGAAAATAAAGGCAATACGGAATAACTTTGATCATGTGGAGTCTGACGATCAAACGCCCTCTTACTGCGGAGAAAAACTAGCTGAGTTCTCTCCAACTACTCTGGAAGAACTAGAGGAGATAATCAAGGCATCTGAGATCAAGTCTTCTTCAATTGACCCTCTACCTGCAAACATCTTTAAAGAAAACCTTGAGGTTCTACTACCCGTCTTAGTTGACATAGTAAATGCTTCATTATCTTCTGGCAGTATTGATGGCGCTAAACTAGCTCATATCACACCCCTGATCAAGGGCCAGGGATTAGATAGAGATAATCTCAAGAATTACAGACCAATATCTAACCTTAGTTTTGTGGGCAAGTTGATAGAAAGAGTAGTGCTCAGGCGTCTAAATGAACATCTAGAAAACAACAACCTGAACATCCCACAGCAGTCTGGATACAAATCAAAACACAGCACCGAGAGTCTGCTTGTGAGAGTTGTTAACGATCTACTCATTGCATCTACAGAAAGCAAGGCAACTGTTGTTCTTCTCCTAGATCTCAGCGCAGCTTTTGATACAGTTGACCACTGCAAACTACTGAACATCCTCAGAAATGAGTTGGGAATAACAGGGACAGCTTGGAAATGGGTTCAGCAGCTTCCTCACAGGTAGATGTCAAACGATTAAAGTTGGGAAATGAGGAAACTTATGAGATAGTGATTAAGTTTGGAGTCCCACAGGGCTCTGTGCTGGGGTCCGTCCTGTCAACATCTACATTCGCTCTTTGTACTCAGCAGCACATGATTTGAACTTCTCCATCCAGGGTGACGCGACGATCATCAGCTGTATAAAAGTTTCAAGCCAAACGAGGAGCCCACCGTCCTTATCAACGATGTTCCCAAATGTTTCCAAGAAATTAATGACTGGATGAAAAAACATTATCTACAGCTCAATGCAGGAAAAACTGAGATTCTTGTCTTTGGGGACACCGCTTGTTCTCCAGCAGCTGTCTATAGGGGGCGTGTTTGTTAACTCTGAGACGTGTGTCAGGCTGTCACCTGTTGCAAAGAACCTCGGATTTCGTCTCGACTCTCAACTAAACTTTGGTGAGCAAATCAAGCAACTTAAACATCGTGTTTTCTGAAACTAAGAGACCTTGCTAAGATGAAAACATTCCTCACAACCAAACAGATGGGAACACTGACTCAAGCAATTGTAATCTCATCGCTTGACTACTGCAATGCACTTTACTATGGTTGTAGTCAAGCCTCAATTACGCAGCTGCAGAACATTCAGAACCGAGCATGCCGTCTGGTTTTTGGATTAAAGAAGAGAGACTCAGTCGAGGAGAAGCTCAAATCCCTTCATTGGCTCAAGGTGAAGGAGAGGATTGAGTTTAAGTTATGCTTACTGATTTTCAAAGCAGTCAATGGTGTTGCTCCTGCATATCTGTGTGATCTAGTAACATTTGTTAGTTCGAGTAGCAGAAGAACTTCCTCCTTACACCTACCCGTCGGATCTACAAGATCACACCCAAGAGCGTTTCAGACTGTTGCTCCGAAAATCTGGAACCAACTACCAATTGAAATTAAGACTTGTTCCGATGTTGATCTGTTCAAACATTATTAAAAACTCACCTGTTTAAGAAAAGTTATGGCATGAGCGATTAATTGACAATATAATACTTTATGTTATTTGCTTAAACTGTTTAGGATGCAACCTAATGTCATGATCTTTTTGAACTTATTAGCAATTAGACTGTTAGCTCGCTTCACAAGCATGTCATCTTCGTTCCAAAACTTTTTATGTCCTATGCATACACTCCTTGATAGTTATCTTGATCTAGTATCTTTGTTTCACACAATAGAGCATAAGTTTTGTGGTTTATCCACTGGGCTTAGAGTTTGTGTTTAAGCTACCAAATTTTATTATTATTATTTATTTAATTTTAAGTCAATTTCTGAGTCAATAATGCAGGTTATCCATTGTTAGACCCCAATTATCTCGTTTAGAAGCTGAAAATGTATACAATTATTGCTCTAGGGCCATAATGAATGGATATTATATAGTTTCATACGAACTTAACAAACTGTTTCCTTTCAGCCTTTAGAGCTGTTTTTGGTGGATAAAAGTACTAAAACGGGAAAATTTGCTTTTGTATCCACTATTTTTGGCCCTAGATGTGTTCTATCATGAAACTACAACTGTTTCTAGATAGAAAATCCCCTTTGCTGAGTCAGTTCAAAAGAATTTTCAGTCCAAGACGACTTTTAAGGTTAAAATTGGTGGATATTAAATGTGAATAACCTACCTCAGTGATTGAAATAACAATTTCTTGACTGATAACGTATGTGATCCACTTTCAACGCCCAATAATTATATCTTAAGGTCGAAAGAGCTGAAAATCATTGCTCTTAGGTCGAAAAGAAGGGATATAGTTTCAAGTAAACGTTCCAAACATTCTCCATTTAGGGCCGTTTTTGGTGGATAAATGCCTAAGAAATTAGCTTAAAAACGGTTAAATTTGCTTTTTTATCCACTATTTCTGGCCTTAGATTTGCTCGATTATGAAATCATACACTGATATTGGTTTGTTTAGACCTTTTTCTTGTTCAGCACAAAATGTGATAAGCTCAAGCCGACTTTTAAGGCCAAAATTGATGGATATCAAAATATCCAGGTCGATAATTTAAGTATTTTTGAGTTAATTATCCACCAAATTGGCCCTGAATGCTTAAAATGCCATAGTACCTTATGCATAAATGTTCAACATCTTATATTTCATCTTTTTCAACTGTTTCTAATCATGATGATGTCTTATTTATTGATATTTTGGTAACATTTACGTGTTTAACTAATTAATATTGACTTATATCCACCAAAAATAGCCTTTTAACTTGAATCTTGTACTTCATAGTTGATGCCATAGATTTAACATTGCCTTTGCATCATTTTAAGACCAGTAAATTGATGTTAGCTAACAAATAACAGTCTTAAAAAAGAGGTAAAAAAAATATATACCAAATTTGGCCCTTAAGAAAAATCCCGGCCCTACTTATGAAATTATGAAGTTATAACGATTATTGTTAGGTCTCAATCATATTTTAGGAGTTTAGATGGAATTAAATATTTTTAAAGGCCACCTGAAGTGGATTGGTCTGTTTCACTTTTATCCACCAGATTTAGCCCTAAATCGAAACAAAAAGTGGCAGATAGTAAGGGTTAGGGTATAGCACACCATATCCTGGAGTTTCATCCCGTTCCAAAAATTATCCACCAAATTATGCCACAAAAACTGATTTTTGGCAAATTTTAACATTTTTTCCGTGACAGATGTTTTTGAAAGTGCCCTAAATAGAAGATCACACATCTTCGTAATTAATCAGATCTAAGCTCAACTTAGCAGTGAAGAAACATTAAAATAATATGTAAACCATCATGTATCATACATAAAACCTGGGGGTGCAACAACAAAAACGATGAACCCACACAAAATTTTGAAAGTCGCTCCCTTTTTATCGTTTTTAAAATTAAAATTTGGGATATATTGTGATCCTTTTTATGTTTATGAGGGTTGATGAGGCCAAAATCGAAATCGGAAAAATCGGAAAATTGAGAAATTTACAGAATCGATCTCTAAAACCTCTCAGAAGTGATATAATTCAATCAGAACCCCTACATAATACGTATGCTATATAATAGTATATATTGTGATGAGAAAACGAACCAATAGGACATTCCATTAGTATGTTTTATGTGTTTTTCCTCCCCCTCCTCAGTCCTCGTCCTCAGTCCTCCTCATAGTCGTCCTCCTCGTCCGCGTCTTCCTTCTCAGTCCTCCTCGTCCTCCGTCCTCCTCGTCTTTAGACCTCCTTCTCATCAGTCCTTCGCCAGTCCTCCTCCTCCTCCTCCTCCTCCTCCTCCTCCTCCTGAGTCTTCTTTCTCCTGAGTCCTTCTCCTGAGTCCTCCTCCTCCTCCTGAGTCCTCCTCCTCATCCTCCTCTTCCCCAGTCCTCATCCTTCCTCTTCTCCTCTTCCTTCTCCTCTTCATCAGTCCTCCTCCTCAGTCCCCTTCATAGTCGTCCTCGTTCTCCTTAGTCCTCCTCCTCCTCAGTCCTCCTATTGAGTCCTCCTGAGTCCTCCTCCACATTCCTCTTCCTCCTCATCAGTCCTCCCCCCCAGTCCTCCTCTCATCAGTCCTCCCCCAGTCCTCCTCCTCCTCAGTCCTCCTCCTCCTTCCTCAGTCATCCTCCTTCTCCTCAGTCCTCCCCCAGACCTTCTCCTCCTCAGTCTCCTCCCCCCTCTTCCTTCTCCTCCTCAGTCCTCCTCCTCCTCAGTCCTCCTCCTCCTCCTCCTACTCCTCAGTCATCCTCCTCCTCAGTCCTCCCCCAGACCTTCTCCTTATCAGTCCTTCGCCAGTCCCTCCTCCTTCTCCTTCTTATCAGTCGGCCTCCTCCTCGTCCTCGCTTTCGTCCTCAGTCCTCAGTCCTCCTCGTCCTTTTTCCTCATCCTTTTACTCCTCCTCCTCCTCGTCAGTCGTCCTCAGTACTTCTCCTCCTCAGTCATGCCCCCAGTTCTCCTCCCCCTCCCCAGTCCTCGTCCTCAGTCCTCCTCATAGTCGTCCTCCTCGTCCTCGTCCTCCTTCTCAGTCCTCGTCTTCCTTCTCAGTCCTCCTCCTCCTTCCTCAGTCCTCCTCCTCCTCCTCAGTCCTCCCCCAGTCCTCCTCCTCAGTCTCCTCCCCCTCCTCCTTCTCCTCCTCAGTCCTCCTCCTACTCCTCAGTCATCCTCCTCCTCCTCAGTCCTCCTCCTCCTCAGTCCTCCCTCGGACCTCCTCCTCATCAGTCCTTCCCCAGTCCTCCTCATCCTTCTCCTTATCAGTCGGCCTCCTCCTAGTCCTCGCTCTCGTCTTCAGTCCTCCTCGTCCTTAGTCCTCATCCTTTTACTCCTCCTCCTCTTCCTCAGTCCGTCTCAGTCCTTCTTCTCCTCAGTCATCCCCCCAGTTCTCCTCCCCCTCCTCAGTCCTCGTCCTCAGTCCTCCTCATAATCGTCCTCCCGTCCACGTCTTCCTTCTCAGTCCTCCTCTTCCTCACTTCTCCTCGTCTTTAGACCTCCTCCTCATCAGTCCTTCCCCAGCCCTCCTCCTCCTCCTCCTCCTTCTCCTCTTATCAGTCGTCCTCCTCCTCGTCCTCGCTCTCGTCTTCAGTCATCAGTCTTCCTCGTCCTTAGTCATCATCCTTTTACTCCTCCTCCCCCTCCTCAGTCCTCCTCAGTCCTTCCTCAGTCATCCCCCCAGTTCTCCTCCCACTCCCTCAGTCCTCGTCCCTCAGTCCTCCTCATAGTCGTCCTCCTTGTCCTTGTCTTCCTTCTCAGTCCTCTTCGTCTTTAGACCTCCTCCTCATCAGTCCTTACCCAGTCCTCCTCCTCCTCCCCCTTCTCCCTTTTTATCTGTCGTCCTCCTCCTCGTCCTCGCTCTCGTCCCTCAGTCCTCTCGTCCTTAGTCCTCATCTTTTTACTCTCCTCCCCTCCTCCAGTCCTCTTCAGTCCTTCTCCTCAGTCATCCCCCCAGTTCTCCTCCCACTCCTCAGTCCTCGTCCTCAGTCCTCCTCATAGTCGTCCCTCCTTGTCCTTGTCCTTCTTCTCAGTCCTCTTCGTCTTTAGACCTCCTCCTCATCAGTCCTTACCCAGTCCCTCCTCCCCTCCCCCTTCTCCTTTTTATCAGTCGTCCTCCTCCTCGTCCCCTCGCTCTCGTCCTAGTCCTCCTCGTCTTTGTCCTCATCTTTTTACTCCTCCTCTCCTCCTCTCAGTCCCTCTTCAGTCCTTCCCTCCTCAGTCATCCCCCCAGTTCTCCTCTCCTCCTCAGTCCTCGTCCCTCAAATCCTCCTCATAGTCGTCCTCTCGTCCTCGTCTTCCTTCTCAGTCCTTCCTACCTCCTTTTTCACCTCCTTCTCCTCTTCCTCCTCCTCCTCCCCTTTCTCCTCAGTCTTCCTCAGTCCTCCTCCTCTTCTTTTTCCGCCTCTCCAGTCCTCCTCCTCCACTTCAGGGGGATCATGTTTGCGAAAAGCGGAAGGCTTAAGGTAAACACCTTTATCACGGCTCCAACGTTCCAGGACCTTATAACTGGCCTTGAAGGATGGTTTTCTTATCAAGTCCAATGTGCAACTAAGTACAAGGGACTGTGATATTGCTTGCTGGCATTTTGTTTCGACTCTTGCGAACAATTGTTTGCTTTCCTTCGCACTGGCTTCCACAAAGGATGCCAGAGCAAGGAAAAATCGGTGCCTTGAGCTTGATGCGAAAGGCAGCATCTCTGTTGCGAATGATGTTGCACACCCCCTCGGGGGAAGACACTGATTCCCCCAATCCCAACCAAACACGGGTGTACAAGGGCAGAGACACCCAGCCTCAAGAAACTTAGGAAAGCCTCAGGGAAGGCATCGACATAAGGAAGGATATGATTCGTGCTCACAACAAAGCTGTCCGGGTGCGAACTCGATATACTACTGAACCCGACTGTTACACTCTAGTTGATGATGTTACACTCTAGTTGATGATGAAGACAGGGAAGTGGCTGAGCTTGAGGCCCCCAATGATGATGATGTGAAATGGAGATTTATAACAGTCAATGCAGAGTTCTCCACACCGACCGGCGTTGGTACCATGTTGATACTGTTGCTGAGGAAGTTTATGAACGACGGTCGGTCATCAATGGCAGGTCATACACACCAAAGGAGAATCAAGGCTACAGTATCGCCAGGGTGTCACTTTCTCGGCCATGTGAATCGCTTGGAAAAGACTGTAAACGTGTATCTGTTGGTGACAAGGGCTGGTTCGACAAGAAAATATTCAAGCAAGCTGTCAAGTTCCGCGGGCAGGCTCTGTTCATGTCAAATCGCATATATTCAGCAAGGCTGTCTGCCGTTATACCTCACTAACTGCTAACTCCTTTTGTTTACCCATCAGAATTATCATGTTTGGGTGAAGTCTGATGTAGATTGTAAGATTTACTATCAAAAGAAGTTTTGAAGATCACTAAGGAATTTGAAGTTTTCTCTAATTTTAATCACTAAGGATTTAAGCTTGTTACTATAACCATGACTACTTTGTGTAATAGTTTTCTCTAAAGAAAAATCTGATAGAATATCAATATGAAATATGAATGTGCCATATATAGTCCTATAATATTATATATAATGGGTTCAGCCGAAGCTGATTCATTTCGTTTTAGGAACCCAACTTACCAGACTTTAAAAGTATGCGTAATGCGTATTTGGTAATAATATTCTGTGATGTAGCATTCAAAGACCTTTATAAATCACAATTAATACATCATAATATCTGAATTGTGATAATATCCCAGTGTTTTGACATAAATACGCTTACTTGAGATTGACAAGCAGCTAAACTCCAATTATTAATTAGTAGGTAATCGTAGTATTGTATTTTCATTTGTTCACCAGTTTTGCTGCGTCATATTTATCTTCTCTGATGTCATACAGTGTAATATACAAAGATACAACGGAGAATACCAATGGATTTATAGATCCATTAATCTGGGATATTTCGTTATTTCTAGAGTAAAAAAATGTTGGTAAAAAATACGAAAAAATACGAACGCACCCCTAAAATTTGAAATTCGTATTCGTATTTTTTGTAGTTGGACCCCCCCCCCCCCCCCCCCCCCCAAAAGATTTAAGAGTTCAGCGAGTCGGCTACTTCTACCTTCACGAGAGCTAAACTTCAATTTACCTCAATCTGAACTGACTTGTACAGTGGTAGAACACATTACAACCGGGCTTATCATTTTACTTTTAAGTCAGATTTATCCTACTCTTATCTTGGACAAAACATCTCGATCGTATCGTTATTAAACTAACTTGGAAACCATAAATAACTGTCAAAAATTCTGGGGACTTATGGGGACAAATGGTGAATTACGTCAACGAGTTGACCTCTAGTCCCCATGATTTTTAGTCCCCATTAGTCCCCAAAAGTCTCCATTGGTAGTCATTGGCCCCCCCGACCAGCTGCAATGGTTCCAACTCAATGCTTCATTGGCACAAATATCACTCGTCCGCTATTGTATTTACTGTTTAACCATTGTTTATTCCCAACGTCGTGTCCTCGTCACAATCGATAGCCCCCGTGAAATTTTACACATTCTTTATGAGAGGCCAGACCGTGGCGTGATGCCAATGCTACTAAGGTGTTTAATTTTTCACCTATTCTCAGCTCCAGCCAATATTATTGTCCTTATGCAATGAGCTTTGTTAGGAATATTCTCGATAACAAACATATAATTCGGTAAAAACATTGCTTTAATTGGTACATTTTCCAGGAGGATGATACAGCAATCGAAATAGAGGAGCCGATATTAGGACTAGATGGGAAGCCTCTAAAACCACCTCCCCCCACATTGCCCTTCACTCTAAACCGTCCCGAGTACTACACAGTTCCTGGAACTGACGATCTTGTGGACTTGATTAAAGACGAGAGTTTGGTTGTTAATGATCTCATTGTGGGTAGGACAGGGTAAGTGATATGAGGAGGATACCAGAAAATAATAGGGAAAAAATGTTACGTACCCGGATTTTGAAGGCAAACTTCTCTTTTATTTATTAAGAAAACGAAAACCATTTAACTAACTAACTAATCACGTGATAGATACGGAGAAGTGAAGTTCCTGGGAGAAGTGGATGTTTGGGGAATGGACCTGGACAACACGATATTCTTTAGAAGGAAGGAGATATCAGTCTACCCTGACGACAAGAACAAGCCCCCTCAAGGCCAGGCTCTCAACAGACGATCAGGTTAGCTACTTAAACAACTGTCATGATGCAAGACATTTTGGTGCTGTATAATACTGACATGCAGCAATTACGATTCAGAGTTTTGGTCTTAGTTCAGTTTTGAAAGTTAATCGCGTGATCTACCGATCTACAATCGTTCATATTTCAGAGGTTACATTGGAGTGTGTTTATCCGATAGATAAGGGAACACGTGACAACATAACAGATCCCAAAGAAATAATCAAGAGAGGATTCCCAAACTATCTCGAGAAGAAGACATTCAAAATGGGGGCTAAGTTCGTGGAATACAAGCCCGAGACTGGACAGTGGACCTTTATGGTGAAGCACTTCAGTCAGTATGGTTTACTCGAAGACAGTGAGGAAGAAGAAGATGAAGAAAGAAAAGAAGCTGCCAAAAAGCTAAAAGAAGAACCACTTTCTGCAGAAAATTCCTTCGACGATGAAGGGAAGGAAGATGTGAACTTGTTTAGTGATGACGACAATATGTCGGAAGGTGAAGGATACGACACCCCTCACGAAGTTTCCTTCGTTCCTCGCCCCGTTCCAAAAGAGTACGAGGGTTACAAAGCAGGGCTGTTTGGGTTTAACGAGAGCGAGGAAGAGGATGAAGATAACCAGGAAGAAGAGGATGATGGTGAGATGTTCGTGCAGGGATCTCATTTTAACTACTCTTCCAGTATCAGCCTCTCTAAAAAGGGATCTCTTGCTAAAACCGCTCTAAAGATGGAGAAACTGGACATGAGTGAGAACATGGCTGCAAGTCCCAAAATCCTCAAAGCAAGTCTTCTCAAAGAAAAGATGCTCACAAAGCCTGCTGAAGAGGCTTCTCCTAAATTTGGAGTCTCAGTAGTACCCTCAGTTTTGTGTCTGCCACCACTTTCCAAATCAATCGCAAGCGAACGCACTCATCTCAAGATGGACGAGGGACTCACCCGACACTTCGCTTACCGCGCAAACTGGACCTCCACAAACAGGCTCCTAGTAAAGTCAGACCACGTGTCAGGTAAGGGCTCAGTGGGACGGAACCTGTTTGACTCCTCCCGGACCGTGTCCACAACCGGAGGATCCGGACTAGATGTGACGGAGATTTCCTGCGGTTCTACTCCGGAGTACCACAGTGATCTGTTGGAGGTGATGCTGGAACACACCACGTTTGATGAGCAGGATGGAGCTGTTATTGCTGTGCCTAACAAAGGTTCAGATTGTTTAGAGGAACTCCTGGTGAAGCTTGCTGAAAGAGAGGATCTGACTGTGCTGGGTCCTGCGCTGCAGCTAATCAAGGCTCTGTGGGCGGATGAGCAGATGAAAGATGGAGACTACGCTGCGGAACAATTCCGCAAATCTCGCTTATCAAACTGGTTGGGGGCCCAGCTGAAGGTCCTGGCTCAAAAGCTGACAATCGAACACTCCAAGCTAGGTGTGTGTCACCTCCCTGCTGTTATCGGCTGGTTGTGTGCTGGAGGTATCCAGGAGGCGTGTCAGTTGTTGTGTAAAGCCGGGGATTTCCAGCTCGCTCTGCTGGTGTCTCAGTCCTCTACTCCAATTGTCAGACAGCTGGTTCTGAAACAACTACATGAGTGGAGAGAGTCTGGGTATGATGCTCTTATTTCTGAGGATAGACTCAGAGTTTATGTTATGTTGGCAGGGGAACAGGTCAGTGATTTTTATATGATATTAACTGAAAATGATAAATGTTTCGTGTTTATTTAATCAATGTTAGTTGTGTTAGTTTTTGACAATTTCCATTTAATGTTACACTAGGGCAATTCCACCGTGACGGACACCACGATTATGCCATTTTTAAAAGTTCAAACGAATGTTTTGCTCAGGATGTTGCTTCTTTATCAGCTTAAACTATTTATTAGTCCACATTTAACCTTTGTATAGGTTGTGTGAAAATTTCAGACCCCTACCATTATTACTTTCTGAGATAGTACCCCTGTGACGGACGCGACTTAAATATGACACTTTTTTTGGGTGTCTACTCAGAAGGTACCCAAATCTATCCCAAAACGTTATCTATTATCTCTAATTTGGACATGCAGTGATAGAAAAAGGTTTAGGGATTTCTGAGATACCATTTTTTTGGAGATTGCTCAGTTTTTGTTTGCGTGGCGCCATTTTCAAATTGTGACGGACGTGACTGTGACGGACACACGTTTTTTTTTCAATTTCTCCAAATCTTCTATTTGACACTTTTATCTTGTTCAGTGACCTTCATTCTATATTTATGCCAATTTTTAGGCCGCAAGTACTTCCACGAGGTCTGCAATAGCCAAAATCGTCCATTTTGGGCATACGCTAGGGTATCAATCTAGGGGCAGCAACTATTTCTCTACTTGAACAAATTTATAACTCTGGTAAAACATTCATCTCTGTTCAACACATCACACTGTTGAGACCATCTCCCAAAAGTTTCATTACTTTAGTGTTTAAAATGTGGAAGATATCGAATTTTTACTTCAAAAATATGCGAAAATAGGGTAAAGTCCATTTTTTGTGCCTTTTACCCCTGAAAAAGGTTAAGGTAAATAAAATGGCAAAACTCAGTAAATTTAATTATTGAATTGCATATGATGTTATTTGATAGTCTAGTCAACATAGTCAAACCTTATTTGACTTCAATTTGTCTTGGTTTTAGTCAAAATAATGGAGATATGGATTAAAATGGCTAAAAGTGAGCCGTACGCCCATATATGGGCATATACAAAATTATACATAACTCAGTCATTTTCTGTCCAATTTTCGATTTGACAACATCGTTTTGTTAAGGACGGTCTCAGCTTTAACAAAAATGCATTTAAAGTCTGTTAAAAGATTTTTTGGAGCATTTTCAAAAAAATGTGACGGACGCGACAAGTTGGGACCCCCCTTCCAAAATTTTTTTCTTAAAAGATACAAGCCTGATAATTTCTACGGTACTCCCTTACCTTCAGAAGAGATAAAGGTTACATTGGTTTTTTGAATATAAATAGCACTATATGGCTCTGAAAAAACTTTTTTGCTTAATTTTGTGACGGACGCGACACCATCTTAGTGGAAATTTTTTAGAAAAAGTATTAGAGTAACGGTTTTGAAACTTTGCATAGCTCTCATTCTTATGCTTATGCTTAAGTGTATGGAATTTCATAGAGAAATATTGCTGCATACCCAAACTATGGCCCTTTGAAAATTTGAATGATTTTTTTCATTTCCGAGTAGTGTTCCTTTGAATGAGAAAAATAAAAAGTTAATGCAATATGAAACAAAAAACTTTTGTTGACCTGTAAGGTTAAGAGTCTAATGAACATATTTTAACCAAAATTAGGTGCCTATCTTAAAATTTTTCATTTTCACCAAGTGGAACCTTACCGTGGAATTGCCCACTACACGTATTAATGTCAATATTTATCAGGTATGGGAGAGTTCAACTCGCACTATCAACGTATGTGAAGGTTTGGACTGGCTCTCATCCTTTGCTCTGTACCTGAGGTTCCTTCCTCCTTCTGCTCCTCTTGATCAGGCTGTTGTCATGTTCCAACAAGCTTTCGAATCTGGTAAATAAAGTCAACATATTAAATATTGGTTTTAATTTACTTTTATTTGTTAAGTTTCGAATCTCCTTTTGTATCGAATCTCCTTTTGCCTTAACTATCGGATCTCCAGCTTTTGAATAGTTAAATATCAAACATCAGAGATTTTAAAGGACCAGTTAACTGAAAAAAAAGTTATCCTCATATTTTGACAGATTGTGACAAATAGCAAACTGAGCAACGAGTCGAAATTCCTAAATCTCTAACTGCTCTCTAACGCGTGTAATTAGCGTTTGTATTATTTTGGCGATGACGTCATAAAGTCCCTTGCGCGCACAGAGCAGCTCGTGAGACTGTATTTTACAGGTAAAAATGGACATAATACAATGTTTCTCCCCCAAATAACTCGAAAAGTAAGTGTTTTAGGGTACATGTTGCTTCATAAGTTGTATATAAACATGGCCATTCTGCACAATTTGCAATCATTCAAAAATCTGTTTGGCCTTCATAGCCCAATTTACGAGATACCCATATTTTTGCATGATTTCTGGAACCGGAAATCAGTTTTTCGCCAATAACTGAAAAAGTAAGCACTTTAAGGCATCTGTTTCTTCGTAAGTCATATATTAATATGCTAATTGCGGTTCTTTTGCACCCTGTCTAAAGACTCTATCACGATCCTATCGAAAATGGGCTCAGCACCACGCCCAAAATGGTTTTTGGCGAATTTCTCGAAAAGTAAGGATTTTAGGCCATGTGTTGCTCAATAACTCCTATATAAACTTGCATATGCGGCTTCGTTTAAGCCTATTTTGAAGTCTCCACGACCTTCAGAAGCAAAGGGTCGGTTACGTTATTGGGTCAATATCGGCGTGGTCAATATGTCTCCGACCGAAAATCCTTTATTCATACTTTTGGGAAGGTCTTTGCAAAATTTCGTGAGTATACGAAAATTTGCAGGTTCAATTCCATAAATGTCCATAAATGACTGGACTACACAAGTTTAGAGTTAACTTTAGAGAAACTCATAAATCATTATTATCTAAAATTAAGCTGTCAGTGTCCATGATCAACCTATGGCTACAATGTTTTACGTGAAAATTGTAATGTAAAAATCAGGAGTAATATAAAAAGTGTATTTTTAGATTAAAGTGCTATCTCATAGTTTAAGAATTGTATAGATTAACGTTTGTCGTTTAGCCATCTAAGAATCGATCGTGCCGTAATATATATGGCCAACGAATAATAGGGTCTTGGAAATTCTATAGTTGTTGAGTGGGTCGATTGACTGAACACGTTTGCACTAATTGGTATTTAATTTTATGATCATACAAGTAGGACGATAACTAGGTAAGTCAAATTCAAAACACTCCGCACACTGTACACTCCAATCAGTATTTAGTAGACCGGGTATTTTTCGGTTCCCACGGCACCGTTCTGATAGGAGCTACTTCTACTAATGGTCCCATGGGAACGGCCGTAAAATAGCCAGACTTCTTGTCTCCTGTACTGTCTGGCACGTGTGGATTAAAGTAAGAGATTTCGCTATGCTAAAAATATAATTGCTCTCGGAACTATGTCTTTTACAGCGAACCATTCGACTGCTCGCATTCTTCCGAACAACTGTAATATTATATTACAGAGTTACACTCTGATCAGCTATATTTAATATATAGCACATTATTTTGTGTATTAGTTTCATGTACTGGGGAAAAATAATCGGTACAGTCTCCCTTCGTTTGTAATGAAGCAATGAAAACAATCCAAAATTATCACATATGACATAACTTGTAATAGCAGAAACTTTCTAACCGTACATTCACCCGCCACTGTTCAAGAACTTATGACTATGTCACTGTTTAAAATCCTGACGTGAGCACTGTACATCCAATCAGCTATTCATATAGTTAGGGTGATAGCCAAAACTATAAGGATTTTGTAGAACTAGGGAAATAGTCATAACTCTAAAATTTGAGTGAGTTACACGTGTTTTATTGACGATGATAAACATTTGTGCATTGTATTACGCTATGCAAGCGCGCACTGAGGGACTTTATGACGTCACGCGGCCACAGCTTATTATTGCAATAACACGCGTTACACGTACGCTAGAGAGTTAGTTCTTTCGGCGATACGATTCTTTACCAGTTTGTCACAGCTGATTTAAATCTTAGCCAAATTGGAGACTACAAATTTTTCAGTTAACTGGTCCTTTAAACCGTGTCTTTACCAGGCCAGGCAACACCACCAGTAGTAGATGACGAAGCTAACATGAGTATATTCTGGCAACTGCTGATGTTATACTGCAATCCTGCTTACCCTCTAGCTGATGTTCTCAACAACCAGGGTATTGTTTTACTCCACATTGATTCGTTCTCGTTTATTGCATTTTTCGTCAATCATGTTGGGCATAAAGCCCTCTTTTGCAACTTTCACACTCAAAGTTCCCATTGTATTGAAACATTCTAGCCCAACTAAAACTAATCTCCCCCTGATTAGGTATTACTGGAAATATGTTGGATGAGCGAGATGTATGGTTTATCTGGAGCACCCTCACTTCCTTGGGACTCCCCCGCGCAACACCCCACCTCGCCTCCAAACTAGTAACCAGCTACGCTGCGCAGCTAGACCGTATCGGAATCTGGGAGTGGAGCATCTTCGTTGCGCAGCACCTACCTGCTGGCAGATCTGCGACTATTCGCAATTTAGTGCAGAGAAAAATCACGCGCAACACGACTGATGTATCGACTTTGTGCGAAGAAGAGAGGAGATGTTTGCACGATTACCACGTGGATAGTAATGTGTTTCATTGTGCACGTGCGCTTCATGCACGTTATGCGCGAGATTGGGGCAAGGTCGTCACCTGGTACACTGCAGCTGAGATGTTTGATGCAGCTCACAGGATACTCATGGATAATATAGGTACAGTTTCTCATTCCTGTTCTAGTTTCATTTCAGATCGAAGTTCTGCTACCCTTTGTCTTGAACCCCCTAGAAAATAATACATGACAGTTTTGATAAATATTGTCACGTAACATTTTCACCGCAATAGCCTCTCTTCTCTCCTCAGCACCCCAGAAGATAGTATCTCGAGAAGAAGGAGATCTGGTACCACTGTTAACTGCCCTGCAGGAACACAGTTACAATATCCTGAACTGGGGGAAGGAGGGTGCTGTTTACTTCTCATACCTTCACCTTCCTTCTGTTCTACCTCAGGTTGGAGCGAGGGATGGGCCCGTGTATTTATTGACTTTCTCTGAATCGATATTGGATTCAATCGGATTTTGATTGGAATTTGTGTAAATTTAATAATCAGTTTGCCACTACGACCACGACCTACTATTTAATTTTAAGTCAGCGCTTTTCCCAACCCTCCCTAAACTGTGTAACTCGATAATATGATAACTTGAGAAAATCTGAACTCGTTAGCTAACCACCCTACTTCAGGGAGAGGAAGAACTAGAGTTAGCGCGGCTCAAGATCAGTACCACCGGACATCTGCTCAACAACCTTCCTTACACTACTCTTACAGAGATATGTGCTGTTAATATGATGGGTCTCCGAACTTGTACTCTCCTTGTTGAGGTGAGCAATTGTCAGTGATTTAAGTTTTTAACTCACGTTGTTCATACTTCGATCTACGATATTAAGGTGATTTATTTTGGACATCATTCGGATATAAAAGACACAAAATAAAACTTGACTTTTCGATGAAATATGAGTTTAATAACTCGAAAGTTACACAATTATCAATAATATTTAATGGCACATCAGCACATGTGCTCGTGTCTGCAGACTCCATCATCACACCTCATGGTTCCACTTGGACACTTGTCTCCTGAGTCGCACTCGCCACATGTCTTCTGACACTTGGCAGCGTATGCAGCTCTGTGGCACTTCTTTGTACCGCACTTCTTCTTCTTGTCCTCACATGCTGGGGCACTTGTTGGTTCGGGGTCAACATCGTCATCTCCGTTAGGCTTGTAGTCAGTAGCCTCGTCCGATGCTTTGTTGTCAGCAACGCCTGTTGCGCTCAGTTTGGGGTAACTGCTGTAGTTGAAGAGATCACAGTTTCCGTGGTTTCGTGCGAACTTAACAAATCCACTCTCTCCCCACGCGGTTCCCCATGAGTTCTTTACCAGGACGAACTGTGGAGTGTAACCAACAGCTGTGACAGCGTGGTTTGGCCTGCCCGTGCATGTTTTGTCCTTGATGATACCGCTTCGGTATTGCTGGAAGTAGTTTGTTACCTCGAAAGCGACGGAAAGAGATCCAGTGGCGAGGGCTGCGATGTTAGCTTGCTCTGATCGTCCGACGGAGACAGAACCTGTAATCTTAGCGGCAATCATAGCGTCAGCCTTGTTCTTTCCGAGGCACTTGCCGTCTTTTTGGCCGTATTCGTAGTCGGCGGTTGAAGCTAATCTTCCTCCCTGTTTGTTTGAGTAGGTGTAACAGTCATCTGGCCATCCTCCGTTGCAACCGTTTCGTTTGCCCTCATAGACACAGTCAAGATACTCCTGCTCTGCGAAGTTCCTCAGCTTTCCTGCGATATTCTTGTATCTTGTCTCCAGACCTCCAACGGCTCCAAAAGTCCAGCAAGATCCACAGCTGCCCTGGTTCTTGACTGAGGTGACACCTCCATCGGTCCACAGTTGGGTGTCTGCTACATCAAGATCATCAGAGGATGAGACGGAGAGAGAGTTTGGAGAGTGTCCAGTGACGTTCAGACCAAGGTACTGTTTCTTCTCATCTTCAGTCAGGGCTGAGAGGAAGTTAAGTCCAAAGACAGCTTCAGAGTCAGCATCCTCGTTTGCTTGAGCGACGAATTCAGCATTATTACGGAAGAGAACGAACCTCAACCTGTCTTCACTGCCTCCGAACATCAGATGTTCCTTTGCTTTGAAATCCCCGTAGAGTTTGAGGGTTTGTCCTGGAGAACGGAGTACTCCCCTGAGGGAGTGCTCCAGGGAGAGGGCTGTTGCCATCAAGCAGAGAGTTATGAAAATCTTCATGTCGAGATTGATAAGATAAGAGAGATTGATAAGAGTGAGGATGGTTGTTGTTTTACCCTATTTATATAATTTTTACACAAGAGATGCCCGCATCTGACGGCTCGGTTAAGTGTAAAAATTGTCAAGTCCAGACAATAGTGGGTCAGTTCAGATTGATTTAGCGCTCGTTTTGTTTTGTTTTTTGTTAGACTCTTTGTCTCTGACTGGCTTAATTGGTAACACTTCGTTTCTTTGAACTGTTGCAAATGTTTGTGGTTCCCATTGACTGACTTGCAACTTCAACTTATTTTTGAATCGCAGCTGCTCAGTGAATGGAGCAGTTGTTGGACTTGGAACAGTGTGATTTAATTTGAGTTGATGTGAAACTAAGTTTTTACTTTACCTGCTGTTCTTATTGTAAGCGGTACAGAGGTGTGGTCAGGTACAAAGTAAACCGAAATTTATCTGAGAGTTAAGGCTTTACTGAATAAAGATCAAAGTCATATACTTCATTCAAGTCGGGTGATACTTCTTGGCAGTTTAATAACGTCAATCCAAGTTATTGCACAACATTCTAAAAGCAGACAGACCAAAATTTGGACCAACATAGTATGGTACAGGGACGTCGTGAAAGGTGAAATAAATGTTTTCATCTTACAAATATTTTCAGGTGTGGCGAGCTCTGTTTGGCGACACGGAAAACAGGGAACTACTACTGACAATGAAGACATTCCCCTTACCAAGCGACTACTGGATCAACGATATTATCACCAAGCTCTCTTGTGAGATAATTGCTGAAGAACAGCTGGACATGGTTCATTGAGATGACCACTTTTTGTTCGATACAACAGTCGATTTTAAGTTAATTTTGATGGTGTAGTTAAGAATTGTTTGCTGTTTTAAGTTGTGCTTTCGAAAGGCTTTACGTTTCTTTTCGCGAATTTCGATGCATGTTTTTTCTGATTGAAGAAGAAAAAAAAGGGCAAGATTAGAATGTGTTGAACTTTTAATTTTTTGTTTCTAGATACATTAAAGTTAGAATGTAAAGATAAACGATTTAATTTAGAGTGATAAGGATATTGATTAATTGACTGCCATGGCCGAGAAGCAGTTTGTCGCTGAAACCTTAGATTTTCCTGATTTGCTCCGCTTTTTACTCTTTTACTGGATTTGTATTTAAAATTATCAAAATAAATGTATGCATCGTTCGGTACCTGTCGTATTTAACTGTTTCTAGATCTTGCAATTTTAAATATATATTATTGTGATTACTAAATTTGGGCTTGGCTAAAAAATTCCACTTTCTTTAGAATGGAACGGGGGGGGGGGGGGGGGGGGGGGGGGGGTACCAATGACATAAATGGCATAATGGAGAATTGGCCAAACAAAATTTCCATTTATGCCATGAAATTTCTATGCCATTTGATGAATTTTATGCCATTTGTCTCCATTCTATGCCATTGGTACCCCCCCAATAGAACTCAATATCATATCGTATAATGTATTTAGCAGTGACTTAAAACTAATTTCTTTCATTAGGTGAAGGCTTGTTCAAGACCAAAGTCCAGAATCCTCTGAAACAGTATCCTTTTTATGCATTTATGATATTAACTCTAAACTTAAGCTATCCAATTATAATGTACTACCAATAGTTTGAGTGGTTTTTGTAGAATACTAATTTGATAAGTCATAATAAGGTCTTAACCAGTTGATTGGCTCAGACTTGTGCTCTCGTTGGTGCCATTCTTCACTTTGTTCACATTCCATTAGTCACAATTCTGTCCCCATTGCACTTCTGACTAATGGATTTAAATACAGTTCTAATCCTCTAAACTTCTAAATAGCGCCATCATTTGATTGCTATCCAAACTATCAACTTCAAGATCTTCAACTTTAAGCCCGTGTGCGCTTTGAATAAGGCTATTAACGTTTAAATTGGCTATGTGACGGATTAGAACTGTATTTTGGGGGAACATATCGCCTGTTCTCCTTAACTCTGAACTACGATATAGCGTGATAAATAGTCAGCGGCTCGGGTCCCACACACAGCCTGAAAATGGGGCGTGGCATGTATCCTCCTCAGCCCTCAATTTACATTAACAACCTCAATGACAAAGTCAAAAAGGAAGGTCAGTGCATTCCTTGATCAGTTTGACAGTTTAAATATATTGACCTCGGTAAGTTTTGGTAAGTCTAGGTAAGTCACCGCACTGCACTGGTAAGCCGTGCTTGAACTATGTATCGGACGTGGCTACCGATTGATACAATGTAAGTCTTCTTCTAGTGAAAGGTAAAACTCTCGTTCTTTGGTACGTAAGTTCAATTTACAGTCGTACGGGGACGGGGGTCGTACCCCGATTCTTTGGTTATGGTGAGTGTGACTTAATCAGTGAGGTGTAAGTTCACGAAAAGTTTACATGACTGCTCGCTATTGTTTGGTAAGTCCGTAAGTTTGCTCGCGAATTTATGGAAGTCGGCAATTTAATTGTACCTTATACCAACAGCCTTGTCTTCGGTGTGCTCCGTGCTCTTGGTAAGTTTTGCTTAAAAAGCTATGCTCTTGGTAAGTTTTGAATTTTGCAATTTCTACTCTTCGCAAGTTCTTCACCTGAATCGTTTTTGGTAAGTTCTGGAGTAGATAAGTTTTGGAGTAGGTAAGTTATGGATTTATAAAGTTTTGGACTTTGTAAGTTTGGACTAGGAAGATTTTGGTAATCAATGCAATCGATAATCTCTCTCTCTCTCTTCTTGGTAAGTTCTGTTCTTGGCAAATTGTGTAAGTTTGGTAAGTTCTGCTCTTGTAAAGTTTTGATGAATTCTGCCCGTGTTCATTTCTGCGCCTGGTAAGTTTTGCACTTGGTGATCCTGTAGTTGGTATTTCATCCCCTTTCACCATTGGTAAGTCAAGTGTCTTGTCGTGATACAAACTATACTGGACATGGTCGTGCCTGTTGCCACAAATTTTACATCTAGAGTAGTTGAAATTTTTAGCTCAAGCTGAACTCATATTTTCTCCTAAATGAATAAACCTCTTTTCTTGGCTCGGTTATGGGACTTTATAGTTTGTATCCCGAGAAGATCCAGTGATTTTGCTCCAGCTGCTGATTGTGGCTCTCCTTACTCAACTCAAACCACTCTTACTTACGCGGGTAAAACTGGTAGTATATTAGAAATTTATGTGAGTTTTAGGCGATATTTAATAAACAATTTTTTAATAAAAATTAACTTTGAGCTTTGAGCTTGTCCAATCTTTCAATTTTTACTAATGTGAATTGTTATATTGATGTTTTCGATCATTTGACAAAAAACGGGTTAAGTATTTTGATGAACAGAAGCTTTACGGCTCGATGCTCCATATTTGGTAATGTATTTGGGTGAAGTATAAACGGTAATGTATAATATCCTTAACTCTGGAACTAGAAAATGATGCAAAATCCACCACCCCCCGTTCCCCCCTCCCAGACACTGTACCTTAACAATCTTAACGAGAAAGTCAAACTAGAAGGTTACTTTTGTTTACTATACTGATCCTATAATCTCCAATTTCTGTGTTTTTGTTCCTCAAAAATTGTACAAAATTTTAAAATGATACCCTTCAGTGCTCTTTTTTCAAATCATTTTCGTTTGTTATTACATGAGGTCTCTCCTAGACCCAAATATGTTGAATTTCAGAGTTGAAGAAATCTCTGTACGCAATTTTCTCTCAATTCGGAGAAATTCTGGAAATTGTTGCGGCCAAGAATTTGAGAGCACGAGGACAAGCTTTTGTAGTGTTTAAGGATATCAACAGTGCTTCAAATGCTCTCAGATCAATGCAGGGATTCCCTTTCTACGAGAAACCTATGGTGAGACCATTAAACTTCCTTTTGAGTAATGAAATGCTGAGAAATTTAAACATCTCGACAATGAAAAAATTCCCTTTTTGGATCGTTATTTAATGCAGAGCATTTCCAGAGGATAAACTATGCCAAGAAGAAGTCAGACGCAGTGGCTAAGTTGGACGGTTCATTTGTAGCTAAAGATGCCAACAAGAAGGGTGCTGTGAAAGAAAAGAGGAAAGCTCCCGAGCAAGGTACACCAAAGCAAGCTGATCTCAGAACTAAATATTTATAATCAAATATCGATTATATACAATTTCCTGAAATCTGGGTATTTAATGACTCCACCTAAATGGTACAAATATTCCCCCACTTGCTGAGATATTATCTGCTGTTAAACATATGTAACCTGTCATTCCTTCAGCAGGTGGAGAAGCGAAGAGAGTGATGGAGAAAGCTATGCCCATGATGGGACTTATGCAAGGGATGATGCAGGGTATAATCCCCCCAGGAATGCAACCCCCAGCTGTTAACACCGTCGCTCCCCCGATGCCACCTAAACCCAGACCAACTCCTCCTCAAACTGGAAGTGAAATTCCACACAAAATATTATTCTTGCAGAACCTCCCTCCAGAAACAACAGAAATGATGTTGACGATGCTTTTCGAACAGTAAGTCTAATATCTTGAGTAATGCGCATATCGTCGCATGAGCCATGAAGCCAAACTTAAACCGGCGGGCCAAACTCATTCCTACAGTTTTGCCGCCTTTGTGTTAAAAATGCGCGGCTCAAAATAACGATTTTGTAACGCGCGGTCACATTTTGGTGTGACAATGACCTCTAATGAGCATTATAAAACCAAACTTTTAAGCTAGCTTAATCTTCACTCCACTTTTTTAGATGCATGGGAAATCACGTGACTTTTGATACTGTTATAACAGTGTCTCACAATTCACGTGACATGGTCATATCCACTTCTTACAACCAGTTTTAACGAGATCCATCCTAACTGTCAAATATTACAGGTTCCCTGGGTTCAAAGAAACAAGATTAGTCCCCGGCAGACACGACATAGCCTTCGTCGAGTTCGAAGTTGACCAACAAGCATCCCAAGCAAAACAGGCTCTCAACCAGTTCAAGATCACGCCGAAGAATGCCATGTCTATTTCATTTGCGAACAAATAGCTAATAAATAAGCAGACTAAAATCAGTATCCCTCATTATGTTCTTTCTGAACGTGTTTCCGCGATGTTATTAATGTTGACATATTTGATGATGATAGAAAATTTTCCGAGTCTTCGTGAGCGTTGTTGAGCTCTTCAGACGATTTATAAGCTTTATTTTTATTTATTGAGCTCGGGTCTTGTAATGATACTCGACATTTCATCTTTTATTACTCATTCAATGTTCTTATCTTATTATCATACAAAGTTAAATTAAAATATTGGGAGAACCAAAAAAGACGAAATAAATTCCTTCAAACAAATGATAACAATTGATCATAATCTGTAGCTGCTAGCAGTTATAAGAACTTAGATTCTCTCCGAATAGAAGGCAGTGCCAACATCTAAAATCGACCCTGAATCAAAATATATTTATATCGCTCTGAAATAAGTGGATGCAGCTGTAGTCACAATATTTACTCTTGCGACCTCAGCTCTCCATCAATGTCGACCTGTACAGGGGAGGGCTCCAAACGTGTGGAATTGCGATTCTGGGTCGCACCGTGAGACACGCACGCCCTTATTTTGTGGCAACTGCCTTCGATTAATAGATTCCAGGTGCACGCGAAATCCGCATACATCTCTATTAAAATATAAATGATAATGAAAATAAATAAATAGATTGCAATGAAAATATATTAAAATATCAGCGGGTCCATGGCCTGGGACCCCGTACTATCTGCAAGCATACAGTATCTGTTTTATCGATAGTAGTATGGACTATGGTCAGCTATGAACGAGATTAGATGTTAACCTGCATTTCACAGTTATAGGACTGAACATTTTTTGGGCCTCCACAAGGTCTTTAACCAAGAAAATTTCGACCAAAATTGGGAATATCGGCCGCACTCATAATCATATCACATATTTTTTACCATCTCACATCTAGAGTCTAGAATAATACATAATAACAATTTGACAATATTTTAATTCATTATTTCAAGTTCAATTTTTTATCATCACCCGTTACCAGACATTGTTGCGGTTGTTCGACTACCCGTTGTCCTGGAGGCAAGGTCAAGAGAAAATCGCAGCACGTGCAGAATCGCGATTTTCCACATTCTCCGCGACAAATCGCGATTTTTGACGTTTGCCGAGACAAATCGCGATTTTCTCAGATCCTCGCGACAATTCCAGTTCTCTGAGGACCAAATTTGCGCAATCTACTTTAAATCCGAGGGCAAAATATCACATTCTTTATAATTACATGGAACTAATCACATCCACAGCCTTCCGAATGTAGGTACGGACCGAAAAATTATTTTCGGCTCCTAATGATCAGGGTAGCATGAAACATGAACAAAAGTACAGTTTCAGGAAAAACTTAGAAAATAATTTCGATTTAGAAAATGTTCGGTCCGAGTCATTCTCGATAGGTACTAGGAAAGTGCCTCAATATGTAAGTTACTCTCCATGTTTCTATATAAACATAACTTTGATGTTTGAGCTCTCCCTCCCCTAATAAGTTTATAGTATTGCATGACCATGTAATATATACGCCATGTAATATATATACGCTACATAATATTATGCAGAGAGAGAGAGAGAGAGAGAGAGAGAGAGAGAGAGAGAGAGAGAGAGAGAGAGAGAGAGAGAGAGAGAGAGAGAGAGAGAGAGAGAGAGAGAGAGAGAGAGAGAGAGAGAGAGAGAGAGAGAGAGAGAGAGAGAGAGAGAGAGAGAGAGAGAGAGAGAGAGAGAGAGAGAGAGAGAGAGAGAGAGAGAGAGAGAGAGAGAGAGAGAGAGAGAGAGAGAGAGAGAGAGAGAGAGAGAGAGAGAGAGAGAGAGAGAGAGAGAGAGAGAGAGAGAGAGAGAGAGAGAGAGAGAGAGAGAGAGAGAGAGAGAGAGAGAGAGAGAGAGAGAGAGAGAGAGAGAGAGAGAGAGAGAGAGAGAGAGAGAGAGAGAGAGAGAGAGAGAGAGAGAGAGAGAGAGAGAGAGAGAGAGAGAGAGAGAGAGAGAGAGAGAGAGAGAGAGAGAGAGAGAGAGAGAGAGAGAGAGAGAGAGAGAGAGAGAGAGAGAGAGAGAGAGAGAGAGAGAGAGAGAGAGAGAGAGAGAGAGAGAGAGCTAGCCCCGTAACTCTTGCCGTTCTGCTCAAGCCATTTTATGTAACATTTGTGGTACAAAACCGTCAATTAAACCACTTACCACTGACCCGTTTAAAAAACCTTTACCATTTGGCTCCTCATAGTTTTGTAGGCACTATACCGTAACTCTTACCGTTTCCTTGATTAAGCCGCTCGGAAATTACACACACACACACACACACACACACACACACACACACACACACACACACACACACACACACACACACACACACACACACACACACACACACACACACACACACACACACACACACACACACACACACACACACACACACACACACACACACACACACACACACACACACACACACACACACACACACACACACACACACACACACACACACACACACACACACACACACACACACACACACACACACACACACACACACACACACACACACACACACACACACACACACAACACACACACACACACACACACACACAACACACACACACACAGAAAACACACATTCTGGGATTATTAAGGTGATGTTAGGCCTGACGAGCCTGTCGCTCCCTAAATCTAATCTAACTATACTATTACTAACAAGCTAGTTAACGAATTTATAACATCTAACTTAGCTCTGCAAATACATTATCTTTCGCCGCACATTTTGGCCTAAATAGTCGCGATTTTCTTTTGTCCCGCCTAGGGTGTCCAGCCAAGTGTGGAATATTGGAAGTTTTGGAGGGGGGTGTCACGTCCGTCTATGTCCGCTTGTCTCATAGAATCCAAAAATGACAGGACATAGGCGGACATAGACGGACATAGGCGGACATAGACGGACATAGGCGGACATTAATGGACACCTAAATTGCTAAATAAAATGTTCAATTTTCGCTGTTATAGGGGGATCATGTTTTTTTTTCCGTTCGGTACCCTATATTTTCAAAACGGACAAAAAATAGAGCGGACAAAAACGGACAAAAATGGACAAAAACGGACAAAAATGGAAATAACATTTAGATGCTTCCTCCTCCTACTCTTCCTCCTCCTCCCCCTGGGTCTTCCTGATCTTCCTCAGTCCTCTTCCTCCTCCCCTCCTCAGTCCTCCTCCTACTCCTCCTCCTCGTCCTCAGTCCTCCTCATCAGTCCTCAACAGTCCTTCTCCTCCCCAGTCCTCCTCCTCCTCCTGGGTCCTCCTCCTCCTCTTCATCCTCCTCCTCTTCCTCCTCAATCCTCAGTCCTCCTCAGTCCTCCTCCTCATCCTTCTCCTCAGTCCTCCATCCTCCTCCTCAGTCCTCCCCCAGTCCCCCTCCTCCTCCTCCTATTCAGTCCTCCTCTCCTCCTCCTATTCAGTCCTCCTCCTCCTCCTCCTTCTCAGTCCTCCTGAGTCCTCCTCCTCCTCCTGAGTCCTCCTCCTCCTCCTCTTTCCTCTCAGTCATCCTCCTCAGCCATCCTCCTCAGTCTTCCTCCTCCTGGGTCCTCCTCCTCCTCTTCATCCTCCTCCTCTTCCTCCTCGGTCCTCAGTCCTCCTCCTCCTGGGTCCTCCTCCTCATCCTTCTCATCAGTCCTCCTCCTCCTCCTCCTCCTCAGTTCTCTTCAGTCCTCCTTCTCATTTCTCCTAAGTCCTCCTCCTGAGTCCTCCTCCTGAGTCCTCCTCCTCTTCCTTCTGAGTCCTCCTCCTGAGTCCTCCTCCTCCTCCCTCTCAGTCATCCTCCTCAGTCATCCTCCTCAGCCATCCTCCCCAGCCATCCTCCTCAGCCATCCTCCTCAGTCCTCCTCCTTCTCAGTCATCGTCAGTCCTCCTCCTCAGTCGTCCTCAGTCGTCCTCCTCCTCCTGGGTCTTCCTGATCCTCCCCAGTCCTCTTCCTCCTCCCCTCCTCAGTCCTCCTCCTACTCCTCCTCCTCGTCCTCAGTCCTCCTCATCAGTCCTCAACAGTTCTCCTCCTCCCCAGTCCTCCTCCTCCTCCTGGGGCCTTTTCCTGGGTCCTCCTCCTGGGTCCTCCTCCTCCTGGGTCCTCCTCCTCCTGGGTCCTCCTCCTCCTGGGTCCTCCTTCTCCTCCTCAGTCCTTCTCCTCCTCCTCCTCAGTCCTCTTCCTCCTCTTCCTCCTCCTCCTCCCTCTCAGTCATCCTCCTCAGCCATCCTCCTCAGCCATCCTCCTCAGCCATCCTCCTCAGTCCTCCTCCTTCTCAGTCCTCCTCAGTCCTCCTTCTGAGTCCTCCTCCTCCTCAGTCATCCTCCTCAGTTCTCCTCCTCCTCCTCCTAGGTCCTCCTTCTGGGTCCTCCTCCTCCTGGGTCTTCCTGATCCTTCTCCTCCCTCTCAGTCATCCTTCTCAGTCATCCTCCTCAGTCATCCTCCTCAGCCATCCTTCTCAGCCATCCTCCTCAGTACTCTTCAGTACTCTTCAGTACTCTTCAGTCCTCAAAATGTTTGTCCGCTAATGTCCACCAATGTCCGCTAATGTCCACCAATGTCCATCCGGGTCCGCCAATGTCCGTCCGAGTCCGCCAATGTCCGTCCGAGTCCGCCAATGTCCGTCCGAGTCCGCCAATGTCCGTCCGTGTCCGCCAATGTCCCAAAAAACACGTCCGTTGTCTCATAGAATCCAAAAAGGACAGGACATAGGCGGACATGACACCCTCCCCCCCCCCCCCCCCCCCCCTTTGGAACTCAACCGATGATGAGTGTTATACAGTGGTCGAACGGGGGCAGGATTCTGACCGGGGCCGGGGAGCCCCAATATAGCCGGGGCCGGGGCTGACCACTGAGAATTGGCCGGGGCCGGGAAATCTTCCATTTTGCCGGGGCCGGGGGTAGTTTACCAAACTGAAGTCAGAAATTGAAACATGAATTTGATAATAATTAATAGGCTGGTGTGATGCAATTACAATCGGGGGGAAGGATTAAACTCAAGGTGCGGCTTATCCTCACCGACTTGAGGATTAAACCGCAACTTCGTGCTGTGAACCAACTCAGGATAATCCTCATTAACCTAAATCCTGAGATCCATACTTAATTTCTAATAGTCTAATCCTCAACTCGGAACTGAGGATAACCCTCAGCTGCTACTTTTTCTGGACCTCGGGATTTTAAAAGTAATCCCACATCCAAATATGGCTCGGTTCACAAAAAATTTACCATAAAATATGTTAGGCTCTGTAGTTTACGTTGAGCCGTAGTTTTAGCTGCAGTGCAGTATTTTTACTTTCTAGTGCCGGGGGTTGTGATTTTGGACGGGGCCGGGGACCCGGTCGACCACTGGTGTTATACCGGCATGTTTCCTCAAAGGGTGGAGTTTAAGACTATTTGATGAGTATTGTGTAACGTGCACGCATAGGATTGGTTCCTACGAGAATACCGGAGGTAATGTTTACTGTTGTAAAGCACTCAATTAGTTAAAACAATCATTTTACAATGAGGTAAAGTACAAGTTAATGGGGTAACCTTTGTTGCGAATGTGTTATAGTTCAGCTTATTGTTGGTATTTCGGGACTTTATTCGACCCGTTTGAAGGGACTGTTCAAATATCTTGTCAGCAACTGTTAAACTATTTGTCCATTTGAACCGCCTGCATCCTCTTGTAAACAAAACCCCGTTGCCGGAAGAATTTTCCAGAAGAACTCTGGGACTTCTTCTCGTTCTACTCACACTTCTTGTGTCGAATTCGATTGTTTAATGTTATGGTGGTTTAATCGATCATTTTGTGACCCAAGTGTTTCACTTACTCTCCCTCTCCGGCTCCCCTTATAACAGATTTGCTATTTAAATTGGCAGGGGACCTCAAGATTGCCTATCAAGTATTATTATTAAATATATGAGGAGCACTCGGAATTAAATTGTGATCTGTTTGGACTGATGCATGTTTTCGAATATATTAGAGGGGTTTATACTTTTGCATGTCAACTGCGATAGGGAAGTCCCGGCCGTAGGCACGGGCCGGGTTACTCTAGAATGAATAATGAATATAACACAAATGGGCATGGCCAAAATGGCGATTTTCCCAGTCTTCTCCTTTGGACTCTGGTTTTCTTTGTTCTAAAGAACTAATGGTAAGGTCCCAAAAAGGTCAGCCCTCTACTATGAAATGCAGGTCATGAGGTCAATGTGCATAAATAACCAGACCATGGAGCTTTGTTAGGTATCTAAGGCTTAAGCTATCAAGCTTCAGTATTGCTCTAACCAGAGCCCTCTGATCTCCGGCTTGCAGTAGCGCGCGACCGCCATACTTAAGCACTCGGGTAGATGAACTTCAGTACAAGATACATACGAGTCAGTCTTCTTCAAGAATTTCCTCGTCACTGAAATAGGCATCCTGCTGATACCGTTTCTTACTGACAGTGTTCGAAACCCTCGAAATGAGTTTCTGAGGTAAAGTCTGATAAGAAACGAATTGTTCTGAGTTCGTGGTTTGATAACGGTTCCCATCCTGATCTTCATAAATTGCAACAGCCGGACCTGGCGGTTCCTCCGGTTCCTTCTTCGATTCAGTTGAGTTTTCATCCTCTAGTCTTTCTGTTTCTTCCGCCATTTCTGCGTCTTCTGCGATGGCCTCAGCTAAACTGATATCAGGATTGAAATAATTGTCTACTTCTCCCTTTTTCTCACCCCTCTTCCTCTTCTTCTTTCGTGGTCTCTTCCTTTCTCCTAGAACGTTTTTAACGCACTTAAAGCTGAGATGACCGTACTCGCCACACTCGAAACATCTTGACTTGTCGGGATAGTCTTTCCTTCTGATGAATTCTCTCGTTCTTCCGTTGTCTTTCGCCATGCAGCACTTCAGGGTCCGGCCGAACAACTGGAATAGTAACAAAAGATTAAATGATATCCTATAAATATAATCGTACTTCCTTAGTTATACTGTAATTCTTAATGATAATCAGAGGCAACATATAGGTAAATATAGCCCCTTACCTGTTTCCCGTGAAAAGTATTGATGACCCGAATACAGGGTTCTCGTTCTAGAAACAGAGCGAAAGCGATTCCTTTACTTCTGTGTTCCTTATCTCTTGGTATGGAAACTCTGAGGTGTAGGCTATAGTTAATTATCAAGAGTGGCTTTATTTTTTGGTAGTTTTTGTCAAGACTTTTGATCTAATATCGTGACCTAACTGTCGAATTCGGGTTGTTAATTTTTAAGTAGAAATATTATGATAACCATCAATAGTGAGTTGAAGTGACATGATCCATGCAAAAGTTATAAAATAACAATATTTACTTGATACATCTTCCGAACTTCTCCAGTATCTGAAATAAGAGTTGCGTAATTATTTTGGGTAAATATTAAAACCATAAAGTTTTTTGGATTTATATCAGTGTTACAAAATTACGTAGAATTGAGAAGCTGTATAGATCGAAATTGGACTAAGAAAAAAAAATCAAAACAAATTACTTGGATTATTGGATAGATAACCAGTTTTAAAAATACATATGATCGCTGACCAATAACAATACAGTATACTTAAAACTAAACTTATTTATAACGTACAACTTAAAATACAATATGCTTTGTTACATTTACATTATAATATGTTCTCAACTCAAAAGTCTCATGTACAATGAAATCAAATATTACAATTCTCGTACATTTACAAATTTTGTTCTAAAATCCTGAAATATAAATGCTGCGCAGTTAAAACTTAAAGAACGTAACTATGATATAAACTAAAAATAAAAACTCGCACAAAACAAGAAAAATAAATCTAAATTCTAATTCATCGAGAGGCCGTTAAAATGATTAAAAGAAATTTTGTAAAAAGTTCTACGGTGATCACTCGAATGATTCCAGCCTCTCTGTTACCCATTTGACCTCCTTCTGCATTTTAGACTCTGTGTAAATTTCACCAAGTTTCTTATATCGGTCAATAATATCGCAGTTTGTGAGCAGCTTCATTTTTCGTAGACATATAGGACAAAGAGACATCGGCTGTCGAAAATCTTCCTCCAAATGTCCAGACCCGTTCATGACACACTCGAAGTAAATACAGTGGTCTAGCCCAAGAAGATGCATCGTTTCATGCACTAGTAATTTAACACTCCGTTCAAAAATCAAACAACCAGTTTTTGATTTCGACATCGGTTTGGATACCTTTCGTACGTCGTGCCAAAATTCAGATGAGAACGAAAGATTGGGATCATATCTTAAAATACTGAACACAGCTATCCTCTGATTCCCACTGGCCATACCTGCGACAAACAAATCGGACCTAGATTCGAATAACTCGTACCTAGTGAGTGCGATAACACATAAGCTATTTGAGCTGTTCAGCTCCAAATGATACCGAACTTCTTGCAATGCAGCCGTTATGTTTATCTGGAATCTTCCATTCTCCGCAATTCGGGCCTGGACGTACCGTTTTTGTTCGCCACGTTTTACCCATACTTTCTTACCGTCAACCCCAGTCTCCAACGCAGGCAGAACTACAAAAGGAATTCCTAGGTAGCTCTCAGCAAAGTTAGCAAGTTTCGATACATCTAAATCAAGATCTCCGATCGGTAGGATGAAAATTTTCCCGCTGGGATACTTTTCAAGTATTGTCGTACCACTCGATACAAAAGGCTGTTTCATGTACTTCAATTTCCTTTTTGAAAACCAGGGGTTTTCCTGTCTGAATTGCGCAACAGTCTGGCCCTCTTCATCGTACTGTGCAAGCCAATCATTTTCAGATGTACACTTTGGGATCGATTGGTGACCAGTAAAGGAATACACGGTACTCTCTTCAACAGGCCCTAACGCAGACCGTTTCTGGGATAGAATTGGGGGTTTAAAACCTCGAACATACGGTATGAAATGCTGCTGGTTTCGTTTCTTCCGCTTGGACATGCTATGGGCGTATGTTGGAATCAGTTATATCGAAACTTGTTAAAAAGTCAAGGTGTTACTATTAATAGAATTAGCCTTGCACTGGAGACAAGAAGTGTCCAAAATAAGGACACGCTTATTTCTACAAAATAACAATAGTCTAGTACGTGTACGTGCGCGCGTTGAAGGTTACCCTCACACGCGTAAAACTAGCAATAGAAATCTCTTCAAACACAGTCAAAATGTTGTACTGTAGAATAATTATAATTCATGTATTAAATCATGTTCATGAAAGTTCGATTAAAAATTAAACTGTTGAGGTGTCGGCTCGTTCGCTACAAATATTACACACAGTAACTAAAGTTTTAAGGGAATTATGGAAATTGGAATCAAAAGAGATATTTTCACGTGATAGCGACAAAGTGAAGCTGTACCTTGTGGAGATCGTTGTTTGTCAATGAGAAAGGCAGATTGGCAATGTACACTGTACTCTTGCTTGGCGCCAACCCACCACTACCTGCAATGAATTGTCGTTAGTTTACTAACGTCGGAATCATATTGTTTTCATTGTTTGATCAAGTTGTGGTTTATCAACGCCCATTGAGTAAGCTTAATCTTCCGAATTTTCAAAATGCTGTTAAAAATTATGGAAACATTCCTATTTATAACCTGCGAAAAATAAGATCTAAAAACAAATGACGAATTATACAATTTTTAACAGTGAGCAGAATGAAAAAGCGAACGATTTCAATGGCTAAAATAAGTATAATTTTTGACTTATCGATGGCTAACGTGGAGCTGACCTTTTTTAGCAGCCCATTTCTTGTCAAAATGAATATGCTCAACTGGTCTTTCTGCTCTTATTCTCTGAAGCGGAATTTGGGGAATCCTGAAAACGTTGTCAGCGGCTACAATCTTCTGCACAGTTTGTGGATCAGGGCTTGAAGTCGTTAGTTTTTCAGTACTGCTTTCTCCAGCGCTGATTTCTGTTTGTCCATTGCTAGCTTCTTTTTTATCGATAATATTCCCTTTTTGTTGAGCATTTGTTTCTAGTTTTTCTGTATTTGTTTCGTCTGACATTTCGACATATGCTGAATTAAACACAATATATTATGAGGCTTTACGTGCTTGATCTAAAATTGGAATGTGACCCATAAAATAATGCACTTTATATTTCGGATGTAGCTTAAATTACGTTTTCTGCAACTTTCAATCGTTAAAAAAAACGGTTCGATATAGAAAGTCAATAAAACACAGCTATTCTACAAATGAACTCGCAAAGAATTTCAGTTAAGTTACATACCATACACAAACCATTAACCATTAACCATGCAACCATTGCAATACTGGGGTGTTGGATCCCAAAATATCATCTGATCAAATATGGGGGACATGGGAAATAATATCGGGATATGAAATGACAATCCGAAATAAATATAATCTTATAACATATTATGCGATAGTTATATATATATTCTACCCTGTTCTACGGTTTACCTTAAAAATTTTATAGTATTAGATAAAATGAGAAATAAATCGGTAGTGATATACATCCTGTTTTAATGAAAAAACCCATTTAAAAGACTTTCTTCAAAAAGTACAGTCTGACAATGAAAATCACAAATCGATCACCTCATAAATATTATTATAACTTCGATCTTCTACAGTCGGAACATAACAGTGAATCAACACTTCCAACATTACTAGAGCTAAACTCTCATTTCAACTCTAAAGCTCTAAAGCTACTTCAAGAAGCTGGCCCAGGTGGGACTTGGTGGGGGCACCATACGGGGGCACCAACTCGTCAAAATCCTCACAACACCAACACGGAACAAAATCCGAAATTTGTTTCTGTGTAGTGAGTGTAGAACGGAGCAGGAGATCACCGCCATTTCCGGGAATTTCCGGGATATATCGTGACTGGTGATGACCTCTTTCATACTCCAATGTAAGATATTCCTTAGGTCTGACTTGTGGGCCCTGCCAGCACAATCTCGTATTCTTATCTTTCTTCACCCCTATCTTCATTAACCGAGTGTAGCTACTCCTAGACTGCTACATCGAGACTTCATGATTGCTACTTCAGTCCAGCCGTCCTCTTTTGGATCGTACTTCTCCACCGACATCTGGTTCGTTTTACCGTCACATCTGAAAAAAAACACGTGATCAGTTCTCGTAGGTATTCTTGTTGTCATTCATATTGACAGTTTTTAAAATGTGACATTGAAATAGAGCAACCTGATAAAAGTTCGGTACTTTGATAACAGTATGAGGAATGAGGATGATGTTGTTATGTGAAGAGGCATGAACTGTTTTGAACTGAACCATGGTCTAATTATGCATTAGATTAGTTTTGATCATTTCAACGTCACAGTATTCAGACGCGACAGCACTGTTATAAAAAATTTGGTGAAAATCCTAAAAATCGCCATATTTGGGTTTCCTAAAAGAACCACGTTAGAATTGAGTTTGATAACTCAAATTTTGCACCATCTCATCTTCGCGCATTCCTTTCATATTTTATTAAGGCAATGAATAAATGCAAAAAACAAGCGATCAATTGCATAGCCGGTTTCATTTGTGAACGGTTACTAACTACTGTTGAGTTAATCCTTTTTTTTGGAAGGGAAAACAAACTTCATTCCATTCCGGAGGGAACATGTAGGTGCGGTAATATTTTGCAAATAGTACCTGCCTAAATACTAAAACTTTTTTATGTGCGGCAAATTTGGAGGGGAAAAACTTAATGTGGCTGAAGTGACTCAATTTTAATCTGTTGAGGGATCAAGATCCAGCTTGACAAGTTATCCATTTTCCAAGATTCACCCTCTTTTGTTTTTTTATAAAATATCGATACTATTAAAAGGCAAGTCTGTCAATGCATTATCAACTTGCCATCTGATGAATGATGATAATAATAATGAACTTTCTGCATAATATGTTTGTCCTGATTAGAAGTAATTCTACTTTCTGAGGTCACGTGACTATAACGACACCAGAGCTTGTTCTCTGTTTCCTACTCATTGGACCAGGTGAGCTCGCATGCTTTTTATATGAATCTGAGAATTTGGAATGTGAGTGTAAGTGTACATGTAACTACCTACCCATAGAAACCAAGATTTATTTTCTGAAAGGAAGCTAGAAATTTACCAAAATATAATCGACCTTATTATAAACTCATTTTGATGACCGTTCCTGACCTAAAAATAAAATAGATATTTAAGAATATTCTAGATAAGAAGGTTATGGATTATTCTATAAGTACGGAGTAGCCAAGCCTGCAGCCTAAAAATTATAATGAATAATTCGTTGCAACTTTATTTTTAGATATAAATCCCAAGATTTGTTGAATTTGCATTTTTATTGTTGCATACATGTTCATTTTTCACACTATTGCAAGTTAATTATTATCATTATTTTTACCCTTGCACAAAGTAATCATTGAGGTTAAGATCGAGTTTGTCTGTCTATTTCTTGCTTCTCCAATCGAATTAGATGATAGCGGTGCTTTATTGAAATAATGATCCCTGGAGGCCCAGTGGCATAAATTTAAAAAGTGGCTAGGAATCCAGCCTGGAAAGAAAAAACGGCTATAATAAATTTTTAAAACGGCTATAAATTTTTCGGCCGGATAACGATTTCATTTCACTTTGCTAGTTATATTACAGAGGTTTAGTTATTCATTAGTTATTCATGATTGCCAAAAAAAGTGGGCGAAAAATTATACTTTCCAGGTCTCGAACTCGCATTCTGCTAATGTAAAGCCAACGCATTAACCAACTTTATACTTCACAGCTATATAGCATTATGAACGATAAAGAAGAGATGATGGCTGGAGAGAGGGGGGAGAAGAAGGAAGAGGAATTCAAGACGATGGTGGGAGGAAAGGCGCTGACTTCAGCTGAGATGGAGTCAGACAGGATAGACAAGGAACTCAACAGACTCAAAAACAGAGAAAGGAACAACAGAAGAAGAAATCAGTCAAATACCGATAACTCTGGTAAGCCTCGTATTAAGAATGCAGTTAATAGATTCGACCCTTACAACTCTGCAACACGCAGACTCATACAGACCAGTTCCAGGCCCTCTGGTGAGTCGGCATCCACTAGTGGAGTCGCCGACTTAGTAGAGGAGCCCGGGACATCCAAGGCTGTCCCTAACGGGGCGCCCAGCTCAGGTGTTTACACCGCAGACCCCGACTTGACTCTCCTAGTTACTAGGACAGACTGTAGAATACTGACTAGAGAAGACGTATTCCATATCCATGCAGAGATCGCTATAGCGGAGGTAGATCTCCTAGAATCTTTAGACACAAACCCGCATGATATTAAAAGTGCTAAACGAGACAGACACGGGAGGGGTTACGCCCTTTCTTGTAATAACCTAACAGCCCTCAGCTTCTACCAGAAAGCCATCGAAACACAGAAAAAGAACCTTCCTGACGACCACTCGGGATTCAAATGCTTCAAACCAGGAGAACGACCTCCTGGACACAAAATTATGGGCAAGATATACCTGGCCCACAGAAACCTCATAGACAAGATACATCTAGCCTTCGCAGCAGGATCATGTGGAGAAGTTAACCGCAAACAAGTATCGATTTTCAGACCTGGTAAGCTTTCTTCAGATAACTCCATGCTCCAAGTTTACTTGGAATTAGACGAGAACGCCTTCAGTTGGCTTAGAACCCACAACTGGACCTCAAGGATCGGAGGGTCCACTGTTACGTGGAGAGCTCCAGGCATCCCTGGATTGACAGGTATATACAGACCCGACGAAGACCTCTATGCTATCAAGGCTCAGATGATAGCCTCACTCAACAGTATCACGCCACAGACCAGAGACAAAAACGACCCGTGGGACTTAAAGAAGATCTCCCCAGCGGTGATTGCCTCCTCTGAGTCTCCAGCGGAGTTGATGGCCGGTCTGGACATCAGATCCGTTACAGATACAGAGGAAAGACTGCTCAGTGGTGAAGACGCTGAGAACACCACCCTCACTGAGACTGAGATTAACCTGATCGAGTTAATTACTCCACTTAACACCCCAACAAAGGACAAAGGGGAAAAAACTCCCACACCCCGGAGCAGCCCTAACGATCACTCGCCTACAAGAAAGATTCAAAGGAGCCGTAACAACAGTTACGCTAAAGACTCGCCCTCCTCATCACCCGAGGACATAACTTCAGCTTAACGCTAACCTCAGTTTTACGTTTTCTCTTGAAATCTTCTTTACAAGACCTTGTTTCTCTCTTTCGATTTAAATATGACTGTCAACACTAATGTTTCAAATTCTAAACTCCCAGCCACACCTATCATTCAAGCTAACCTTCGCAAAATGACCACAGCTACAGCCAGCATACTCAAAGACCTCAAACCATCCACTATTCTCTTATTAACAGAACCATATGTCAGCAAAAAACAGCGCATACCTAACATCCCTAGCTCACACAAACCGTTCATCTCGTCCACCGGACGAGCTAGATCAGCGATCATTGTCCCTCAAGGACTTCATACACTTAGCATGAGACTGGGACACTTCAGCTCACCTGATATTACCACAATCAGAATTACTCTTGACACAGAATCATTCATCCTCTGCTCAGCATACCTAGACAATAGACATCACTCTCCCTATTAACAACCCGTTGTTATTAGACCTCATTACTCATTGTAACCTCAACAAAATCCCTCTAGTCATGGGTAGCGACACGAACGCCAGGAACACACTTTGGGGAGGGACACTATTGCTGCCAACTCTCTTCATATCATCAACAAGGGATCAAATCCTACTTACCTTTCTAAATTAGGAAGCTCTATCATTGATCTCACGATTACTAATGACTACGGACTCCACCTCCTAGATGACTGGTCCAGCTCCTTTTGCTCGACAGTTTCTGACCACGCCAGATTATCCTACACCATTAATCTTGCCCCTCCGACTAAACTTCCCTACAGATCCCCCAAGGATTGCGACTGGAAGCTTTTCAACGATCTAGTTACGCAATCTATCTCTGACTCTCCTTTCAGATATTCTCCCACGTGCGACTTACCCCATCTCAATAAGCTTAACTCTTATATCTCTAACACACTCATCCAAGCCTTCAACATAGCCTGCCCGATCAAGTTCTCCTCCATCAGATCATCAGTTCCATGGTGGAACCTTGAACTCACATCAAAGCGCAGGCTAGTCAGAATCATGCACCAGAAAGCCAGAAAACACAAAACAGATCACTTCTGGAACCTCTACAGAACCGGACTTAAAGACTACAAAAACATCATCAGGACAGCTAAAAGATCTAGCTGGAAAAACTTCGTGAACAAAATCTCTAGCATACCCTCAGCAGCTAGACTCCATAAAGTCATGAAATCATTGAACACTAATCCCGGACAACTAGGATCCCTTAAAAAACCGAACGGCAGCTTCACATCATCTCCAAGAGAAACCCTAGATACGCTAGCTGAAGCTCTCCTCCCCATTGACAACCCGATAGCACACACTCCTATTGACCCAGGCCCAGATCATGACAACATCATCAACTCTCTGATCACGCCTAACAGACTGAAGAAAGTCTGCATGGACATGGCTCCGAACAAATCTCCGGGACCAGACAACATTCGACTCAATATGATTAACGCATGCTGGGATTCTATCTCACCTTGTATTCTTCACCTTTATAAACACTCCCTCCGTTTGGGTATCACACCTGACGACTGGAATGAGGCTAATGGTGTGGTCATCGCCAAACCTCTTAAAGACGACTATACAAATGTGCGAGCATTTCGTATCATCAGCCTTACTTCGACTCTACAGAAGATTATGGAGAAACTGATCATCTGGTACATTGAAGCCGACATTGGACTCTCCAACCTCACTACAGACAACCAACATGGTTTCAAGAGAAACTTCTCTACCGACTCCGCCCTTCACAAGATTACCAACAAAATTGAATTTTCCCTCTCAGCTGGAAATCAAGCCCTAGGACTCTTTTTGGACATTGAAGGAGCCTTCGACAACATCTCTTATGACGCCATCTACCATAACCTCAACAACTCGGGAATTCCCACCACCTTATGCAACTGGATTTACTATATGGTTTCCCATAGAGTTATCACTCTCACCCTTAACGGTATCTCTATTTCTAGAACTATCAGCAGAGGCTGCCCTCAAGGAGGAGTACTCTCGCCTTTTCTCTGGAACCTTACTCTTAACGACCTCCTCTCTAACCACAACCTAGACACATCATTCATTCAAGCCTTCGCAGACGACCTCTCCATCATAGTAGGAGGAATAGACATTCCCACCATCAGAGCCATTTGTCAAAGATACCTCATTATCATTGATAAGTGGTGCACGACCATCGGCGTAAAACTTAGCTCTCTCAAGACCCAAGCTATCATGTTTACCAGGAAACGATTATGGACGCTTGATAAACCCCTATCTCTAAGAGGCATCAACATTCACCTTGTAAATGAGGTCAAGTACCTTGGTATTACCCTTGACTCCAAACTCCTATGGAGACCCCACATTGATGCCACTTGTAATAAAGCTATCAGGAACCTATGCACACCATCAGATCTGCCTGTAGCAAAAAATGGGGACTTAAACCTTCCTACACACTCTGGATCTACGAACAAATCATCATCCCAGCTCTTTCTCATGGATCAGTGGTCTGGAGCCATATACTGGACTCCAGAAAATGGGCTACTAACATGCTCAACCACGTACAAAGAACAGCTCTACTCCTGATCACAGGAGCCATCTCCTCCTCTCCGACCTGTTACTTAGAGGTCCTCACCCAAATCCCCCCTCTCGACCTCAGGATTCACTCCATTTCTCTTAAAACTTTCCTCAGGCTTAACATCACTTCGTCCGCCTCATACGGACTTAGAGACGGAAAGCTGACATCTCACTCGATACTCCTCAATGATCAGCTCAAGAAGATTCTCCCACCTCTTTCCCTTTTAGACATAGCACCAGCATCACTCAACCTGTCACAATCCTTCACAACGGATATTCTCGACCGCTCGGTTGCCCTAGTTCAGATCCCTCTCCTACATAAACCAGACACTCTAGTGGGATACACCGACGGCTCGGTAAAGAACAACCTCGCAGGAGCGGGGTTCGTCCTCTTTCTTAACTCATCGTCTATTACAGAACATTTCCACCAACTCGGAAACACCACAACCATCTTCCAAGCAGAGTTACTGGCTTTACTCCACCTCTGTATCCACCTCTCCAAGAACTCTTACGAAGCTACTGAGCTCCACATCTGTATCGACAGCAAAGCAGTTCTTCTTGCCTTATCGGGCACTATCACCCGATCCCACCTCATCCTAGACACTCTAGGAGCCCTCAACGCACTTAGCAGGACGATATCCGTCACCCTCCACTGGGTACCGGCGCATAGTGGAATTATAGGCAATGATCTCGCAGATTCTCTGGCAAACAAAGGATCCGACTCTCCTCCCATTGGACCGCCTCCTTTTGCCCCTTACACTCACTCCTCTCTCTCTGATATTATAGACAGTTACTTTTCTCGACTTCACTATAAACGTTTATTACTCTTCAGATCCTCCACTGATTTTCACCAATCCAACATTATTAGTTTCTTTGACAGACACCTTGACGTTAAACGACATAATAGAGACAATACCAGAATTCTTACACATCTATTCACAGGATGCAGTTATCTCAGATATTTCCAAAACAAGATTGGCAACGAACCCAACAGCATATGCAAAAAGTGTGATGAAGACAAGGAAACTACAGCACACTACCTCACAAGCTGTCCAGCATTCTCCATACACAGGAAATACTACCTTGGGAGGACACCTTCCATCAAACCTTCTCTATCAGTAACATAGTGGGGTTCGCTAGAGCTACCAAGTATCTAGATTTCTATGACCCCCCCTAGTCTCTTTCTCTTAGCCCTAGCTGACGTAATTGTCCCTCTACCACAATCACCCTCCCCTCCCCAGATCGTGTTCAGACTTGCAGAAGGTCCTGCTACCCAGCCAGTTCTAAGGGCTCAATAGTCCACTGGACGGCTCTCGTAGCTTGACTTAATGCCTGTCTCTCTCTCTCCCCCCTCACCCCTCTTTTTCATCATTGCTGATTGTGGAAGGGACAACCACGTTACCTACTCAGTTTCCTCTTATTGCTCATGGACATGATTCAGGGACTTCCCCAGCCCTCTATATCTTTAACATGATACCTCCCAGGACCTTAGTATTCCATACCAGACATTTCTTAACTCCTCGTTACAGCAAGACTAATACAACACGGAGAAGAAAAGAAATAGAGACAAGAATACGACAGCCATGGACTCCTACAAAAGACTAACAGAAGGAACATCCCGGTTTGATCCTTCTGAACTATGCATCTTATATCGGTATAGTATTGGTATCTATTTATTACCTATTGTTATTTTTTATCCTTGCTAGTTAATCAGGTTTTTGGGTACCGGGCCATCCTGGTTACCCTGCTATGGGCCGTTCCCCTGGCTTATGCAGGTCTAGTTTACCCATATATATATTAACCAATTAGGCCACGATTTCATGTAGTGTATCGTAATATTTACATATAGATCTTCGCGCGTTCCTGCAACTTAAAGGTAGTAGCAGACTACCAGAAGTACTACTACCGGTAGTATTAGATTCTTACATATTCCTGGGAATTTCAAGAATAACCAAGAATATTTTCTGGCGCGTTTTACTGCGCGTTTTTTGTCCCTGGAATCGACAAGAATTTAGCTATATCTCATATATGTAATGCGCTCGATTCAAACGTCTTAAGAAATAAGAACCCCTGAGAGCGACTGATTTTAATTGAATTTAAATATTAACTAATTAACAAAAATCAGTCGGTGGCTGTGGAAATATTACGACACCTCGTTAACCCAATCAATGTCTGGAAGGCAGATCACCGTGAGACCCCGGATCTCATAGGACCAAGTGGTTAGCCACCGTGGTTTGTGTGGGATTAAGACCTACGAGTGCGTGAAGTGTTCAGTGAAGTTACACCAACTGTTACGCTGACTTTATTGATGGTGGAACTTTGAAAGTGTACACTCTTGTGCTGTTAAGTGTTCCTTTAAAAAATAAAGTATTTGGTTATACATTGTGACTGTGAACAGGTTGATTTTGCATTGTACCAATGTACCGTTACTGTAATGATGTTGTTGTAAGACTATGAGTTGTTGACTAGCTACAACCTCGCCGGAAACCCATTTATACTGAGGCTACTGAAGTTTGTATATTTCCTTTTGTTTTTGTCAGCAAATTTTGTGATCCCCTATTAATAAATAATTAGCCCGTATAGTCTGGGACTCTGGAGTGCTGAGTGGTTACACTGTACACGTGATTAATCAAACGTTACTGATTGGGTCACGTGATCAGTGATTTGATCTATGCGAGATCCATGATATTAGGGGGCCTAGTCTTCCGTTCATGATTGGTTGTCAAGTCAAGCAATTTTCAATCACATTTATATTTCTTAAATTTTAATGGTAAATTTTGCCGGATGTCAAGTCAAAAGTAATGTTAGGATTAGGAGGAAGTGTTACATTTCAAATTACGCGTATATTATGTCGTGTTCTTGCAACCGTCCGACCACACCAGAGTGGGTGTTTATTATTACCGTACGAAATCTTTTATTGAGCATCTATGATTATAAATGCAATCTAGGGACTCTGGGCGGAAGATGCATATTTGAAATTCCAACAGCATCTTGTACCCTTCATTGTGCTGATTCCCGGAAGCATTCTCTTTACGTTCTCATCATTCTGTAGAATGAGAAATCGTTCATTTAAAATTGGGTAATTATAGGCCTGTCAAGGATTGCAGCCCAATTAAGACCTGATCAATTGCAGCTACTTGTGCCATATAAGGGATAACTGAGGTCACGTGACAGTCGGTCCTATCACGTGACCGCTAATCCTATCACGTGACCTTGATTCGTAAATCCTCAGGCACGTGATCACATTCGTAACGTGTCGTATGCCGACTAGGATATTTTGTGACGTCACCAGAGCTCAAGCTACTCGATCAGGCCTTATATGGAATAATATAATTGTATCGCGTGTAATTGGATCCAATTATAGAAGCTGAGTGCTCAATTATGACAGCATCTGGTATCACTTTCTGAAACCTATCAGACAGCTGGCCCAGAGAATCGAAAATATAAGGATTTTTTATTTCAATGAAAATCGAAGCGAAAACCTTGTAACCCTATGTTTTCGAGGACGCTGAACAAGATTAAACTGGTTATAATTATCATACTCTCGTGTAAATTGCCTTAAAGCGTAATTGAAATTTTAATGATGCTATCAATTGTATTTGTAATACGATAAGCTGAGCGGCTTAACGGCTGGCATTCCTGGGCCGCGCTCATCCCAGCTTGTCATTCCGCCGCAGCTTTAATGTTTGTGAATATTACAGCTTGGGGTCCCCAGGTAACGGCTCAACGGCTGGCACCGCTATCTTTGCCTAAGTCGTGTTATTAATACAAAAAATCTCATAGTATCGGGTAAATCACTTCAAAATGCACTTGAATTTCATCAATTTGATTAAGTTGTTATAAGTTGAATAGCTGGCGCATTTACAGTGCTACGTTTTCAATTATTCTACCACCACTTGGAATTAAAATCTATATTATATACATATTGCATTGTTAAATACATATAATCAAGATCGCTAAGTTCACTGTGTGAACGAAGTATGGCTTTTCTTCTTTGAAAACTTTTTGGCATTATAACTATAAAAGTACTTCGGGTTTGCTTTTACTTTTGCTGCAGCCTGCTCTTCGCGATGCTGAAAAAATGCTCAGTTAAAATACTATCTAAAGATTTAATGTCTGATACAGTAATTTAATCAACAAGCCAGACAAGCCAGACACGGAGTCCAGGGTCAAAATTATTGATGTTCAACTAATTTTACAATAATAGATAGCTTTGAACACATTATGACTTTTAAATTTGATTGGCTTTCCAGAACAATCAAATTCAATTCGACGATTTGTTCCAATCATTACTTCTTATCAAAATGTTTTGTCAAAATGATTTCGATGGTCAACTAATTTCTGTATCTATTATTATCAGCATCTGTTATATCACGTTTATCTCACGGACAGGTTGTGCATGATCGTTCTTATTCCTTTTAGGAAATTTACCACCTTTTGTTAAAAATAACCTATGTAGTACCTAACCTTAACCCTAAAAAAGCCAACATTGTTCGTACAGCACGTATTGGCTTGCCCATGGTCACGTGATATCGATCCTGCATTCTGATTCGCTCTAGGGCTGCATGTCTATAACCCACACACACACCAGTAAGTCAGTGACTTCTTATATTATATTATTAGTCTGGTCTGATATTGTAACCCATTAGTGAAAGTTATTTCTTCTGACCTCTTATTCTGTTCTTTTTCTCTCGTCTTTTTAAACCAATTTGATGAGGATCAAAGAATCAACGAATTTTTGCATGCCTGTTTTAATTTCAGCTGGTATTGTCTCGAAGCCCATAGCCATTTCTATAAAAAATGCCACCATTGCATTTCTGATAAGTCTAGATTTTGTAATTGTATCCAAGTACAACAGTCCTCGACATCTCACTTCGTGCCCCAATATACCTTTAAAACAGGATCTACAGGATGAACCACATAAAATTTGACTTTTAAAAAAATATCATCACCCGCCACATTAGCAAAATTTAACAAAATTTTGAAAATTTTGCTGTCTACTTTTGTCCGCTAATGTCCTGCCCTTTTTGGATCCCCCCCCCCCCCCCCCCCCTTATAATAACATCTATGACATTCAAGTGCATTTTAAAGCAATTTGCCCTTGAGTATGATAATTATAACCAGTTTTATCGTGTTCAGCGTCCTCGAAAACATAAAGTCTCATGATTTTTGCTTCGATATTCATTAACAAAAAATCCTTCTATTTTCAAATCTCTGGCCCAGCTGCCTGCTGAGTTTCAGAAGGTGATACCTGATCAATATGCACTACAATGATTGCGCAGCTCCTATAATTGGATCCAATTACACGCGATCCAATATATTATTCCATATAAGGTCTGATCAAGTAGCTTGACGTCACAAAATATCCTAGTCGGCATACGACACGTTACGAATGTGATCGCGTGCCCGAGGGTTTACGAATCAAGGTAACGTGATAGGATTAGCGGTCACGACTCACGTGATAGGACCGAATGTCACGTGACCTCAGTTATCCCCTATATGGCACAAGTAGCTGTTATTGATCAGCTCTTAATTGGGCTGCAATCCTTGATAGGCCTATAATTACCCAATTTTAAATGAACGATATCTCATTCTACAGTATGATGAGGGCGTAAAGAGAATGCTTCCCGGAATCAGCATAATAAAGGGAACAAGATGCTGTTGGAATTTTAATTATTCATCTTCCACCCGTAGTCCCTAATGCAATCATGCAGCTCATTTTTAGTTTTTGAAGTGAAAACGGACACCTAACCATTCCCTTCTGCTTCGCCTCGGAAACCAAGTCAGCACACTTTTGAATGACTTGTAATCTGTATAAAGTTTCAGAGCAATTACAATAATATAATGTTATGTAAGTTATCAGTTCGATCTTTATAGCAGGATTTAAAACGTTAATCTTAGCAGGAAAGACCACAAGATGACGGTCAAAAAGCAAGTAGAACTTAACGACTACGGATATCCTGCTTCAATACCGTTGACTGATACACTAAACAAAGAAAGTCGGGACCAGTCTGGTGCCTGGGCACCCTGCCAAGGTTCAAAGATGCTCACTAGCGGGAAGGGTCCTCTCTCTGAAGAAGAAGCCATCATCCAAATGAAAAAGTTCTTCGATACCTACTACGCAGACGTGGAGAATTCCAAACCTACTTTAGCAAAAGATGAAAGAGTAGCTGAAGCATTAAGTACGATGGAAGCCACTGGAGATTACGAGCACACCTTTGATGAGCTCAGTTGGGCTGCTAAAACTGCTTGGAGAAACGCACCACGCTGTGTCGGGCGTAACATCTGGAAAACCTTGACAGTGGTTGACGAGAGAAACGCACTATCGTGCCCGGATATCTTCGATGCTATCTGCAAAAATCTGAGGGTGGCTTTTAACGGTGGTCAGATAAACCCATCTGCCATTGTATTCCGTCAACGATACATGAAAGACAAAGATACACCGGGAATAAGAGTTTGGAATGGCGTTCTGCTTGCTTTTGCAGGCTTTGTGAAGGAAAATGGAGATATTATAGGCGACCCTAAGAACGTCTATCTAGCTAACCTTGCCAAAAGTTTGGGCTGGAAGCCTAAAAGAGGTCCGTTTGAGTTGCTTCCCATCATGATATCAGATGCCAATCAAAATACGGAGGTATTCGAGCTACCGAATGACATCAAAGGGTACATGGTCGATATCACTCATCCAAAAGAGCCAGAAATTACTAAGCTGGGTCTACGATGGTATGCAATACCTTCAGTCAGCTCAATGATGCTGGAGGCGGGAGGTATCCAATATACCTGCTCACAAATCGCAGGTTTCTTCCAGGACACTGAGATTTCTGTGATGAATCTGCTGGCTGAGTCTAGATACCATCTAATGGAACCTATTGGGAGGGCATTAAAGTTGGATGTCTCCATGAACTCTACCTATTGGAAATGCACAGTGGCTACGGAATTGACAAGGGCAGTTTACCACAGCTTCAAGCTTGCTCGCGTCTCTATGATTGATCACTTGACACTAGCAGACAACTTCAACTCGTTTATGAAAGAAGAAGTGAGGACAAGAGGAGGGTGTCCCACAGATTGGCTCTGGGTGGTCCCACCCATGTCAGGTGGTCTAGTGCCCACCTTTCATCACGAATACTTGCGGTATGCCCTATCACCATCATATGAGTACCAAGCAGGTCCGGAGATGTTCTTCAGGAAACGTCGGAACAAATTTTCTTTTCGTGCGGTGGTTAGAACGTCCATGTACTTCCTTGAAATGATGAGCAAACGTCTCAAAGAGAGAAAACGAGTTGCAATGGTGTATGCCACAGAAGGGGGCACTGCTTTAACTTATGCTAGGGCCGCTGAGTCACTTTTTGTTAAGGCATTCAATGTGTCTATCGTTCCGGTCACTGCAATCACCAATAAGGAGGGTCTTCAAAAGTGCATCGATTGCTCTGATATCGTCATAATCATTGCCTCTCCGTTTGGAGCTGGGGGAGCCCCTTCAATCGCTGAGGAATTTCACAGAAACCTTCTCAACAAAGTTTATCGTTTTGATGGCATAAAATACGCTGTGTTTGGGCTGGGATCTTCTCAATACATAGAGACGTTCGCAAATTTTGGAAAACTTCTAGATAGAGAAATCGAAACAGAAGGAGGAACACGAATCACTGATGCTGGTTTTGGTGATGATCAAGCGAACCAAAAGCTAGCATTCGATGATTGGATTAAAGCACTGTATGTCAAATGCTGCAATGATTATCTGCCAATGGGTGGAAAGTCACAAGGTACTGCTGTCGAAGGAGTGACCGCTAAGAAAGTTTACAGATGGAGATACAGCAACAAGAGGAGCCTGAACCAGTGTTTCCAAGAGATGATAGATTCTCATGAAAAGATTTTCGAGTTCACATTAAAGGAAAAAATAAATCTGTCTCCTGAGGGGGCACCAGAAAAATACTACTTATGGTGGTTATGCCAGGATATGTAAATTACTTTTACAAAGACGGCAAATTGCCAGCTCACACCAGAGAAGCATTCTGCAAATTTGAGATTTTGACAATACACGGCATCATCGTAAAGAATGCGCTTACATTAATGCACCGCATGAAGCACTTTCCTAACACAGTACCTGTATCAATTAGAAACTTGTTTCCAGATAACATACCCACGCATGGTTCAAATCATGAGAACAGTAGCGAATGGCTAGATACGTACAATAACCGATGTTTCAAAGCATCCATCTTTTTTAAAGGACCTTTACTAGCTCTAACAGACACCAACAAGAACATCACGTCCCTACCTAGCTTATTTTCAATAAATATTTACAAATCGAACGCAAAACGCGTGCTTCTTGAGCAACAGTCAACACTAGCTAATTCAGAGGACAGCTGGCCAGCATTTCTGCTACACAACGTACCTGGTTTGAGGAAGTCCAATAGATGAGGGATGATTGAGTAATACAGCGACCAATAATCGCTAAATCATGACATCATATCATAACATAACATAACATAGGACGACAGCAAACACACAATAAACGAGCAGTAATAAACAACGTTCGCTTAATGGACTGACATATTTCAGCATATTTTTCACTGCCAAAGCGCTGATAACAGCAAGCCTTACCCCACTCCGCGCGGCTTTTTAATGCACAAAATCTTAAAGGACCAGTTAACTGAAAAATGTGTAGTCTCCAATTTGGCTAAGATTTAAATCAGCTGTGACAAACTGGTAAAGAATCGTATCGCCGAAAGAACCAACTCTCTAGCGTACGTGTAACGCGTGTTATTGCAATAATAAGCTGTGGCCTCGTGACGTCATAAAGTCCCTCAGTGCGCGCTTGCATAGCGTAATTTACATTACAAATGTTTATCATCGTCAATAAAACACGTGTAACTCACTCAAATTTTAGAATTATGACTATTACCCTAGTTCTCCAAAATCCTTATAGTTTTGGCTATCATCCTAACTAAAGGAATAGCTGATTGGATGTACAGTGCTCACGTCATGATTTTAAACAGTGATATAGGTTCTTGAACAGTGGCGGGTGAATGTACGGTTAGAAAGTTTCTGCTATTACAACTTATGTCATATGTGATAATTGTGGATTGTTTTCATTGCTTAATTACACAAGCAGGGAGACTGTACCGATTATTTTTCCCCAGTCCATGAAACTCTAACGAATTTAGAAAGGATACAGATAAGTAAGAGTTTGTTCAATTCCGAGAGCAATTATATTTATAGCATAGCGAAATTTCTAACTTTAATCTGCAAGTGTCTGCCAGTACAGGAGACAAGAAGTCTGGCTACTTTACGGCCGTTCCTCTGGGACCATTAGTAGAAGTAGCTTCTATCAGAACAGTGCCGTGGGAACAGAATTCCCGCCAAAATACCCGGTCTACCAAATAGTAAAATTACTGATTGGAGGTGTGTACGGTGTGAGGTGTGTTTTGAATTAGACTTCCGGCTTACCTAGTTGTTATCCTTATTGCATTATCATCGGTGCATAACATAAATAAACTACTGGTAAGTTTAAATAGTAAATACCAAGTGCAAACGTGTTCAGTCGATCGACCCACTGAACAACTATAGAATTTCCAAGACCCTATTATTCTCTGGCCATATATTACGGCACGATCGATTGTTAGATGGCTAAATGACCAACGTTAATCTATACAATTCTAAAACTATGAGCTAGCACTTTAATCTAAAAATACCTTTTTTATATTACTCCTGATTTTTACATTTCACGTAAAACATTGTCGCCAGAGGTTGATCATGGACACTAACAGCTTAATTTGAGATAAATGACTTATGAGTTTCTCTAAAGTTAACTCTAAAGTAGTGTAGTCCAGTCATTTATGGACATTTATGGAAATGAACCTGCAAATGTTCTAATACTCACGAAACTTTGCACAGACCTTCCCGAAGTTATGATTAAACGATTTTCGTTTGGAGACATTTTTTGACCGTGGAGAAAACCCAGGAGGGCCACGCCCATATTGACCCAATAACGTAACCGACCCCTTGCTTCTGAAGGTCGTAGAGACTTCAAAATAGGCTTGAACGAAGCCGCATATGCATGTTTATATAGGAGTTATTGAGCAACACATGGCCTAAAATCATTACTTTTCGATAAATTCGCCAAAAACCATTTTGGGCGTGGTGCTAAGCCCATTTTCGATATGATCGTGATGGAGTCTTCAGACAGGATGCAAAAGAACCGCAATTAGCATATTAATATATGACTTACGAACAAACATATGCCTTAAAGTGCTTACTTTTTCAGTTATTGGCGAAAAACTGATTTTCGGTTCCAGAAATCATGAAAAACTATGGGTATCTGGTTAATTGGGCTATGAAGGCCCTAAAGGTTTTTGAATGTGTGCAAATTGTGCAGAATGGCCATGTTTATATACAACTTATGAAGCAACATGTACCCTAAATTACTTACTTTTCGAGTTATTCGGGGGAAAAGATTGTATTATGTCCATTTTTTACCTGTAAAATACAGTCTCACGAGCTACTCTGCGCGCAAGAGGGACTTTATGACGTCATCGCCAAAATAATACAAACGCTATTTACACGCGTTAGAGAGCAGTTAGAGATTTAGGAATTTCGACTCGTTGCTTAGTTTGCTATTTGTCACAATCTGTCAAAATATGAGGATAACTTTTTTTTCAGTTAACTGGTCCTTTAAAGATAATTCTCGCGATAAAATTTTCATCGTCACGCTTGAAAATTTCTAGAAATTAGAATAGCCGTATATTATAACAAACTATAGCAAGCAGAATTAAGAAATAAAAAGTTCTGGGACTTAAGTGGTACAAATAAAATGAAAGGCATGCTAATCATGCTCACGTACTGTAATGTGTCGAGAGTTTTTTTTTTTTTTAAAGTTTTACCATTTGACAAAATAATTGATCTTTTTAGTGTGAGTGTGATTTCAACTTTGAGTTTGAAAATATTTTGAAACGACTTTCGATATTATTGATTATTATATTTAATAAACTGTCTCAAAGCCCTTAGAGGTGGCTCTATACGGGTCTTTACAACAACAACTTACTTGTCCTGTCATACGAACCAGAATCCAGCGATGACAAGGAACTATTTCTTCCTGGGCAGCACATAGGAATCTTCCCTAAGAACCTGTCGACTGAAAAAGAAAGGGTTGCACGAAGTCTTTCTGATGTTCCGTTCGGCAGTATTCCATTGATACTTGAAGAGAAGATAGCAATCCATGAGCCGTGGCGACAATGGAATCCAAATTATTCAGGACTGACCATTGACGAATTCCTTGGCACTGTAGCAGACCTCAAAAGAATTCCAGCTAACTTAGATGCCATTTTTGAGAAAAACATGGTGAATGGTGAGAACGGAAACAAAAACGACATAGCAGAAGGGGAGAACGGAAACAAAACAAGCAAACCAACGGATAACGCAGGCGAATTTGACAGTGCAAAGTTCATCGGGGAAATGCCTACAATCAAGAGACGGCTTTTTAGTATAGCCTCTTGTCAAAATGATGGTCACACCGTGAACATTTTGATTGCCATGCATGAATTCATGAAAGACGGAAAGACAGTAGGGGGTTTGACCTCTAATTTTGTGAGAAGCGCCTCTCTGGGTGAGAAGATTGAGGGATACTTCTCCAAGAGTGACGAGCAAATGAGGCTGCCCCAGGACTCAAGCCTTCCTTTGCTCCTTGTGTCGGCTGGATCTGGCTGGGCTCCCTTCCAGTCGTTTGTTAATGCCAGGGAACGAGATGCCCGTTCAGGTATTAAGACAGGGCCAATTTACATCTTCCACGGCTGCAGATACAAAGAACATGATTTCCTTGGCTCACTGCTGGAGGATGCTGCTACTGTGCTCAACATAGAGACCTTCAGAGCCTACTCCAGATCTGAGCCCGGTCAAGATGGGAAAACAGCGAGAAAAGCAGGCCCTAAGATCTTGTTAGAGAAGAAAGGTTATGTCCAAGATCTCATAGCAGAGCAAGGAGAGGTGGTAGCTAGAGTGTCTCGGGATGGTGGTCACATGTACTCGTGTGGAGGAAGTGGGGTGGTGGCTGGAGTCAGGGATCAACTGGAGACGACTCTGCTGGAGCAAGAGTGTGTTTCACTACAGGAGATGATCTCTAGCAAACGCTACCAGGAGGAGAAATTCGGTTGAACATTTTACGAACTTTTTATGAAGGTGCATGGACAGTCTTTTCAATAGTTTACCTACCTTTTTTACATTAATAACAGATTATGATAGAGATCAACTTCAGCTAGCATGGATTGACAGAATTGCTTTTTAGATATATTAGCAAGTGATACGAGAATGTAAAGTTCGGCGGAATCTTTTAAGAACTTCTAGGGTCTTCAGATCATGAGAGTGCATGGAAATTATTGAATTTTCAATTAGATTCTTTCAGTTTTAAGATAGTTTCTGATTTTTCTGGATGAGAATTGGATCTGTGATGACTATTTATAATGAATGTAAGTAAATTACGTTACAGTTCCAATTTGCAAATTTCCGTTCGTTTCGATCTGTACAGAAGATTGACCTAATAGTAATCGAGCTCGGAAAATGTATTATGAAGCCAAGTACATAAATCACTACACAGACATAAATTTAATACTGAATTCAGATCTTCACATATTTTGACAGTGAAAGTTAATTTGCCTAAATTCATGCTAGCATTTTGCAATAACGTGAGCATGGTATATAGTGAAACTGTCATGAACACTAGAAACGTAACACAATGAATTATTTTTTACTGGATTACTTTAAGTGTGGTAGAATTAATTTAATCAGTTTTAATACTTTCACCACTACTATACACAAATAACTATGTAAGGCAACTTGGTCGTTTACCACCTGACAGTCTATGCAACGTCTATGCAACGTCCGTGCAACAACAAAAGAACCGTCTATGCAACGTCTATGCAACGTCCCTGCACAATGAACACTCTATGCACACTCCCTGCACGGTCAGTCTATGCAACGTCTATGCAACGTCTATGCAACGTCTATGCAACGTCCCTGCACAGTACCATATGAACACCGGCTACTAGCCGGCTACTAACCGGCTAGTAGCCACTTTTGTAATTACAGCTCCTCAACTTCACATTAACAACCGGCTACTAACCGGCACTTGGAAAGTGGTCACTAGCCGGCTACTAACCGGCTACTAGCCGGCTAGTGACCACAAAGTGGCTACTAACCGGCTACTAAGCGGTCACTAGCCGGCTATTAGCCGAGCTCTAAAGCAGACCTACTAGTAGCCGGTTCCAAACCGGCTATGTAAATAAAATATAAATTTATTTAAAAACAAGGGGAGTACTCTCCCCCCTTGAAACAAATGCAGAAATGAACAGCACAAAAACTGCTGAGTTCGGGTTAACACTGACTTGTTGATACTTGATTTGGGTCATACCCTCATTTTAAAATTGAAATTACGATAGGTAGATGGATATTAAAAAATCATAGTTTGGTATCACTGGATATGATTGTTTTCCGGTTGTTTACTGATACGTTTACAGATACGTTAATACATATACGTTTCGCGTTAATCATACTGGATTATCAGTGATGAACTAACGTCTATTTTACACATTTGTTCATTAAATATCTCTCAAATTACAAATAGGAAACTGCTCAATTAGACTACAATGAGACAAGATACGATGTTGTTTACAGTGCAAAATCAGTTCAAACTTCACTAATATTTGTCACGTGTTCTTTAAATTGTGTCTTCCAACAACCAGTCAATCATACCACAAGACAGAAGGAGGATCAGCTGGCAATACTTAATGAGAAGAGTATCCTCGTCACGAGCAAATTGTGTGCAGCTATTTATATAATATATAAACATAAAACAATACATCAGTATGTGAGTAATTGAATTCAGCAATTCACATGATATAATGACAGTGAAAATAAATTTGCCTATATTGAACTTGGCGCGATTACAATGGCGTGATCGTGCCGTAACGTGAAACAGTCATGAACAGAAGTAACGAAACACAATGAATTATTTTTAACTGGATTACTTTAAGTGTGGTAGAGTTAATCTAATCAGTTTTAATACTTACACCACTACTATACACAAATAATTATATAAATAAAATATAAATTTATTTAAAAACAAGGGGAGAACTCTCCCCCCTTGAAACAAATGCAGAAATAAACAGCACAAAAAACACTGCTGAGTTCGGGTTAACACTGACTTGTTAACTCTTCAAGATTCTGGGTCATACCCTCGCTCATTATTAAATCCACCTTTCAAAGTATAAGGATCAGAATTGTTAGTCTAATCTGCTTTTTTTTATTTAATGCGTTTGTGTCAGTCATATTTCGTGCATTCTCCAACTTAAGGGGGGGTTCAGCCTGATTTTTTTGTGAAACTTGGTTTCGAGATAGCAGTTGACCAACAAACTACGACTGGTGACTGAACTTTTGAGGGGGTCCCGGACCCCAACCGCCAAACGGTGCCCGCGGGGCAGCCACGCCCATATTTGGTCCAAATTAGGCCCAATTTAACCAAATACCCTGAACATGCCCAAAATCCAGATTTTAGGTGCTTTACTTGTAGCTAGTGGTCCTCTGAACTCGTATATGAATTTTCATCAAGATTGGACAAAAAATGATTATCAGCTCAATATCTACCTAACTATGGATTCTGTATTCAAATAATTGCAAAAAATGAACAAAATCGCCCATATCTCAGTTCGCGATATTTGCAAAACTGACTTCGCTCAAAACAATAGAACTCAATAGGGTTTCAATATTTTTTCATGAAATTTTCAGAATCAACGTAGAATCGCCTCATGACCTTAAGTTTTGTATTGGAATTTTGAGTTAGGCCTTTAAAAAAATTTGGCGGCCAAATTCTGAAAAATGCCCGGCAAATTTCAGAATTTGGCCGCCAAATTTTTTAAAAGGCCTAACTCAAAATTCCAATACAAAACTTAAGGTCATGAGGCGATTCTACGTTGATTCTGAAAATTTCATGAAAAAATATTGAAACCCTATTGAGTTCTATTATTATTATATTGTTTTGAGCGAAGTCAGTTTTGCAAATATCGCGAACTGAGATATGGGCGATTTTGTTCATTTTTTGCAATTATTTGAATACAGAATCCATAGTTAGGTAGATATTGAGCTGATAATCATAGAGAATGTGTAGTATAGGCTTACCTTCCATATAAAGTTGGTTTCATTCAAAAATATTGATATTTGATCAATTTATGGGCCAAAATCGATCAAATTTGGTGCGTATGCCCAAATATGGTCATATGGTTTTTGGCTCATAACTCAGTCATTTTTTGTCCAATCTTGATGAAAATTCATATACGAGTTCAGGGGATCACTAGCTACAAGTAAAGCACCTAAAATCTGGACTTTGGGCATGTTCAGGGTATTTGGCTAAATTGGGCCTAATTTGGACCAAATATGGGCGTGGCTGCCCCGCGGGCACCGTTTGGCGGTTGGGGTCCGGGATCCCCTCAAAAGTTCGGTCACCGGTCCTAGTTTGTTGGTCAACTACTATCTCGAAACCAAGGTTCACAAAAAAATCAGGCTGAACCCCCCGCCTTAAATTGATTGTCATCTCCAAGCAGAGGCAACATGTAGATTGTAGGTGGGGTAATATTTTGTAAATAGTGCGATCCCGCACCGCACTGGCCAAAACCTTTTGTGTGCGGCAAATTTGGAGCTAAAACTTACTGCAATTAAATTCGCCACATTTACAGCCTTTAAGTTCTCTCAGGTACAGGTTGGATTATTCAACAACGTAGAATACAATGTTGCCGTACACAATTGTATTTGTTAACAACACAATTAATTTATAAGGTGCCTTAAACTGAGCTTCCTAAGAATACAAGATGTATTAACCTACAGAATTATCCTCATTGAAGGTTTTACAATTAAACGAGCAGGATGGCTGAGGCTAGTTAGTAGTTGAGCTGGTTATGAGCGAATTCAATATTATAACTTTACAATAAGATTCCTACACATTGTGTGTAATGTGTATATTGTATTAGCGACTAACGCGACTAAATAAAGGGACTCAATTTCAAATTTCAATATGTTGATTGTTGAGGGATCGCGATCCAGCTTGATAAGTTGTTCATTTGCCAAGATTCACTCTCTTTTGTAACAAAAGATATATTTCATATCGATAGTATGAAAATCTATGCATTATCAACGTAACTTGCTACCTGATAATAATAATAATGAACTTTCTGTACAATATGTTTTTCTTGATTTAAAAAAGTAATTCTAAAACGTGTGACCCTAGATATGATCGAATGTCGATCTTATCTCATTGTACACAGCGATACCAAATTGAAGTACACAAATCTGATAAAACGAATTACGGCCGATCGCGTGCAAAAACGTGCGGTGAAAGGTCAATAGTGCGATTCTGCACCAACCACACTTGTCATGTTGCATCTGTCTCAAAGTGGTCAGACAGCGTATTAAGGTATGATAAGATATACTTTACCGTACGGGCCAAAGCCCAAATATCATGTACAATCGCATCTGCAGTTCGATACTAGAAATTATGTCAATTACACCTCATTTCTAAATCGCTGATTCTCCTGATTTATTTCACTATGCATTAATGTAACGTAAATATATTATTATATTAGTCTAGAAATCTTCAATCTGGCAGTGAAGTCTATTAAAGTCAGACTGGTGAGGTGTTCACTTCATTAGATGACACGCATTGAGCAACTATTCAAACTCAAGTTAATATTTTAAACCGGAACATTTGAATAAAACTGATACAAACATTTTTGGGCTTACGCTATATTTAATTTAAATTTAAATTTAAAATTTATTTATTTGTGGCGTTTGTTCTAAATAAACAAATTATTTAAATTTATTTAAATTGTTGTTTATTTATTTATTTTTCGATAAAGGGAGCAATCTCCCCTCTTTGAATTACAATAAAAAATAGAACAATTTGGCAGCGATTCGAAAGGTTTTATCGTTTGTATGGAAGTTAGAGAGTTAGAGTGAATGAATGAACAAATCTTGACTATTGAATGGAATGTGGGATAAATTCAATTAACTTAACAACTATAAATCAATTCCATAAAATAATGACGTCATGAACAACACAACGGAGCTAAAAGACCTACCCTCCGACTGCGTACAAGCACCCGTCCAGTACTCCAACACCCACAAACCCTCTCCTGGTATTCATGGAGACTACAGCAGTCCAGATATCCTGCACCGGATCATATCTCTCGACAGAGTTGAAGTACTGAGCACCGTTCCGTCCGCCTGTGGGAACACATTGTTGGAGGATGGGGGTCAGGACTCTACGCCGTAGAGTCCCAGACCCGGGGAAAGGGGATGATTTCTGTGAAATTTCTATAATAATATGAAGGATTTCGGGGAGTAAGGATGTCGGGGAGTAAATTTTCAAACTTTTAGCTGCCCCAGGTTGCTAATGACGGTAATAAGCACGGGTACGGGACATGTGGCAAGAGCTCAACCAGTGCATGTCCCACGTGTCACACCAAACGTGCACAACCATCGGTCATTTGGCAACCATCCAGTAACGAAAAGGGGGAAATAATTACGATCATTATGCAATAAATGAGTGTGTACTGTTGCCATGTACTACGAGTACAAAGTTACATTTGACACATTGTACACGAAATAATAATAATGTATGCTGTTTGATATCATGAGACGCTATATAATAGTGATAATATATTATCAAGTGTCGGGGTGAAAGACACTGGAAATGTGATATGTTTATTTTAATTCTTAGATTTATTAATTCTTAGATTTCAACAGAATTATGCATAGTTGACATAGTGTTTTAACATAACAAAAGGGAAACACCCAACTGTGTTGTTGTCAATGAAAACGTAGTAATTATAAAATTTCCAAAATTAGATGGCTGACATAAACTTTAAATACATACGATAAAACACATAATAAATCTATAAAAAATTTCGAGTTGAATGCGTAAAGTGTACTGCCCAAATTTGCAAAAAGGAAGCAAGTGACATTTTTGAAAATATGGAGTTCTATACACCGTTGGAAAGGTCTCGCTGAGCTCTATTTCACTAACTTAGTCTTATTAACAGCAGATGTAACTAAAATTTCAAAGTGGGAAGTATCTACACGATTTTCACCATTCTTAGCAGTATTTGATCACTCACGATAATCAAAAAGGAAGTAACTGCAAAGATATTTCCTTTTTGCATATTTCCAGTACTTGCTTCCTTTTTGCGTGTTTTTGGCATTGTTACTTCCTAATTGCAGATTTTCAACTAAAGATACTTCCTTTTTTGCATAATCTCATCTCAAGATACTTCCTTATTGCAGATTTTAACCTTGAGATTACTAATTTGGCATAGTGCCATCCTGCAGATACTTCCTAATTACCAAACAGGGTGAACAGTAAATGTCAAAGGAGGAGGACTGAGGAGAACTGAGGAGGAGGGGGAGGAGGAGGAGGAGTAAAACTGAGGAGGACTGAGGAGAAGGAGGAGGAAGACTGAGGAGGAGGACTGAAGAGGGGGACTGAGGAAGAGGAGGGGAGGCGGAGGAGGATTGAGGAGGATGACTGATGACTGGTGAGGAATGATGAGGAGGGGAAGGAGGTGGATGAGGAGGATGAGGAGGACTAAGGAGGAGGAGGAGAAGGAGGAATGGTGAAGAGGATTGATGAGGAGAAGGACTGATGAGGAGGAGGAGGAGGACTGAGGAGTAGGAGTAGGAGGATGACTGAGGAGGGGAGGAGGAAGAGGACTGAAGAGGATCAGGATGACCCAGGAGGAGGACCGAGGAGGAGGAGGAGGCTGAGGACTGAGGAGAATGGCTGAGGAGGAGGAGGACTGGGGAGGAGGAGGACTGAGAAGGAGGACTGAGGAGGACTGAGGAGGAGGAGGACTAAGGAGAAGGATGAGGAGGAGGACTGAGAACTGAAGAGGAAGAGAAGGAGGATGAAAAGGAGGAGGACTGAGGATCAGGAGGAGGGGGAGGAGAAGGATGGGAGGAGGAGGAGGAGGAGGACTGACGAGGACTGAGGAGGATTTGGCATAGTGCCATCCTGCAGATACTTCCTAATTACCAAACAGGGTGAACAGTAAATGTCAAAGGAGGAGGACTGAGGAGAACTGAGGAGGAGGGGGAGGAGGAGGAGGAGTAAAACTGAGGAGGACTGAGGAGAAGGAGGAGGAAGACTGAGGAGGAGGACTGAAGAGGGGGACTGAGGAAGAGGAGGGGAGGCGGAGGAGGACTGAGGAGGATGACTGATGAGGAATGATGAGAAGGGGAAGGAGGTGGAGGAGAACTGAGGAGTAGCTCGGACTGAGGAGTAGGAGTAGGAGGATGACTGAAGAGGGGAGGAGGAAGAAGACTGAGGAGGATCAGGATGACCCAGGAGGAGGACCCAGGAGGAGGAGGAGGAGGACCCAGGAGGAGGACCCAGGAGGTTAACTTCAGAAAAGTTACCCTAGACGATTCTAAATGTATTCAAACAAAATTTAAAGCATGATGCAGTCAGCTGAACGTCAGAAACGGGTCTAGTTTACATGCTTTTATCTCAAAACGATGATTTTGCAGATACTTCCTTCTTGCAAAAAGGGGCAGTGTAGTCCAACATATTTTATAAGTATCGTATTTTTGTTTGAATAAATTTGTTTGAATAAATTTGTTTTAATAAATTTGTTTGAATAAATTTGTTTGAATAAATTTGTTTGAATAAATTTGTTTGAATAAATTTGTTTGAATAAATTTGTTTGAATAAATTTGTTTGAATAAATTTGTTTGAATAAATTTGTTTGAATAAATTTGTTTGAATAAATTTGTTTGAATAAATTTGTTTGAATAAATTTGTTTGAATAAATTTTTGTTTGAATAAATTATCTTATTCCAATAATATTATATTATATATGGAATAAGTGAACTTGTTACTAAAAATAGAACTCTCAACGTACCGACAGCGAACAAGTAGTTGTCCACGACTCCAACGCCCAGGTAGCTGCGCATGCACGTCATGGGCGCGCAGCGTGTCCAAACCTCTAACTCAGGGTTGTAGGACTCCACTGTATTAGTGCACGAGGAACACGTTAACTCGTACCTAGGGGGGTGATGTTGTTATTTTAAATTGATAATTGAGATCATTGGAAATAACACCCTTGCTCTTGTTTTTTATGTGTATTTTAATTCGTAGCTCCGTTCTGTTTGCTCAATCTCTCAATGCTAATGCATCAAGCACCTATTTTAGGTAAGAGCACTAAAGTTTTCAAGTATTTTGTAATATCGATCTATAGTTGATATTCAAAATCATTTTCAGTTGACATTCTGTGTTGAATCAAGAAGCTATGTGAACCTTTTAAACATTTTGATGTAATATCTATTATTAAAGTATTAATATGCGAAATGTTACGAATCAATACAACAGGTTTAAACTTGATGAAGTAGTATAATATCTGACTGATCTGCGTGAATAAACATTTCCCTGTGCTCATTTGGTATAAATACATTCAAAACATGTCTTCAGTGTTATTTGCGAAGCAATTAAACTAATAACCCTGAAAATAAAAGTAATCATCTAATGATTTGGATGGTATAAATTAACTAATTAACTAATTAACTAATTAACTAATTAACAACTTACTCTAACACGATTATTACATAGCCTTTTATTTACTATATTACACAAGCTAGAGAGTAGAGAGGCATTGTTAATGTATTATGTTGTTGAGTACACACACAAACAACACATTGTACCACTATAACAGTTAGTGTAACATGTATAATATGGCCAGGTGCACAACCACTATTATCCAAGGTGCACTAATGTGAGCGATAGCTTATGTTATAATATTGCACGGCGCACGCCTACACTATTCCACCTAGTTAAACTATACTACTAATATAGATGTATGTGCGTTTATAAAGAGTGAAATGCATGATTGCTGCTTATTGATCCATGACGGACTCTTTTATACTTTCATACGAACTCTTGGCAGGCAACCCACAAGGCCATGAGGCTATTACACACTATTACACACAATTACACACAATTACACCGCACTGTGAACGTGTTAAGATTAGAGATCAAAACTTCAAAATCAACACTATAAATCTCGCCGTAGCAAAATTCTGTTTCATCATTCTCAAAAACCAGACAATATTGAAGCAGTTGAAAAAGAGCTAATTTGTCCACTGACCCTCCAATAGCGTAGAGAAGGTCCCCAATAACAGCAACAGCTACCCCACCCCTTTGCATAGTCATGGGTGGTATGGGGGTCCAAACCCCCGTCTCTGGATCGTAACACTCCGCTGTTGCTAGGCAACTCGTCCCGTCCCGTCCACCTACTGCGTACAACTTACCTGTTAATTGTGTTAATTTAGTGAAGTTAGTGTTGACTAAAGGTTATTTATCCAGAGGTCTTTACATTCTACATACAAATTGTAATGTTAGGAAGGGTAATCAATTTAGCTCACTCTGTAAACTGCAGATAATATAATATACTGATATTATTATATGAGGTGAAGTATACAGTATACACAATACACACTGACGCACAGTGTCATTGTAGTACATATTGTATATCCAAAACATTGAGATCATAATTATTAGAAATAGTAATATAATATGTATCAAGTGCAGCTCATCCGAGATTTTACAATTTAACAAAAGCTGTTCTTTCGGCGGACTTTCGATTACATTTTGCAAGATAGAACGATGGTCAAGTTTTAAAATTTTAATGGACGATGTTACGAAATACGACGCTTTACAGAACAGTCAACGGTCTGTCTGACGTCACATTACGTCAAAAAAATCTCTCTTTTTCTACTAAATTTTTATCAAATTATTACGATATAAATGACTATGAATACGAATATGATTATCTTTTTGACAATAACGATTGTAATTCAAAAATTATAATCTATAACTCTTGTAACTCATGACGTCACATTACCTCCAATAACTCCCACACCCGTAGTGCTCCTACACACGCTCATTGGTGCAACCAGTGTCCACTCGTTCTTCTCAGGGTCGTACCTCTCTACAGAGCTCAGACGTGATGTTACACTAAACCCTCCTGAAATGAACCACATGTTTATAATGTGTTTATAATGTGTTTATAATGTGTTTATAATGTGTTTATAATGTGTTTATAATGTGTTTATAAATGTTTATAAATGTTTATAAAGTTATAATGTGTTCAAGCACTATCTCTTAGTGGAATAAATGATTTAAATGGTAAATCCAATGGTACTGGTACTGGAACACGGTTGTTAAAATTGATCGTGCGTAGTGTAACCACGACTAAATTCTTGTTTGTGTGGGCGGTGCAAGATTTGGAATATTGGAGGTATCAATAACATAACAGTCGCTTTTGAATTGATTGAGACTTCCACCTATTATAGTAAGAGATGGAAGTGACTATAACCACTCGTATTCAGAGTTAAGCAATTTACAGGTAAGATTGGCGGATTATTTCACTTACCCACTGCATAAAGGTAACCGTTGAGGAAAGCAACGCCGACTGAGCTACGTTTGACAGTAAGTTTAGCAAGGGGTCTCCAGGCGTTGTTCTTAGCTGAGTAACTCTCTACTGTATCCCTAACTGTGGGGTTTTTACCTCCTACCTGGGGGGAGACGTCACTTGAGACAAGATGGGGAATGAGCCCCTTCAAGATGGCTGGGGAATAGTGGGGATAGATATATTAGATATAATACAATAGATATATTTGATAACTTATCTTATCATGAGTACGATACAAATTGTAACCAGGAAGTTGATTATACATATTACACGGTGTGGTCTTGAATAAACGCAGTGTGAAAATTAATTAATTAATTACTTTTTAAATTGGGAATTGCGTGAATATCAAGTGTAACATCCCCGTCTTTTAGTTTAAGTTTTGATACCAAATGTGGAAAATGCACCGATCAATAACAGATGCAAAGACAAGCCACAACAAACAAAGACAAACCACGACAAACAAAGACAAACCACGACAAACAAAGACAAACCACGACAAACAAAGACAAACCACGACAAGAGAGGAGGGGTGTCGAGGAAAGAACCTTCTGTTCTGTTTACTGTTATCAGGGTGATTGTAGTGGAATATCAGGGCGTTTATAATCATGTCCTTTACTGCTAAGTAGGATTTGAGGACTGGTTCGTTGACAACCTCCTTTGCTATGTAACTCTGGGGCAGCAGCGACCATCTTACACACTGAGGAAGTAAATTGGGAACATGAGTTATTGTAGGATTAATTTATATTGTAGGACTAATTTATTTTGTGGGATTACTTTATATTGTGGGATTACTTTATATTGTGGGATTACTTTATAAGTATAAAGCAACCAGTTTCAGGGGAGTGATTGAATTTGTTGTGAAAATTTTATTTTAAGAATGATTTCCTCTCTCTGGCAACCTTTTATTATTTTATAATTATTTTACTAATGATCAGGGATGTGAACACAGGATAGCTGTACTGTTAGCGAAAAACAAAAACCATTCATAAATTGTAGCGGATAATTAAAGTATTATTCGCATCGGGGGGGGGGGGGGGGGGGGGGGGGCCAATGGCATAAATGGAGAAAATGGAGAATTACTCATAGGTTTTTCCATTTTCTCCATAGAAATAGTCTCCATTTTATGCCATTTTATGCCATTTTATGCCATTTTATGCCATTGAAAACCTGAAAAATTTAGAATTTCGAGAAAAATTATTTTAAAAAAAGATATTTTCGGCCAATAATGAACAGAGTATCATGAAACATGGAGAAAAGTGGTTTTCAGAAAAACTTTGAAAAATTTTGACTTAGAACATGTTCGGTCCGAGTCATTTACGATACGTACTTCCCGTATCGAGAACTCCCGTATCGAGAGCTCCCGATTCCAAGCTCGTGTTGCAAAGGGGAGGCCTGCCTTCCGAGATCGCATTACCTCGAGTCCAAAATTGTGTATCGAGGGGAAGGTGTGGACTTCGAAAAAACCGAAAAAATATTTTCGGCAAATAATGAACAGGGTAGCATGAAACGTGGAGAAAAGCGGTTTTCAGAAAAAATTTGAAAAATGCTGACTTAGAAACAAGAAAATGTTCGGTCCGAGTAATTTTCGATACGTACCTCCCGTATCGAGAGCTCCCGATTCCGAGCTCGTGTTGCAAAGGGGAGGCCTGCCTTCCGAGATCGCATTACCTCGAGTCCAAAATTGTGTATCGAGGGGAAGGTGTGGACTTCGAAAAACCGATAAAATATTTTCGGCCAATAATGAACAGAGTATCATGAAACATGGAGAAAAGTGGTTTTCAGAAAAACTTTGAAAAATGTTGACTTAGAAAATGTTCGGTCCGAGTCATTTTCGATACGTACCTCCCGTATCGAGAGCTCCCGATTCCGAGCTCGTGTTGCAAAGGGGAGGCCTGCCTTCCGAGATCACATTACCTCGAGTCCAAAATTGTGTATCGAGGGGAAGGTGTGGACTTCGAAAAACCGAAAAAATATTTTCGGCAAATAATGAACAGAGTAGCATGAAACGTGGAGTAAAGCGGTTTTCAGAAAAAATTTGAAAAATGTTGACCGAAAAAATATTTTCGGCTTAAAATGAATAAGGTAGAACGAAACGTGGAGAAAAGTGTTCTTCAGAAAAACTTTGAAAAATTTTGACTTAGAAATTACCCCTCGGTACACAATTTTGGACTCGAGGCTTCCCCCTGGTAATGCGATCTCGGAAGGCAGGCCTCCCCTTTGCAACACGAGCTCGGAATCGGGAGCTCTCGATACGAGAGGTACGTATCGAGAATGACTCGGGCCGAAAATTTTCTAAGTCAAAATTTTTCAAAGTTTTTCTAAAAACCACTTTTCTCCACGTTTCATGCTACCCTCTTCATTATAAGCCGAAAATATTTTTTTGGTTTTTCGGTTTATCGAAGTCTGCACCTACCCCTCGATACACAAATTTGGACTCGAGGCTTCCCCTGGTAATGCGATCTCGGAAGGCAGGCCTCCCCTTTGCAACACGAGCTCGGAATCGGGAGCTCTCGACACGAGAGGTAGTGGTACGTATCGAGAATGACTCGGGCCGAAAATTTTCTAAGTCAAAATGTTTCAAAGTTTTTCTAAAAACCACTTTTCTCCACGTTTCATGCTACCCTCTTCATTATAAGCCGAAAATATTTTTTTGGTTTTTCGGTTTATCGAAGTCTGCACCTACCCCTCGATACACAAATTTGGACTCGAGGCTTCCCCCTGGTAATGCGATCTCGGAAGGCAGGCCTCCCCTTTGCAGTGCGAGCTTGTTTCGACTGTCGAGGATGTAGGTCTCACTTCTCAGTGCCTATTACTCTCCCCTATTACTCACTCCTGCTGTAGCCTGTAGAAATAACTTTACACTAGGCTTGAGTAATTATGAGTTTGCCTGAAGTGTGTCTCTACTAACCTAGTAGAAGCATCTAGTAGCCTACTATGAGCTTTCATAAGCTTGTTACGCCCCTAGTAAGCGTAAATAAACATGTTAGGATGTCCAATTTAGGTGTTAAATGGTGTTAAAGATGAAATTTCGAAGACAAAATTCATGGCATAAAATGGAGAAAATGGAGAATTACTCATGGGTTTTTCCATTTTCTCCATAGAAAAAGTCTCCATTTTATGCCATTTTATGGCAGTTTATGCCATTTTATGCCATTGGCCCCCCCCCCCCCCCTTCGCATCTAGACAAGTAATGCTGTGAAACACATATTTTGCATTCCAAGGGATTTAGCAAAGCACATATAATTAATTAAATAATTAACAAAAATCACTGATACATTGAACAAAACTGAACACAAAGATCTCTTATCATGTAGAATTCTTTAAAATTAAAAGGTTTAACAGTCTTATATTCAATTAATTGCCCAAAACACTCTAAGAAGCAGCAATTCTAGAAGAAAATTAATGAGGAGGCTTTTTAGCTCATGCTAATAAATAATGTGGTTTCTTGATTCTAAAATTGATTTTCAGTTCCGTCAAATTATTGCGATCATGAATATTTTAACTGATTTGAATAAAGGTAGTAGTAAAAGGGGTAAACATTATGTGACAGTAATTTTCTTGTTCTTTTCTAGAATAAATGAGATTTGTGTACCACGTCGGTCGACGAGTGCGATCTCTCTGTACGGGACAGTTTTCTTCATACCCATCCTGCTCTTGGTGAAGGCTCTGACATGATCCAGAATCCAGCCCCTAAAAGTTCTCATCCTCCACAAGTACACAAAAGGGTTGAGCGCAGCGTTGACGGGTGTCAGCACTCTGTAGCTGATGAGCATGAAGTACCAGATGAAAAAGGGACTCGAGGCACCAGAGAGTCCCTTCACCCAGACAAAGAAAATATTGTTCAAAAGTTCTGTGAGAAACATGGGAAGATTACAGACAAGGAAGACAGCAGTGAAGATTGTAATTGTGATGGAAATGCGCCTAAAGTCGTTGTTACCGTTGGCAGACCCCTTTGCCAGAGAGGTGGTGCTCATGACGAAACTAACAAATACAATAACGGAGAGAAGTATTAGATTGACCAGGTTGATCATGACAAGGGCCATGTACTGCCAATCGGGCGGATCTACAGAGTTAGTCGTTGTGGATGATGCAATCAGAGGAAAGTAGAAGAACTTGGTAACCCCAGAACCCATGAACACAATTTCCACAGCAAGTATGTACACAGCATATACCGCACACGCCACGAGAACG